>NC_091624.1:69848338-70150838 GCF_027580195.1 Bos mutus | reverse complement strand
GAACACTGCTTAGGACATTTGCCATCACTGTGGGGAGACATTTTTGATACAGGTCATCTTCAGTGATCTGGAATACCTCCTCAGAATGGCATGGCTGGGCTGAAATCCCAATCTTTGGGGGCCTTCTCTTAACAGGAAGCCTAAGAGGCCATACAGAAGTGTGGACAATTCTAGAACTATTTCAGGATTGGTGCTCATCACTGGTTTTCTTGGTGTACGAGAAAGGCACTGGAGAGGTGAGACTTTTGTTAGAATCTGCGGGTCAAGCTGAAAGGCCAGACCAGGGGAATGGCCATCAGCTGGGGGCAGCTCTTGGGTGAAGACTGCTGCAGGCACTGCTGTACCCATAGCCTAGCCCCTCCACAGGTGGGAAGGAAATCTTAAAGGTACCAACATGGGTTGATCAGTTCATGAAAGCTTTGATATCTTCAAAATTCCACAGGATGTTGATGTCTCAGAACCTCACAGGAGGTCCCTAAACCAGGATTTGCTCCAATCAGGCGGATAAACAGAAGACACACCTGATGTCTTCCATTCTTCACAGTATCCTAGTTTTAAATTAGGGACAGGCAACTCCCCCTAAGGCAGCAGTGCCATGCCAGAGAACTAAAGGGGGTCTGTCTTTAGCAGAGAGCCATTCATAGACAGTGAGGAGCAGAAAATAAATACAAAGGGGAAAACTACCTTCTCTTCTGAACATATTTAAATTCCATTCCATTTAATGCAGGAGACAGCACTTTTTTTTTTCTTTTTCTTTTTTTCTTTAATTCTTAAGCCTCCACTATCCTCCTTGGGGCCCAGCTCATGGAAGAGATGAAATAAATATCTGGCAAATGACTAGGTAAATAAATGAATGAATGAAAGAATAAGTGAGTGTTTGAGTTAACGAGTAAATGAAGTGTCTAGGTAGAGAATGATTGTGGAAACACAAGGGAACTGCAAGGCCTTGATAATGCATGCATAAATTTGCATAAATTCTATGCTGGAGAAAGAGGCTCATCTGTTTATATAGTTCCTATCAATAAGGCACTTCCTTTTCTGTTCTGTATTCTCCTGAACTCTGTAGAAAAAGAAACATTTAACTTTGCTCTTTTGTTCTCTAAACATTTGGGCAGGATTAAAATAACTTGTTGCTGCTATTTCTTTTATTTTGTTAACCAGTTGAACATTTGTTCCCAATCCAGAGTCCAAATGAACTATTTTTTCATTTAAATCTTCTGTCTTTTGCCAACACCTGGCCTTCTCGCCACAGTATTCCTTCACACGCTAGTGAGGAAAAGGCAAAGTGGAAGCAGACAACAAAGTGGAGAACGGAGGGTGGGATGGGGGTTCTTGAGGCAGATAGTCCTGAGTCCTGGCCTCTACCGTCTAATGGAGTAGCTTTGGGCAAGTTACCAATCTCTGGATAATAATGAAACTTCCACCATGAATGTGATTCTAAGTAATCAGACAAAGAAAGTACTTCATATGCTGTCCATCACAGTGAATGTTCAATATATTTGAGTTACTCTGTTAGGTTATATTGTATTACATTACATCATACTATACACATACAGTATTGTATCTTCAGTTCAGTCGCTAAGTCATGTCCTACTCTTCGCGACCCCATGAATCGCAGCATGCCAGGTCTCCCTGTCCATCACCATCTCCTGGAGTTCACTCAAACTCATGTCCATCAAGTTGATGATGCCATCCAGCCATCTCACCCTCTGTCGTCCCCTTCTCCTCCTGCCCTCAATCCCTCCCAGCATCAGAGTCTTTTCCAATGAGTCAACTCTTAGCATGAGGTGGCCAAAGTACTGGAGTTTCAGCTTTAGCATCATTCCTTCCAAAGAACACCCAGGACTGATCTCCTTCAGAATGGACTGGTTGGATCTCCTTGCAGTTCAAGGGACTCTCAAGAGTCTTCTCACATCACATTATACATAGCAGTGGTGTAGAATGTGGCCTTGTAAAACCAGTGCCAGTGGGTGTGTTGACCAAAGTCACATTCCCCAAAGAGATCTCTTCCAACCACCTTTCCCACTCCACTGCAGACTCAAACCACTTTGTATTTCTCTCTCACCTACATCCTAAAATCAATAACCAGTGTTGTTCAGGGAGAAAAGAAGAACTACTGGTTCTTCCTCTTAAATGACATTCAGTGACACCTGAAGCTGGGCCAGTCCACTTGGGAGAAGCCATTGGAGTTCAGGGTCCTGACAAGAGACCCCTGTATGAGGAAGGAAATCCACTTCCAATGTTGACCTGACTCTCATCCTCCCCTGCAGCATTCCTAACTCTCACTCACATCAACAAGCTACAATTTGTGAAGTTGGTTAGAACTGTGAAAGCTTAAGATTATGGGAGCTCAAGATTAGCGCCACAGCTGAGCTCAGACTGGGGCAGTCAAGGCCAGGGCATGGTCACTGAAAGGCCACGTTTTCTAGTAGCCCATGACTGAAGCGACTTAGCAGCAGCAGCAGGGCTTTTGGCCTTATGCTAGGAAGGCATGTGGAGCTGAACATGTTACCAATAAGAGAAGATAAGTACCTGGACTGGCACAACTCTATGCTTAACCAGGTGGCAAGCATAGTTGATTGCCTTCTCCTTCCATCTTTTTCTTTGGATTATAGGATCCCCAATTCTGCATCTGGCAGTGTGCTCAAGGGAAGCAAAAACCTTCCCCTAGCCTGAGAAACTAAGGCATAATTGGCGTACACCAAATGTGGCAATCCTCTTCCTCTCCACGACAGGCTTGGGAGTGGGCCTGTGACCCAGTTCTGAACGTTGAGACCAAAGGGGTAATTTGTTGAAGGGATCTTCTCAGAAGATTTTTATTGTCTGTTACAAAGAGAACATTCCTTCCTGCCTGCCTTGAATGCAATGATGTGAGAACATGGCACTTGGGGTGACAGCAACTGTTTTGTGACCATGAGGCAACAAGTCAATGGGTACAGGATAAAACAGGGAAAAGACACAACAAGGGTTTTGACAATATAGTTGGAAAAAAAATCTAGTCTGGAAACATTTTCTTCTAGACTTTGATAATTTGTGAGATGATTAAAATTTTATTTTGTTTTAACCATTATTTCATTTCTTCTTCTTGTAGCCAAAGATATATTATTGATACAAACACTATCCAATTCATGTTGTAATTTATTTTGTGTCTGAACTGTTTCTTATTAATTTTCATCTATTATTATCATTGAATATTCTGCTGCTGCTGCTGCTGCTAAGTAGCTTCAGTCATGTCCGACTCTGTGTGACCCCATAGATGGCAGCCCACCAGGCTCCCCTGTCACTGGGATTCTCCAGGCAAGAACACTGGAGTGGATTGCCATTTCCTTCTCCAATACATGAAAGTGAAAAGTGAAAGTGAAGTTGCTCAGTCGTGTCCAACTCTCGGCAACCCCATGGATTGCAGCCTACCAGGCTCTTCCATCCCTGGGATTTTCCAGGCAAGAATACTGAAGTAGGGTGCCATTGCCTTCTCCAGAATATTATCCTGACATTTAGTAATATTTTTAAAAAATGTCTTTGCAAAGGTATATAAAGATTAAAAAAAAAAAACTCCAGTTGCTGAGGCATGAAGATTAGGATTCAATTTTAAGTTTTATAAAAGTCTTGATTTCCTCCCTGCCAGGAACTTTTTCATTTCTGTATGATCCTACATTTTCTGGGGCCAAAGAATGATTAAGACTTTGAAAAACGATAGATATTGCAGCTACTGCTGAGAAATAGCTCCTGAGAATTCCTAGCACTTCCCATCAGCCACATTTAGACCTAACTCTCTGGTGATCAATGTTTCTAAACTTAAATTGGAGTACATAATCAACAGAACATTTAAATTGGTATTCCCCTGGAAAATCTAGGGTGTGTGTTTGATACATTTAGTAAGCATTTATTTAACATCTCTTATCTACCAGGCACTTTATGATGCATTGGAAATGTAGAGATGCACAACATGGCCCTTACCCTTGAAAAGCTTACAGTGACAAAACAGAATGTTACAACATGAATAGAGGTATTGACAAGCGATCATATCTAGCCCTCTTAGCATAGTACTACCACTGAGTTAATTAAGAAAACCACATTCCCAGGCACGTATCTTTGACAGATGGTGTCCATGAAAGCTTCCCAAGCTCAGTCCTCCCCAGCACAGTTTATTTTGGGAGGCAACTTTCTGCAGTCATCACTCAAGATCCTCAACATTACCCCCTATTCTCCAAAGTCATCCCTTGCCCAACGTGCACTCTCTGTGTGGTTCACTCACAGCAGTTATTTCAAGCACCAAACACATTTGATAACTGGGTGATGATTTGAGGCACCATGTTTAAAGTGGGGGGATTATGAGTAGTGTCTTGCTTCCTTTTGAATCAGCAAATTCTAAAAAAAGAAATCAGATTTTTGTCCTCTTCCTGAGCTGACTGTGACTTCTGAAAAAGGACTGAGCTCTCGAGCTCAGCATCCCTGGACCAGCAGCCTCAAGGGCATCTTCAGTCCTACATGGAGTTCAGTTCAGTTCAGTTCAGTCGCTCAGTTGTTTACGACTCTTTGCGACACCATGGACTGCAGCACGCCAGGCCTCCCTGTCCATTGCCAACTCCCAGAGTTTACTCAAACTCATGCCCATTGAGTCGGTGATGCCATCCAACCATCTTATCCTCTGTTGTCCCCTTCTCCTCCCGCCTTCAATCTTTCCCAGCATCAGCATCTTTTCAAATGAATCAGCTCTTCGCATCAGGTGGCCAAAGTATTGGAGTTTCAGCTTCAACATCAATCCTTCCAATGAATATTCAGGGTTGATTTCTTTTAGGATGGACTGGTTTGATCACCTTGCAGTCCAAGAGATTCAAGAGTTTTCTCCAACACCACAGTTCAAAAGCATCAATTCTTCGGCACTGATCTTTCTTTATAGTCCAATTCTCACATTCATACATGACCACTGGAAAAACCATAGCCTTGACTAGATGAACCTTTGTTGGCAAAGTAATGTCTCTGCTTTTGAATATGCTATCTAGGTTGGTCATGACTTTTCCTCCAAGAAGTAAATGTCTTTTAATTTCATGGCTGCAGTCACCATCTGCAGTGATTTTGGAGCCCCAAAAATAAAGTCTGACACTGTTTCCACTGTTTCCTCATCTATTTGCCATGAAGTGATGGGACTGGATGCCATGATCTTCATTTTCTGAATGTTGAGCTTTAAGCCAACTTTTTCACTCTCCACTTTCACTTTCATCAAGAGGCTCTTTAGTTCTTCACTTTCTGCCATAAGGGTGGTGTCATCTGCATATCTGAGGTTATTGATATTTCTCCCAGCAATCTTGATTCCAGCTTGTGCTTCATCCAGCCCAGTGTTTCTGAAGTGCACAAAGCTAACAAACCAGGAGTTACTGCTTTCACCAGTGGTCACTTTTAGTAGAATTGCCGGGAACTGGTTTTTCTCTCCCTCTTCCCAAACATAAGCCTTCCTGCCCTCTCTTATTCATCTTCTCCCCCTCCTCTGATGTCCAGTCATCAAGCCCTGAGGGATTGCCCTGGCCTTCTGCTGGTTGCTGCAGCTGTATTTCTCCCTCTTGGAGAGGCATTGATCCCAGAGCCTGACTGCTTGAGAAGGAATCTTAGCTTCCCTGTTGAGTAGCGGTGGGATTCCAGTTACTCCTACTCCCTTTGTTCTAGTTACTACATCTATAAGATATTTACCACCTTTCTTTCCAGAGTTAGCACTGAGTGTGTGCTGTGCTTAGTCACTTCAGTCAGGGCCGACTCTGTGCGACCCCTTGGACTGTAGCCTGCCAGGCTCCTCTGTCCATGGGATTCTCCAGGCAAGAATACTGGAGTGGGTTGCCATTCCCTCTTCCAGGGGATCTTCCTGACCCAGGGATTGAACTCACATCTCTTATGTCTCCTGCATTAGCGGGCAGGTTCTTTACCACTAGTGTGACCTGGGAAGCCCCAAAGTTACCATTAAGGGCTTTCAATTTGCCAGTCTGGTTCACTGAGTGCCTCTTGCTGAACCCCTACAGTTATTGCTCACTGTCCAGACTCCTGGTTGTGTAACCACAAGACGACCCATTGCTGTATTTAAGACTGATTCTGGGTCTGGGTTTATGCACTTAGTGAAAAGTCATCCAACTGTGTACTTATTATTTGTGTCTTTTTCTGCAATTAGGTTATTATTTCAATAAAATATTTACTTGAAAATGTTGCATTTGTATTAAATCCAGTTAGCCAGACAGCTTACTTCTCTGCTCTCTTTTTCTCTCTCAGATTCACAAGAATTAGGCATGTATAGTCATTTTGGAAAAATAATATGAAGCAGGGCAGCAAAAGAATGAAAACCAAAAATTATTTCCATTCCTAGCATTCAGGAACAACCAAGGCTGAAATTTTAGAAGTTACCATTTTCACAAAAAATGAAGTCAGAGGTTAATACTATTTCATAACCTTTTAAATATAATCTGTCTACAAATTCCAGTATATTATTTTAAAAGGTTGTGTTATATTCCACTGAATGGGAATAACACAATTATTTAACCTATCCTTTCCATTAGAGAGGGCTTCCCTTGTGGCTCAGCTGGTAAAGAATCTGCCTGGGTTTCTTTACCAACGTGGGAGACCTGGGTTCAATCCCTGGGTTGGGAAGATCCCCTGGAGAAGGGAAAGGCTACCCACTCCAGTATTCTGGCCTAGAGAATGCCATGGAGTGTATAGTCCATGGGGTCGCAGAGTCAGACACGAGTGACTGAGCAACTTTCACTTCACTTCCATTAGAGATATAGATGGTCCCAGTATTTAGCAGTGTTGCTATGAATAGCTTTGGGGCTAAATCATTTCACTGCTCTGGGGTTTCATTCGATTTGCACTTCAATCACTCATGCCCAGTTTAGGAAGTTTCTTGGTCTGTGAAGGAATCCAGTCACTTTCGTATGCACTATGTCTTCTGAACTGTCCTTTAGAAAGACTTACATTTCACTGAAACAAACAATAGGCTCGATGAAGCCCTTTTCAAAGATATGATGGGAGGGGACAGAGGAGCTTTGGGTCACAGGTCCCTTCTGCTGGAGTGGGGAGGGACAGGGGGTCTCACCCGCTAAGAGCCCCGCCTTGCTGGGGACTGACGCTGCTCAGAAGCCTGGTTCCGACTCTCAGTGGTGTTTGTTTCCTGAGTGTCATTTGCAACGTTTCTGCAGTGCTAATGACTAGAAACTGCTAATGGCTGTGAAAAGCTAATTGTTGTGCAAGGTGCTTCTGCCCTCCCCCAGTTGCCAGGAGAGCTCACAGTCCTAGCTCAGCAGAGCTCTCATTAGCATCTCTGTGTCTGTGACACAGTCCCTAAGGGGGGAATCCTCCTCGCAGCCTGGCAAACAGCCAAATCTCCTCCGTAGACCCAGAGCCAAGAGGCTGTGTGCCGGCCAGCAACAAAACACAGGGAGGCAGAGACTGAAGTAGCCCTTCCCATGAGGAATCAAAGCAAGTGAGACCATGTGCTGTGCTTCAGTCACAGGCTCTTTGTAGGCGACTCTCTACAAATAACAATGTGGCAGCTGGGGTGTACCAGGCACCAGGCTGGTGCCCTGTGGCTTTTTCTCCTTTAATCATCCCCCCTTTTCAGAGGACATTGAGGCTCAGAGACCAAACCATTTTCGCTAAATCTGTTAGCAGCTTACAGATCTGGGATATGACTCTCAGACTTTTTACTCCAGACCAGATTTTTAATCACTGCATAGTAGTACTTTGTGAAAACTAGTGAAGCAGCTTTGAGCCACACTGGAATGAATTAGTATGCATGTGTGCCCGCCCACATTTGTATGTGGTTGTACATTAGGAGAATTTGAACACTGCATTTAACCCATCATATTCCATGATTACCTCCTGAAAGGTGGGCTGGTTAAAAAAACAAACTAACAGCAAGCTCATTTTTGGCCAGTGAATGCTTCTTTCTATAAGTTAAGATGCAGTGTCTCCCTCCACTTCCACTGAAGTCCTGTTTTCTAGGCTATTTTATAAAATCTCTTCTGTTGATTATCTATCATTTCCCTGTCCTTTAACAATCTTTCCAACAAAGCAAACGTAGGCTCCATAATGTTTGTTTGAATTCATGGTGTTTCCAATTTTGCAGTCTGTTTCCCTACTTCTCTATCGACGCTTATGACTTATTCAGCTGAAGATCTCAGTTCAGAACTCCTCTCTTTCTGGGCCCCCAGCTTTTTAAATGTATCCTTCAATATCCACTTCTTTTCCAAGTTTTTATAGCCATTTGCTGCATTGTGCTAGTAATTTCACATGCAAAATTGTGCTTTCAATTCTATACAACTTTTTCAAAAAGATATGAAATCAACAGAGAAGGCTCATCGGGAGCAGCCACAATGACTGAGTTCCTCCCACACATGCTTTGAGAAAACAAAAGGGAGAGGCCAGTAGGTCTGCTAACACGGGACAGAGGGAAGCAACACTGAAAAGCACTGACCTGCCACTTTCATTCGTGGGAAAAGTTGCCTGGGCAACCAGAGACTCAAGAGATAATGGGATGGCCTCACCTGCCATCCTCCGTCCTTACTAGGGCTCATCAGCTTAAGACAGAGAGCAGTAGCCTTCACCGGCTTGACTATTCACAGGGCAAAAACATTGGCACTGAAGTTGATATTAAACTCTCAACAATTAAATTCACTAATGAGATTTAGTGTGAGCCAAAAGATTAACAACAGAGAAGTCCATATCATTTCCAGAATCTCAGGAAGTGACATGTACTGACTACAGCTGATAAATGACCCCTAACATAATTATTCCAAGCAGATCATGTAGTGCAGAGAGAGAACACGATGCAAATACTGTGATCTGAAAGTTAAGACAGAAAGTGAGGAAGGTGACTCCCACAGCAGTAAGAAAATGGTTCCTTTACAAAGTCAGTTCTCCCAGATTCTCTCAGGGCTCCATCGAGGATGAGTTATCTTGCTCAGGCTGAACACAGGACAGCCCCTGTCATTCTTAGTTGTCCTCATGAGCTGGAGCAAAATGAGGACAGCCTACTTCCAGAGTTGCTGAGCTGACAATTGCCACCAGCTGTCACACTTCCCCAGCCCCAGTGGAGGGACAGAACTAGCATGTGAAAAGGCCCCTCCCTTGATTGTATCTGGGCCTTCCTCCATCAGCTGAGCTCACAGCCAGAGTAGGAGGGGGACAGTTTTCAAGCAGCTTCAGTAAGCTGGATATATCCTTGTGGTTTCTTTTTGCTGGAGTTTGGGACAAAGCCAAGCACATTCATGATTCCCAGAAGAATACCTCTCCCCCAGGTAACTGAGAACCCATCTGTGCTTGTGCTAAGTCGCTTCAGTTGTGTCCGACTCTTTACGACCCCATGGACTGTAGCCCGCCTGGCTCCTCTGTCCATGGGATTCTTTAGGAAAGAATACTGGAGTGAGCTGCCATGCCCTTCTCCATGGGATCTTCCTGACCCAGGGAATGAACCTGCATCTCTTACGTCTGCTGCATTGGCAGGTGGGTTCTTTATCACTAGTGCCAACTGGGAAGCCCGAGAACTCTTTAGGAGAGAATTAATAGTAACTTCCTCTCTGAAATCTGTTCTTCTTTTGAATATGTTTCAGTGAAAGTTTCTATTTGCTATCACTTGCATTGGTCAGAAACTCATTATATTGCTTATATGTGGAATCTAAAAAAAGACTTATCTACAAAAGAGAAATTATAGATGTAGAAAACAAACTTATAGCTACCCTTATAGGTAAGGGCAGGAAGGGATAAACTGGAAGATTGGAATTGACATATACACATTGCTGCTAAGTCACCTCAGTCATGTCCGACTCTGTGTAACCCCATAGACGGCAGCCACCAGGCTCCTCTGTCCCTGGGATTCTCCAGGCAAGAACACTGGAGTGGGTTGCCATTTCCTTCTCCAATGCATGAAAGTGAAAAGTGAAAGTGAAGTTGCTCACTCGTGTCCGACTCTTAGCGACCCCATGGACTGCAGCCTACCAGGCTCCTCCATCCATGGGATTTTCCAGGCAAGAGTACTGGAGTGGGGTGCCGTTGCCTTCTCCAATGTACACACTGCTATATATAAAATAGATAACTAATAAGGACCTACTGTATAGCACAGTGAACTCTGCTCAGTACTTTGTAATGGCCTATATGGAAAGATTGTCTAAAAAAGAGTAGATCTATGTATATGTGTGTGCTTAGTTGCTCAGTCGTGTCTGACTTTTTGTGACCCCATGGACTGTAGCCTGCCAGGCTTCTTTGGGCATGAGGATTCTCCAGGCAAAAATACTGGAGTGAGTTGCCATGCCCTCATCCAGGGGATCTTCCCAACCCAGGGATCAAATCCAGGTCTCCCACATGCAGGCAGATTCTTTACCATCTGAGCCACCAGGGAAGCCCATGAATACTGGAGTGGGTAGCCTATCCCTTCTCCAGGGGATCTTCCTGACCCAGGAATTGAACTGGGGTCTCCTGCATTGCAGGTGGATTCTTTACCAGCTGAGCTACCAGGGAAGCCCAGATATATGTATAACTAATTCACTTTGCTGCACACCTGAAACTAACACAACACTGTATTGAGTTGGCCAAAAAATTCACCTAAAGTTCTATAAGATGGTACAGAAAAACTCAAATGAACTTTTTGGCCAACCCAATAAATCAACTATACTCCAATTTAAAAAAGAAAAAAATTTTTTTTAAAAGAAACTCAGCAAACATCATCAACATCTCCCTTCCCTTCCCCACAGCTTTCAATTTCCCAGGCCAGTGGTTCCTACCTCCTTAATATTCCTTGCATTTTCTTTTCTCAATTCTCACATGTTCTGCTCTGATTCTGACTGCTATATTTTCTTGACGGAATTACTGATGACAACAGTGACCCAAAGGCTTATCACCCTCTGTGCTATGGTATGATTTTTTCAAATTCCAAATCTGATCGTGTCATCTCACTAGTAAAAATATATATACGTATTTTCTTATAAAAAAGAATCTCCAAAACTTTTAAGGATAAATTTCAAGAAACAAAACATGGAGAGCAGACAGCTTACCCATTTTTCTTTTTTTTTTTTTTAATTTTTTTTTTTATTGAAGGATAATTGCTTTACAGAATTTTGTTGTTTTCTGTCAAACTTCAACATGAATCAGCCATACGTACACATACATCCCCTCCATTTTGAACCTCCCTCTCATCTGCCCCTCATCCCACCGCTCTGGGTTGATACAGAGCCCCTCTTTGAGTTTCCTGAGCCATACAGCAAATTCCTGTTGGCTATTTTACATATGATAATGTAAGTTTCCATGGTACTCTTTCCATATACCTCATCCTTTCCTTCCCTCTCCACATGTTCATAAGTGTTTTTTATGACTGTTTCTCCACTACTGCCCTGTAAATCAATTCTTCAGAAGCATTTTTATAGATTCTGTATATATGCCTTAGAATATGATATTTATCTTTTCTCTTTCTGACTCACTTCACTCTGTATAATAGGTTCTAGGTTCGTCCACCTCACCAGAACTGGCTCAAATGCATTCCTTTTTATGGCTGAGTAATATTCCATCGTGTATGTACCACAACTTGTTAATCCATTCACTGTCGACCAGCATCTTGGTTGCTTCCATGTTCTAGCTATCTTAAATAGTGCTGCAACGAACAATGGGATGCATGTGTCTTTTTCATCCCTGGTTTCCTCAGGGTATATGTCTGGAAGCGGTATTGCTGGGTCATACGGTGGTTTTATTCCTAGATTTTAAGGACTCCCCATACCGTCTTCCATAGTGGCTGTATCAATTTACATCCCCACCAACAGTGCAAGAGCGTTCCCTTTTCTCCACACCCTCTCCAGCATTTGTTGTTTGTAGACTTTCTGATGATGGCCTTTCTGACCAGTGTGAAGTGATATCTCATTGTGGTTTTGATTTACATGTCTCTAATGAAGTGCAGCGGCTGCGAAGGACCGCGCAAAAGTGCAGTGGCAGCGACCTACTGTGCAGGAGCTACCCAACGCCCAAGGTCAGGGGCGGCAACTGAGAGCACCAGGCTGCGACAGCACAGGAGCAGCTGAGAGGAGCTACACCACGTCCAAGGTCAGGGGCTCTTCACAGGAGAAGCTCTATACAGTCAGCAAAAACAAGACCAAGAACTGACTGTGGCTCAGACCATGAACTCCTTAGTGCCAAATTCAGACTGAAACTGAAGAAAGTGAGAAAACCCACTAGACCATTCAGATATGACCTAAATCAAATCCCTTATGATTATACAGTGGAAGTGAGAAATAGATTTAAGGGACTAGATCTGATAGACAGAGTGCCTGATCAACTATGGACAGAGGTTCATGACATTGTACAGGAGACAGGGATCAATACCATCCCCATGGAAAAGAAATGCAAAAGAGCAAAATGGCTGTCTGGGGAGGCCTTACAAATAGCTGTGAAAAGAAGAGAAGCAAAAAGCAAAGGAGAAAAGGAAAGATATAAGCATCTGAATGCAGAGCTCCAAAGAATAGCAAGAAGAGATAAGAAAGCCTTCCTCAGCAATCAATGCAAAGAAATAGAGGAAAATAACAGAACGGGAAAGACTAGAGACCTCTTCAAGAAAATTAGGGATACCAAGGGAACATTTCATGCAAAGATGGGCTCAATAAAGGACAGAAATGGTATGGACTTAACAGAAGCAGAAGATATTAAGAAGAGATGGCAAAAATACAGAGAAGAACTGTACAAAAAAGATCTTCACAACCCAGATAATCATGATGGTGTGATCACTCACCTAGAGCCAGACATCCTGGAATGTGAAGTCAAGTGGGCCTTAGAAAGCATCACTACAAACAAAGCTAGTGAAGGTGATGGAATTCCAGTTGAGCTATTTCAAATCCTGAAAGATGATGCTGTAAAAGTGCTGCACTCAATATGCCAGCAAATTTGGAAAACTCAGCAGTGGCCACAGGACTGGAAAAGGTCAGTTTTCATTCCAATCCCAAAGAAAGGCAATGCAAAGAATATTCAAAACACCGCACAAATGCACTCATCTCACACACTACTAAAGTAATGCTCAAAATTCTCCGAGCCAGGCTTCAGCAATATGTGAACCATGAACTTCCAGATGTTCAAGCTGGTTTTAGAAAAGGCAGAGGAACCAGAGATCAAATTGCCAACATCCGCTGGATCATGGAAAAAGCAAGAGAGTTCCAGAAAAACATCTATTTCTGCTTTATTGACTATGCCAAAACCTTTGTCTGTGTGAATCACAATAAACTGTGGAAAATTCTGAAAGAGATGGGAATACCAGACCACCTGACCTGCCTCTTGAGAAACCTATATGCAGGTCAGGAAGCAACAGTGAGAACTGGACATGGAACAACAGACTGGTTCCAAATAGGAAAAGGAATATGACAAGGCTGTATATTGTCACCCTGCTTATTTAACTTATATGCAGAGTACATCATGAGAAACACTGGGCTGGAAGAACCACAAACTGAAATCAAGATTGCTGGGAGAAATATCAATAACCTCAGACATGCAGATGACACCACCCTTATGGCAGAAAGTGAAGAGGAACTCAAAAGCCTCTTAATGAAAGTGAAAGTGGAGAGTGAAAAAGTTGGCTTAAAGCTCAACATTCAGAAAATGAAGATCATGGCATCCGATCCCATCACTTCATGGGAAATAGATGGGGAAACAGTGGAAACAGTGTCAGACTTTATTTTTTGGGGCTCCAAAATCACTGCAGATGGTGACTGCAGCCATGAAATTAAAAGACGCTTACTCCTTGGAAGGAAAGTTATGACCAAACTAGATAGCGTATTCAGAAGCAGAGATATTACTTTGCCAACAAAGGTCCGTCTAGTCAATGCTATGGTTTTTCCAGTGGTCATGTATGGATGTGAGAGACTGTGAAGAAAGCTGAGTGCCAAAGAATTGATGCTTTTGAACTGTGGTGTTGGAGAAGACTCTTGAGAGTGCCTTGGACCGCAAGGAGGTCCAACCAGTCCATCCTAAAGGAAATCAGTCCTGGGTGTTCATTGGAAGGACTGATGCTGAAGCTGAAACTCCAATACTTTGGCCACCTCATGCAAAGAGTGACTCATTGGAAAAGATTCTGATGCTGGGAGGGATTGGGGGCAGGAGAAGGGGACCACAGAGGATGAGATGGCTGGATGGTATCACCAACTCGATGGACATGAGTTTGGGTAAACTCTGGGAGTTGGTGATGGACAAGGGAGGCCTGGCGTGCTGCGATTCATGCGGTTGCAAAGAATAAGACACGACAGTGACTGAACTGAGCTGAACTGAATGACGAGCGATGCTGAACATCGTTTCATGTGTTTGTTAGCCATCTGTATGTCTTCTCTGCAGAAATGTCTGTTTAGGTCTTTTTCCAACTTTTTGATTGGGTTGTTTGTTTTCCTGGCATTCGTTGTATGAGCTGCTTGTATGTTTTGGAAATTAATTCTTTGTCAGTTATTTCATTTGCTATTATTTTCTCCCATTTGAGGGCTTTTCACCTTGCTTATAGTTTCCTTTGCTGTGAAAAAGCTTTTAAATTTAATCAAGTCTCACTTGTTTACATTTGTTTTTATTTCCATGACTCTAGGAGGGGGTCATAGAGGATCTTGCTTTGATTTATGTCATAGAGTATACTGCCTATGTTTTCCTCTAACAGTTTTATAGTGTGAGGTCTTACATTTAGGTCTTTAATCCATTTTGAGTTTATGGTGTTAGGGAGTGTTCTAATTTCATTCTTTTACATGTAGCTGTCCAATTTTCCTAGCACCATTTATTGAAGAGGCTGTCCTTGCCCCATTGTATATTCTTGCCTCCTTTGTCAAAAATAAGGTACCCATAGGTGCACGGGTTTATTTCTGGGCTTCTATCTTGTTCCATTAGTCTATATTTCTGTTTTTGTGCCAGTACCATACTGTCTTGATGACTGTAGTTTTGTAGTATAACCGGAGGTCAGGAAGGTTGATTCGTCCAGCTTCATTCTTCTTTCTCAAGATTGCTTTGGCTATTCCGGGTCTTTTGTGTTTCCATATGAATTATGAAACTTTTTGTTCTAGTTCTGTAAAAAAAAAAATGCCATTGGTAATTCGATGGGGATCGCATTGAATCTTAAATTGTGTTTGGTAGTATAGTTATTTTCACAATATTGATTTTTCCTACACAGGAACATGGAATCTCTCTCCATCTGCTTATGTCATCTTTGATTTCTTTCATCAGTGTCTTATAATTTTCTGTGTACAATTCTTTTGTCTTCTTAGGTAAGTTTACTCCTAGATATTTAATTCTTTTTGTTGCAATGGTGAATGGGACTGATTCCTTAATTTCTCTTTCTGACATTTCATTGTTAGTATATAAAAACGCAAGTGATTTCTATGTATTGATTTTGTATCTTGCAACTTTTCTAAATTCACTGATTAGCTCTAGCAATTTTCTGATATTATCTTCAGGGTTTTCTATGTACAGTATCACGTCATCTGCAAACAGTGAGAGCTTTACTTCTTCTTTTCTGATTTGCATTCCTTTTATTTCTTTTTCTTCTCTGATTGCTGTAGCTAGGACTTCCAGAACTATGTTAAATAACAGTGGTGAAAGTGGACACTCTTGTCTTTTTCCTGATCTTAGGGAGAATGCTTTCAGTTTCTCACCATTGAGAATAATGTTTCTTGTAGGCTTATTATATATGGCCTTTACTATGTTGAGGTAGGTTCTTTCTATGCCCATTTTTTGTAGAGTTTTAATCATAAATGGGTGCTGAAATTTGTCAAAGGCTTTTCCTGCATCTATTGAGATTATTATATGGTTTTTATCTTTCTATTAGTTAATATGGTGTATCATATTGATTGATTTGCACATATTGAAGAATCCTTGCATTCCTGGAATAAATCCAACTTGATTATGGTGTATGAGTTTTTTGATGTGTTGCTGAAATCTGTTTGCTAAAATTTTGTTGAGGATTTTTGCATCTATGTTCATCAGTGATACTGGCCTGTAGTTTTCTTTTTTGTTGTTGTCTTTCTCTGGTCTTGCTATCAGGGTAATGGTGAGCTCATAGAATGTGGTGGAAGTGTTCCTTCCTCTGCAATTTTTAAAAACAGTTTTAGAAGTATAGGCATTAGCTCTTCTCTAAATGTTTGATAGAATTCTATGAAGCCATTTGGTCCTGGGCTTTTGTCTTTTGGGAGATTTTTTATCACAGCTTCAATTTCAGTGCTTATAATTGTGTTGTTCATAATTTCTATTCATTCCTGTTTCAGTCTTGGAAGACTGAACTTTTCTAAGAATCTGTCCATTTCTTCCAGGTTATACATTTTATTGCCATATAGTTGCTCATAATAGTCTCTCATAATCCTTTGTATTTCTGCATTGTCTGTTGTAACCTCTCCTTTTTCATTTCTAATTTTGTTCATTTGATTCTTCTCTCTTTTTTTCGAGTCTGGCTAAAGGTTTGTCAATTTTGTTTATCTTCTCAAAGAATCACTGTTTACTTTTATTAATCTTCACTATTGTTTCCTTCATTTCTTTTTCATTTATTTCTGCTTGCGTCTTTATGATTTTTTTCCTCCTACTAATTTTCAGGGTTTTTTGTTCTTCTTTTTCCAGTTGTTTTAGGTGTAAAGTTGGGCTGTCTATTTGATGTTTTTCTTGTTTCTTGAGGTAGGATTGTATTGCTATAAACTTCCCTCCTAGGACTGCTTTTGTTGCATCCCATAGGTTTTGAGTTGTCATGTTTTTATTGTCATTTGTTTCTAGAAATTTTTTTATTTCCCTTTTAATTTCTTCAGTAACCTGTTGGCAATTTAGAAATGTTTTGTTTAATCTTCATGTGTTTGTGTTTCTTACAGTCTTTTTCATGTAATTGATATCTAGTCTCATAGCACTGTGGTCGGAGAAGATGCATGATATGATTTCAATTTTCTTAAATTTACTGAGGTTTGATTTGTGACTCAAGATGTGGTCTATCCTAGAGAATGTTCCATGTGCACTTGAGAAGAAGGTGTATTCTTCTGCATTTGAATGGAATGTCCTGAAGATATCAATGAGATCCATCTCATCTAATGTATCATTTAAGACTTGTGTTTCCTTATTAATTTTCTGTTTTGATGACCTGTCCATTGGTGTGAGTGGGGTGTTAAAGTTTCCTACTATTATTGTGTTACTGTCAATTTCTCGTTTTATGTCTGTTAGTGTTTGTCTTATTACATATTGAGGTGGTCCTATGTTGGGTGCATAGATATTTACAATTGTTATATCTTCTTCTTGGGTTGATGCCTTGATCGTTATGTAGTGTCCTTCCTTATCTCTTGTGATCTTCTTTATTTTAAGTTCTATTTTGTCTGATATGAGGATTGCTACCCCAGCTTTCTTTTGCTTCCCATTTGCATGGAATATATTTTTCTGTCCTCTCACTTTCAGTCTATGTGTGTCTTTAAGTCTGAAATGGGTTTCTTGTAGACAGCATATATATGGGTCTTGTTTTTGCATCCATTCAGCCAGCCTATGTCTTTTGGTTGGAGCATTTAATCCATTTAAAGTAATTATTAATATATATGTTCCTATTGCCATTTTCACCGTAGCATTTTCATTGCCACGATGAGGAGATACCACTAGTCCAAGGTAAGGAGCAATGGCTGTGCTTTGCTGGAGCAGCCGTGAAGAGATACCCCATGCCCAAGGTAAGAGAAACTCAAGCAAGATGGTGGGTGTTGCAAGAGGGTATCAGAGGGCAAACACACTGAAACCATACTCACAGAAAACTAGTCAATCTAATCACACTAGAACCACAGCCTTGTCTAACTCAATGAAACTAAGCCATGCCCGTGGGCAACCCAAGACGGGCGGGTCATGGTGGAGAGATTTGACAGAATGTGGTCCACTGGAGAAGGGAATGGCAAACCACTTCAGTATTCTTGTCTTGAGAACCCCATGAACAGTATGAAAAGGCAAAATGATAGGATACTGAAAGAGAAATTCCCCAGCTCAGTAGGTGCCCAATATGCTACTGGAGATCAGTGGAGAAATAACTCCAGAAAGAATGAAGGGATGGAGCCAAAGCAAAAACAATACCCAGCTGTGGATGTGACTGGTGATAGAAGCAAGGTCAGATGCTGTAAAGAGCAATATTGCATAGGAACTTGGAATGTCAGGTCCATGAATCAAGGCAAATTGGAAGTGGTCAAACAAGAGATGGCAAGAGTGAATGTCGACATTCTAGGAATCAGCAAACTGAAATGGACTGGAATGGGTGAATTTAACTCAGATGACCATTATATCTACTACTGCGGGCAGGAATCCCTCAGAAGAAATGGAGTGGTCATCATGGTCAACAAAAGAGTCCGAAATGCAGTACTTGGATGCAATCTCAAAAACAACAGAATGATCTCTGTTTGTTTCCAAGGCAAACCATTAAATATCACAGTAATCCAAGTCTATGCCCCAACCAGTAACACTGAAGAAGCTGAAGTTGAACGGTTCTATGAAGCCCTACAACACCTTTTAGAACTAACACCCAAAAAGATGTCCTTTTCATTATAGGGGAATGGAGTGCAAAAGTAGGAAGTCAAGAAACACCTGGAGTAACAGGCAAATTTGGCCTTGGAATACGGAACGAAGCAGGGCAAAGACTAACAGAGTTTTGCCAAGACAATGCACTGGTCATAACAAACACCCTCTTCCAACAACACAAGAGAAAACTCTATACATGGACATCACCAGATGGTGAACACCAAAATCAGATTGATTATATTCTTTGCAGCCAAAGATGGAGAAGCTCTATACAGTCAGCAAAAACAAGACTGGGAGCTGACTATGGCTCAGACCATAAATTCCTTGTTGCCAAATTCAGACTTAAATTGAAGAAAGTAGGGAAAACCACTAGACCATTCAGGTATGACCTAAATCAAATCCCTTATGATTATACAGTGGAAGTGAGAAATAGATTTAAGGGCCTAGATCTGATAGATAGAGTGCCTGATGAACTATGGAATGAGATTTGTGACATTGTACAGCAGACAGGGATCAAGACCATTCCCATAGAAAAGAAATGCAAAAAAGCAAAATGGCTGTCTGGGGAGGCCTTACAAACAGCTGTGAAAAGAAGAGAAGCGAAAAGCAAAGGAGAAAAGGAAAGATATAAACATCTGAATGCAGAGCTCCAAAGAATAGCAAGAAGAGATAAGAAAGCCTTCTTCAGCGATCAATGGAAAGAAATAGAGGAAAACAACAGAATGGGAAAGACTAGGGATCTCTTCAAGAAAATCAGAGATACCAAAGGAACATTTCATGCAAAGATGAGCTCGATAAAGGACAGAAATGGTATGGACCTAACAGAAGCAGAAGATATTAGGAAGAGATGGCAAGAATACACAGAAGAACTGTACAAAAAAGAGCTTCATGACCCAGATAATCACGATGGTGTGATCACTGACCTAGAGCCAGACATCCTGGAATGTGAAGTCAAGTGGGCCTTAGAAAGCATCACTACAAACAAAGCTAGTGGAGGTGATGGAATTCCTGTTGAGCTATTCCAAATCCTGAAAGATGATGCTGTGAAAGTGCTGCACTCAATATGCCAGCAAACTTGGAAAACTCAGCAGTGGCCACAGGACTGGAAAAGGTCAGTTTTCATTCCAATCCCAAAGCAAGGCAATGCCAAAGAATGCTCAAACTACCACACAATTGCACTCATCTCACACGCTAGTAAAGTAATGCTCAAAATTCTCCAAGCCAGGCTTCAGCAATATGTGAACCGTGAACTTCCTGATGTTCAAGCTGGTTTTAGAAAAGGCAGAGGAACCAGAGATCCAATTGCCAACATCCGCTGGATCATGGAAAAAGCAAGACAGTTCCAGAAAAACATCTATTTCTGCTTTATTGACTATGCCAAAGCCTTTGACTGTGTGGATCACCAGAAACTGTGGAAAATTCTGAAAGAGATGGGAATACCAGACCACCTGACCTGCCTCTTGAGAAATTTGTATGCAGGTCAGGAAGCAACAGTTAGAACTGGACATGGAACAACAGACTGGTTCCAAATAGGAAAAGGAGTTCATCAAGGCTGTATATTGTCACCCTGTTTATGCAGAGTACATCATGAGAAATGCTGGACTGGAAGAGACACAAGCTGGAATCAAGATTGCCGGGAGAAATATCAATAACCTCAGACATGCAGATGACACCACCCTTATGGCAGAAAGTGAAGAGGAACTAAAAAGCCTCTTGATGAAAGTGAAAGAGGAGAGTGAAAAAGTTGGCTTAAAGCTCAACATTCAGAAAATGAAGATCATGGCATCCGTCCCACCACTTCATGGGGAAATAGAAGGGAAAACAGTGGAAACAGTGTCAGATTTTATTTTGGGGGGCTCCAAAATCACTGCAGATGGTGACTGCAGCCATAAAATTAAAAGACGCTTACTCCTTGGAAGAAAAGTTACGACCAACCTAGATAGCATATTCAAAAGCAGAGACATTACTTTGCCAACGAAGGTTCGTCTAGTCAAGGCTATGGTTTTTCCTGTGGTCATGTATGGATGTGAGAGTTGGACTGTGAAGAAGGCTGAGCACCAAAGAGTTGGTGCTTTTGAACTGTGGTGTTGGAGAAGACTCTTGAGAGTCCCTTAGACTGCAAGGAGATCCAACCAGTTCATTCTGAAGGAGATCAGCCCTGGGATTTCTTTGGAAGGAATGATGCTAAAGCTGAAACTCCAGTACTTTGGCCACCTCATGCGAAAAGTTGACTCATTGGAAAAGACTGTGATGCTGGGAGGGACTGGGGGCAGGAGGAGAAGGGGACGACAGAGGATGAGATGGCTGGATGGCATCACTGACTCGATGGACGTGAGTCTGAGTGAACTCTGGGAGTTGGTGATGGACAGGGAGGCCTGGCGTGCTGCGATTCATGGAGCCGCAAAGAGTCGGACACGACTGAGCGACTGATCTGATCTGATTGCCATTTTCTTAATTGTTTTGGGTTGATTTTGTAGATCTTTTTTCTTCCCATGTATTTCTTGTCTATACAAGTTCCTTTTACATTTGTTGTAAAGCTGTTCTCATAACTTTTGCTTGTCTGGAAAGCTTTTTATTTCTCCATCAATTTTGAATAAGATCCTTGCTGGGTACTGTAATCTTGGTTGTAGATTTTCGCCTTTCAATACTTTAAACATATCCTTCCATTCCCTTATGGCCTGCAGAGTTTCTACCATTTTGGTGTTAGTTCTAGAAGGTCTTCGGAGAAGGCAATGGCACCCCACTCCAGTACTGTTGTCTGGAAAATCCCATGGATGGAGGAGCCTGGTGGGCTACAGTCCATGGGATCACTAAGAGTCGGACACGACTGAGCAACTTCACTTTCACTTTTCACTTTCATGCATTGGAGAAGGAAATGGCAACCCACTCCAGTGTTCTTGCCTTGAGAATCCCAGGGATGGGGGAGCCTGGTGGGCTGCCATCTATGGGGTTGCCCAGAGTTGGACACGACTGAAGTGACTTAGCAGCAGCTAGAAGGTCTTGTAGGTCATCATAAAACCATTCAACTTCAGCTTCTTCAGCATTAGTGGTTGGGGCTTAGACTTGATTACTGTGACATTGAATGGTTTGCTTTGGAAATGAACTGAGATCATTCTGTCATTTTTGAGATTGCACCCAAGTGCTGCCTTTTGGACTCTTTTTTGACCATGAGGGCTACTCCATTTCTTCTAAGGGATTCTTGTAGTAGATATTATGGTCATCTGAATTAAATTCACCCATTCCAGTCCATTTTAGTTCACTGATTCCTAAAATGTCTATGTTCACTCTTGACATTTCCTGTTTGACCACTTCCCATGTACCTTGATTCAAGGGCCTAACATTCCAGGTTCCTATGAGATATTGTTCTTTACAGTATTGGACTTAACTTCCATCACCAGTAATATCCACAATTGGATATTGTTTTTGCTTTGACTCTTTCTGGAGTTATTTCTCCACTCTTCTCCAGTAGTATATTGGGCACCCACCAGCCTGGGGAGTTCATCTTTCAGTGTCATATTTTTTGCCTTTTCATACTGTCCTTGAGCTTCTCAAGGCAAGAATACTGAACTGGTTTGCCATTTCCTTCTCCAGTGGACCACATTTTGTCAGAACTCTCCATTATGACCGGTCTGTCTTGGGTGGCCCTACACAGCATGGCTCATAGTTTCATTGAGTTAGACAAGACTATGGTCCATGTGATCAGTTTGATTAGTTTTCTGTGGTTGTGGTTTTCTTTCTGTCCACCCTCTGATGGATAAGCATAAGAGGCTGATGGAAGATTTCTGATGGGAGAAACTGACTGGGGGGGGAGACTGGGTCTTGTTCTGATGGGCAGGGTCATGCTCAGTAAATCTTTAATCCAATTTTCTGTTGATGGGTGGGGCTATGTTCCCTCTCTGATGTTTGATCTGAGACCAAACTATGGTAGGGGTAATGAAGATAATGGCAACCTCCTTCAAAAGGACTTGTGCATGCACTGTTGTATTCAGTGCCCCTGACCCTGCAGCAGGCCACTGTTGACCCACACCTCTGCCAGAGACTCCTGAACACTCACAGGCAAGTCTGGCTCAGTCTCCTGTGGGGTCATTGCTCCTTTCTCCTGGGTCCTGGTGCTCACAAGGTTTTGTTTGTGCCCCCCTAGGGTCTGTTTCCCCAGTCCTGTTTAAGTACTGCAATCAAATCCCACTGACCTCCAAAGTCAAATTCCCTGGGGATTCTCAGTCCCTTTGCCAGATCCCCAGGTTGGGAAATCTGTTGTGAGTCCTAGACTTTCTTAACAATGTGAGAATTTATTTGGTATAATTGTTCTGCAGGTTGTGGTCATCTGCTCGGCAGCTCTATGTTGGGTTTAAAGGCGACCTCCTCCAAGAGGACTTATGCCACATGCTGTGTGACTCAGGTCTGCTGCACCCAGACTCCCTGCTCCTGCGGCAGGCCACTGCTGACTCATGCCTCTGCAGGAGACACTCAAATACTCCAAGACAGGTCTGGCTCAGTCTCTGTGGGTTCTCTGGGTCCTGGTGCACACAAGGTTTTGTTTGAGTGCTCTGAGCATCTCTGGTGGGTACAAAGTTTGATTCTAAATGAGATTTTGCCCCCCCCCACCATCTTGCTGGGGCATCTCCTTAAGAAAATTATATATTATATTATTCTGAGAGAAATAAGAGGACATTTCACATTGATGAAACAATGGGATGCTATTTAAAAATCACTTGAAACAAGAAATAACAAATAGGAAATCAAAATGTGATAGCAGGAAGAAAACACTGAGTACCCCACTGTTCACAATTTATGATAGCCAAGACATGGACGCAACCCAAGTGTTCATGAACAGATGAATGGATAAAGAAATATCCATTCTGTTTATATATACACACACACAGAATGGAAATTACTCAACCACAAAAAGAATGAAATATTGCCATTTGCAGCAATGTGGATGAACATAGAGAAGAATATTATGTTTAGTTAAATAAGTCAGACAGATAAAGACAAATACTGTATGATATCACATAAGTGTAGAATCTAAAAAACAATGCAAATGAATGTATATATAAAGAGAAACAGACTCACAGACTTAGAAAAAAAACTAGTGGTTATCAAAGAGGGGAGGGACAAATTCAGTGTACAAGAATAATAAACTACTGTGTATAAAATAGATAAGCAACAAGGATGTATTTTATAGCACAAGGAATTATAGCCATTATCTTATAATAACTTAATGGAGGTATGATTGATAAAAATACTGGATCACTATGCTATACATCGGAAACTAATTATCATAAAGCAACTGCACTTCAATTAAAATAAACAGATCTTACTATGACTAAGAAAAATGTATTACTATGTTCAGAAAAAAAAATTCAGCAAAATAGTTGAAAGATGAAGTTAAAAAAAATCTCAAAAAGTAGAACAAATGATCAAAGAGATGGATAATGAGAGAGAGGATGTAAAAATTGAGAAGCAGTTCAGAAGATAAGAATCTACCCAATAGAAATTTCAGAAAAAGAGAAGGGAGAACATGAAAAGTAGAAAAATGACTAAAGAAATAAAGCAAGGTCATGAATCTCAATTTTTAAAGGGCCCATTATGCGTTTAAACATTAAAAATTTTAAGTTTTATTGAGTTAAAGTCACAAATTAACAACAACAAAACATATCAAGATACAGTATTATTAATACCAGGAACAAAGAGAGGACCCTAAAAACTTCTGGAGGCAAGGGGAAGAAAAAAGTCACACATAAAAACATCAAGAATCAGAAATGGGATCTAACTCCAGGCACACTGAAAGCTAGAAACAAGTGGAAAATGCCCTCAGAATTCTGAGGGACAATTACTTCCAGCCAAGAACTTTTATCTCCTGCCAAAGTATCGATCAAATCATCTGTGAGGGTAGAATAAAGATGTGTTCAAACACACAAGGTCACAATGGGATCAGGTCAGGAATGCACAAAGCAGATAAGACAAAGTTAATAACCAGCTGGTGTCTAGGGCTCCTCACTTGGATCTAAAACTTGTGGGGTATGTGGCTGCACTGGATGCCCTGAGCTCTGCTGCTGCTGCTGCTGCTGCTGCTGCTGTTGCTGCTGCTAAGTCGCTTCAGTCGTGTCCGACTCTGTGTGACCCCATAGACGGCAGCCCACCAGGCTCCCCCGTCCCTGGGATTCTCCAGGCAAGAACACTGGAGTGGGTTGCCATTTCCTTCTCCAATGCATGAAAGTGAAAAGTGAAAGCAAAGTCGCTCAGTTGTGTCCAACTCTTTGCGACCCCATGAACTGCAGCCCACTAGGCTCCTCTGTCCATGGGACTTCCCAGGCAAGAATACTAGAGCGGATTGCCATTTCCTACTCCAGGGGATCTTCCCAACCTGGGGATCGAACCGGCAACTCCTGCGTCTCCTGCATTGGCAGGTGTATTCTTTATTACTGGGAAACCCAAAAGTTTATTTATTACCTGGGAAGCCCAAAAGCTCCCACCCCACATTATCATTCCCTGTTGAACATGGGAATAAATATTCTTTGCCTCATGAAAGCATTACGTACCATTGAGAGAGAACTGACTCTCTGTTAGGCCCCTCACCTAACAGAAAACTCCTCATGCTTTATCACACTTATCTTTTATCCCTTTTAAATTTTATTAAATTAAAGCCACATGTTAACAACAAAATATATCAAGGTACATTATCTTTGATACCAGGGACAAAGTGAGGAGTCTAAAAACCTCTGATGCCAATATGGGAAAAGAAAAGGGTAACACATAGAAATATCAAGAGTCAGAAGTAGCATCTAAATCCAGCCTCACTGAACGCACTTTATCTCATTTAGATGTCAGTTCTTTTGTTGTGTGTGTGTTCAGTCGCTAAGCTGTGTCCAGCTCTTTGTGACACCATGGACTGCAGTATGCCAGGCTTCCCTGTCCTTCACTATTTCCCAGATTTGCTCAAATTCATGTCCACTGAGTCTGCAATGCTATCTTACCATCTCATCTTCTGCCACCCTTTCTCCTTTTGCCTTCAACCTTTCCCAGCATCAGGGTCTTTTCCAACAAGTTGGCTCTTTGCATCAGGTGGCCAAAGTATTGGAGCTTCAGCTTTAGTCCTTCCAATGAATATTCAAGAGTTCGTTTCCTTTAGGATTGATTGGTTTGATCTCCTTGCTGTCCACGGGACTCTCAAGTGTCTTCTCCAGCACCACAGTTTGAAAGCATCAATTCTTTGGCACTCAGCCTTCTTTATGGTCCAACTCTCAGATCCATATATGACTACTGGGAAAACCATAGCTTTGATTATACAAACTGTTGTTGATAAAGTGATATCTGCCTTTTATATGCTGTCTAGGTTCACCATAGCTTTTCTTCAAGGAGCAAGTGTCTTTTAATTTCATGGCTGCAGTCACTGTCCACAGTGATTCTGGAGCCCAAGAAAATAAAACCTGTTATTGTTTCCACTTTTTCCTCATCTATTTGCCATGAAGTGATGGAACCAGATGCCATGATCTTTGTTTTTTGAATGCTGAGTTTTAAGCCAGCTTTTTCACTCTCCTCTTTCACCTTCATCAAGGGGCTGTTAGTTCATCTTCACTTTCTGCCATTAGGGCAGTATAATCTGAATATCTGAAGTTGTTGATATTTCTTCCAGTATTCTTGATTCTAGCTTGTGATTCATCCAGCTTGGCATTTGCATGATGTACTCTGCATATAAGTTAAATAAGCAGGATGATATCCAGCCTTGTTGTACTCTTTTCCCAATTTTGAACCAGTCCATTGTTCCATGTAAGGTTCTAACTTGCTTCTTGACCCAAAACCCAGGTTTATTAGGAGACAGGTAAAGTTGTTTGATATTTCCATCTCTTTAGTGTAGTCCATGAAGCAGAAATTTTTCTGGAATTCCCTTGCTTTCTGTATGATCCACCAATTGTTGTCTATTTGATCCTGGTTCCTCTTCCTTTTCCAAATCCAGCTTGTATATCTGGAAGTTCTCGGTTTATATACTGCTGAAGCCTAGTCTGAAGGATTTTGAGCATTACCTTGCTATGATGCTAAATAAGCACAACTGTATGGTACTTTGAACAATCTTTGGCACTGCCCTTCTTTGGGATTGGAATAAAAACTGACCTTTTCCAGCAGAAACTCCACTGCTGAGTTTTCCAAATTTGCTGGCATAGTGAGTGTAACACTTTAACAGCATCATCTTTTAGAATTTGAAATAATTCAACTGGAATTCCATCACCTCCACTAGCTTTGTTTGTAGTGATGCTTTCTAAGGCCCACTTGACTTTACACTCCAGGATATCTGGCTCTTGGTGAGTTTTTAGGGTATATTAATTTCAGTTTCTCTGGCACCAAGTAGAGATTCATAGTGAACTCTCAAGTAAATATTTAGTGTTCAGTTTGTACTACTCTCAGCTTTCTCTTGTTTGTTCCCCAGCTGGGAAGTGCTACTCAGTAACAAGCTGAATGCCCTTCAGGAAAAAAATACCATTACCCAGCTAGTAGCCACAGGAAAGGAAGGCGCTTCATATTGAATTGGGGCTCAGGAAAAAAAAAAAAAAAAAAAAAGACAATTTCATGCCAAATGTCATCCGTGGAGCAAAAGGCCTACATTTTCCACTCATTCTTTCAATAAGTATCTACTGGTACTATGTCCTACACTTTACACAATGTATATGGAATATTAGATAATGGTTTCTGCCACTTACTGCCTTTAATTTTAGTTGAGAAAAGTCTGCTTATTAAATCAATAATAGAAGAACTATAAGAGATGTCACAATGCAGGATAAGAGTAACAAAGAATCAAGATATCAAGTATCAAAGTCAAACTCCAAACAGCAGTTCCAGAATGGGGAGAGCACTGTGGGCTATGAACCTCAGAGAAGGCTCCACAGAGGAGGTATGATATCAGCTGATCTTTGATGGATAAGAATCAGATTAGAACCAAGAAGCACTTTCCAGCCAAGGAACAAACAGGACAAAGGTGAGAGCAGTGCAAAGTGGATGGAGCCCTGTGATGGTGTCAAGCAACATGGTGGTGATACTGGATCAGTGGAGACATGTGGCTACAGACCAAATGCTTGTGCTCTCTCAAAATTCATGTGTTGAAAACTTAATGCCCAAAGTAGTGGTATTAGAAGGCAGAGTTTTTTTTTACAGGTAATTAGGTTATGAGGGTGGAGCCCTCATGAATGAACTCATGCACTTTTAAAAGAGACCACAGAGATATCCTTTGCCCTTTCTGCTGTCTGAGGAAAAAGAGAAAAGACAACAGTCTACAAACTGGGAAATCCTTGCCAAATACAAAGTCTGCTGGTGCCATGATCCTGGACTTCCCAGCCTCTAGAACTGTGACAAATAAATTCCTATGCTTTATAAGCTACCTAGTTTGTGGTATTTTGTTATACCAGCCCAAGGTGACTAAGACACAGATGTTGGAGACATCAAGAATGCCTCACCAACAGTGTTGGGTTTTACAATGGGGAGCCACATGTGAAGCCTTCCCCAATCTTAAATTCTTCTGTATTTATAACCACACAGAATCAGCAACTCCCTCCTCAATATTCCCACAAACTCCTGCACACGTTTCTCATAGCATAACTATCACAGTGAATGATGATGGTTTGTTGTAGCTGCCTTCCCCACAAGACTGGGAGATCTTGACAGACAAGGCTGTCATTTTTACCACTGCTTCGCACAGTGCCATGAACTTAGTGGAGGAAGTCCAGGGTACACTTATTGAAGGAAGAGAATACGGGGAAGGTGAAGGCCAAGGTAGACTCAATGCAGGGAGATGGGATGTCCTTTCTGCACCATCTCCTTCTGCCACCACCTCCCACAGTCCCTGAGACCCCTCCTTATACCCTGAGTGAGTGAGTGAAGTCACTCAGTCGTGTCCGATTCTTTGCAACCCCATGGACTGTAGTCCATGGGAGTCTCCAGGCAAGAATACTGGAGTGGGTTGCCATTTCCTTCTCCAGGAGATCTTCCCAACCCAGGGATTGAACCCAGGTCTCGCACATTGTAGGCAGATGTTTTACCACCTGAGCCACCAGGGAAGTCAATACCCTAGTGCTACAAAAACTCTAGCCCTGGAGGGAAACACCGATGCTTAGTGCTTCTAACCCATTCAACATGTCAGCTCAAAGTTAAAACCAAAAGGAACTTTAAAAGTCTCTGTGCCTTGTGCTATTCTTCGTAGTACTACTTCTGATAAAAATTGCTCTGTCTTGCCACATTCCTCAATGAGATTAGCTTTTCGATTCCTTTAAACAGCTTAAGAAAGCAAATGTATCTCCTCTCCACCCACTTCCTGACCCAGAAGAGAGGGATCCCCATTCTACACAAATATATATGATTTCTCAGGAGATCAGGCTTCAGACTTATTAGTAACTCTGGCTTGGAGAATTCTACTGCTAATTTAACATTGGTCAATTTCAGATCCCTCACCAAGGCCATGTAGCATTAGGAGCCAAGTATCTGCCTTCTCTTTTCAAAGCAGTGTTTTCTGCTCTGTTTGAGGTCCACCTACTTCTGGGAAGTGACAGGAGGCACATAAAAATGAATGCCCTGTGGAGAGGGTTGACCAGATGAGTTCTCTGCCTCTCTAATGCTTATAATTGTCACTTGGTGGATCTGATCTACATGCAGTTTCATTCCTAGAAGTTGTACCAGGAAAGTCTTTTAAAACTCCCTTAAAGATTAATATATTACCTTGTTTTCCCTCAAGTAATAAACACAGCTTCTAGCAGTTAACAGCTTTGTGAGTTCCCTTCTGAAATGGCACCAGAGCCAAGTGTAATTAACATGGAGGCACTGCCTTTTGTTTTTCCCCTGCCTCCACCTCCAAATCACTCTTCCCTTCCTCCTGTTATGAATCAGCAAACAGCGGGTAAACCAGTTCAGCCTTTCTATTCCTTTTATCTCATGCTCAAGCTATGAAGGTCTTGTAAGCATAATCTTTTTCTAAATAAGTATAATAGCTCTCTGTGTTCATTCTTTCAATAATTTCCTCAGCGGTCACTTTCGGTCAAAAAAAGTTTTTTCTTAGGAAGACACAATAGAAGAGGGTATGGATTTTGCCCTTGAGCAGCCCTTGAGGGAAGGCAGACATAAACGGAGAATTAGAATTCAGTGTGCCAAGTCTACACAGAAGTGTGTACACTGTGCTGGGGAAACCTAGTCACCAAACACCAGCCACCTCTCCAGATGCTCTTTCCAGAGGAAATAACATTTAATGTGGGTCGTGGGGTGGAGGACTGCTGGGAAGGAATGGATCTTGCAGGCAAAAAGTTCACGCATTTGTACAAAGATATCAAAGTCCCCACTTAGGGTTATATCTGCAGAAAGTTTAATGGTGATCAGCTAATGGAAAAATGATGTTACTCACTGAAATGCCCAACTAGGGATGAAATTTCCTTCTCTTGGCTTTTCTGTTATTCAGTCACTCAGCTCCTCTCAGAACAAAGGACTTAATGGCCTGATTCTGTTATGAAATTCACATTAATAAGTCTGTATTTGTAAGGTGTTCATGCAGTTTTCCCAAGCAAATATCAGTACATGCTAGATGTCCTGTTTTAATTGGTAACAATACCCTCTTTGATTCTCAAACATCTCTGTGTTTGAACAATAAATAACATGTCTACTGCATCTATTGAGAAAAAAAATCTGTAAAATATTTATCTGACCAAGAGAATATGACTTTCTCTTGGTAGATCCATCTAACTTCATAGAACAAAAATGACCTCATACCCTCTAGGAATAAAGCACTTTCTCTGAGCTAGGTTACTTGTAGGAAATGAGGTGAATTTGGTGAATACCAACGTCACTCCCAAGCACACAATTCTGTGACCAGAGAGGTTTCTGTCCCAATTATTTTGAACTGAAAAACAAACAAAAACCCCTTGCTTCTTCTCGTACCTAGTACCATTTCTAATAGGCCAATAGCCTACCTAGTTATAACAGGAAATTTTTTCCTACTGGGAAAAAATTCTTTTGTATTCTTTTCCCAATGGGCTTTGTATGAAACAAAATGATTTCTAGTTGTGACTAACTCAAATTTAATTCTCCTTGCCTCCAGCTAGGGGAGAAAAATGGATGGACTATATTAAGGATATAAGATGAAGTCTCACAAAAAACTGGAGAATGTCCATCTTTGCAGTGTTACCATAGGGGTTAGAGAACTCTAATTTTAAAATCTGACTCAACAATTCACAAACACTGTGCCAGGATATGGGAAGTTCAATGAAAAATAATCTTTCCCTTATTTTTTAATCAATCAGGAAAGACTAAGTTTTACTACTGTAACAAACAACCTTAAAATCTCAGACAATAAAAATTTACTTCTCACTCAGACTCCGTGTCAATTATCAGTCAGTTAGAAACACTACTTTGCATAAATCTCATTTCGGTACCTATGCTAAGGAAGCAACACCATCTGGGACATTGCCAGTTTCTATGGGAGAAGGAAAACAGAATTTGGTGAAGCACACATTAGTTCTTAAAGTTTCCACCAGGAAGTGACACTGTCTCACATTTCATTGGCCAAAGCAAGTCTTTTGCTACATCTAAAATTTTAAAGGCAGGAGAATGGCAATGCTACCATATGTTTCAAAGAAAAAAGAGGTGAAATAACTGTCAACATATTCAATAGCTATGACAACCAACACAGAGATTACATTTTAAAATCGAAGTTAGTCAAAGAATTCCATCACACTGAGCTAAGTTCACTAAGAGGCTCATACAGAAATCTTCCTGAGCCCAGCATTTTATGAATATACAGTTACAAAATATTATTCTCTTTGTTGGAAACTCTTAGGATAAAATGCTCTGATATTTAAGGAACTGGTAGCAGGTAAGGACTATAGGAATTTCAAATGAATATACATGCATTAGATAGAGTCAATGTTCAATTCAGTTCAGTTGCTCAGTTGTGTCTGAATCTTTGCAACCCCATGGACTGCAGCATGCCAGGCCTCCCTGTCCATTGCCAACTCCCAGAGTTTACTCAAACTCATGCCCATTGAATTGGTGATGCCATCCAACCATCTCATCCTCTGTCGTCCCCTTCTCCTCCTGCCCCCAATCCCTCCCAGCATCAGGGTCTTTTCAAGTGAGTCAGCTCTTCACATCAGGCGGCCAAAGTATTGGAGTTTCAGCTTTAACATCAGTCCTTCCAATGAGTATTCAGGGTTGATTTCCTTTAGGATGGACTGGCTGGATCTCCTTGCAGCCTAAGAGACTCTTAAGAGTCTTATCCAACACCACAGTTCAAAAGCATCAATTCTTGTGCACTCAGCTTTGTTCATAGTCCAACTCTCACATCCATACATGACTACTGGAATAAACCATAACTTTGACTAGATGGACCTTCGTTGGCAAAGTAATGTCTCTGCTTTTTAATATGCTGTCTACATTGGTCATAACTTTTCTTCCAAGGAGTAAGTGTCTTTTAATTTCATGGCTGCAGTCACCATCTGTAGTGATTTTGGAGCCCAAAATACTAAAGTCTGCCACTCTCTCCACTGTTTCTCCATCTATTTGCCATGAAGTGATGGGATCAGATATGATATCTCAATATCTTCTGTTTCTGTTAGGTCCATACCATTTCGCTTAGAAGAAATAGAGTAGCCAACATCGTCAACAAAAGAGTCCGAAATGCAGTATTTGGATGAAATCTCAAAAATGACAGAATGATCTCTGTTGTTTCCAGGGCAAACCATTCAATACCATGGTAATGCAAGTCTATGCGCCAATGAGTAACGCTGAAGAAACTGAAGTTGAACGGTTCTATGAAGACCTACAAGACCTTCTAAAACTAACACCCAAAAAAGATGTCCTTTTCATTGTAGGAGACTGGAATGCAAAAGTAGGAAGTCAAGAAATGCCTGGAGTAACAGGCAAATTTGGCCTTGGAGTACAGAATGAAGCAGGGAAAAGGCTAATAGAGTTTTGCCAAGAGAACACACTGTTTATAAAAAAAAAAAAAAGAACACCCTGTTCCAACAACACAAGAGAAGACTCTACACATGGACATCACCGGATGGTCAACACCGAAATCAGACTGATTACATTCTTTGCAGCCAAAGATGAAGAAGCTCTATACAGTCAGCAAAAACAAGACTGGGAGCTGACTGTGGCTCAGGTCATGAACTCCTTATTGCCAAATTCAGACTTAAATTGAAAAAAGTAAGGAAAACCACTAGGCCATTCAGGTATGACCTAAATCAAATCCCTTATGATTATACAGTGGAAGTGAGAAATAGATTTAAGGGACTAGATCTGATAGAGTGCCTGATGAATGATGGATGGAGGTTCATGACACTATACAGGAGACAGGGATCAAGACCATCCCCAAGAAAAAGACATGAAAAAAAGTAAAATGGTTGTCTGAGGAGGTCTTACAGATAGTTGTGAACCAAAAAGAAAAGTGAAAAGCAAAGGAGAAAAGGAAAGATATACCCATTTGAATGCAGAATTCCAAAGAATAGCAAGGAGTGATAAGAAAGCCTTCCTCAGCAATCAATGCAAAGAAATAGAGGAAAACAATAGAATGGGAAAGACTAGAGATCTCTTCAAGAAAACTAGAGATATCAAGGGAGCATTTCATGCAAAGATGGGCTCAATAGTCAACATTAGCACTGAAAGTAAAAGAATTTCAAATACATAAGGTACTTCAGACACTTTCTAGACCCCTCATTTTATTGGCATGGGATCTTACAGTCTCAGCATTATTGTGAACTAAATGTGGATTTCTCCATTCTCCTTCCCGACACAAATATGAAAAAATGCATAAAGAAAAGTTTTTAATGAATGTAACTGAGTTTGGTAAAAAGCCTCAGATATATTTTAGATTCCAAAAGCAGAATATATATACATAACCAATATGATGAGCATAGAAACTAATGCTGGGATATGGAAGGTAACATTAAACTGCACTATGGATCCTGTTGGAAAGAGCCTGGAGTTTTGGATATCAATAATCCAAATCCAGATTTATATGTCAATAATTGCACTAAATGTAAGTGGACAAAACATGTCAATTATAAAAAACTACAATTATCAGATTAGATTTTAAAAAATCATTAACTTGATTATCTGCTACACATTGAACATTAAGACAGACTTTGAAAGTAAAAGAATAGAAAAATATATACATGCAAACACCAAAGAAAATAAGTTCAATGTAGCATTACTACTATCATAAAAAATACACTCCAAAGCAAGAAATATCATTAAAGAGAGAGACAGGTATTCTATAATTATAAAGAGGTAAATTAATCCTTTATAAAATTTAAATGTTTGTGAACTTATAAACATAACTTCAAATATATTTAAAAACAAAAAGTAACAGAATTAACCTCAGTCTGTATTGCTACACATAAAAAAAAAAAAAGAAGAAAAGAAAATAACAAATGTTGACAGTAACGTGAAGAAATTAGGATACTTATGTACTATTGGTGGGAATGTAAACAGTGCGTTTTCCATAACAGTGTGTTTCCTACTAAAAAATAGGAAACAAAGATTATGATCTAGCAATTCCACTTCTGGGTATATACTCAAAAGAACTGAAAAAAGTGTCTAGAGGAGATATTTGTACACCCACATTCACTGTAGAACTACTCACATTAGTTGAGAAAGAGAAGCAACTGAAATGTCCATCAAGAGACGAATGGATAAACAAAATGTGGTATGTGCATACAATGGAAAAAGACCCATGCCACAACATAGATGAAACCTGAAAACATTATGCTAAGTGAAATAAATCAGTCACAAAAAGACAAATATTGTGTAACTTCACTTACATGAGGTATTTAGAGCAGTCAAACCCATAGAGACAAAAAGTAGAATGGTGGTTGCCAGAGGATGAGGGTAGGGGAAAATTGGAAATTATTGGCTAATGGGTATAAAGTTTCAGTTTTGCAAGATGAGAAGAGTTCTAGACATTCATTGCCCCAAAATGTGAATGCTTGGAGTTGTGAACCTTCAATTCCAAGATGGTGGAGTAGAAGGACAAGTGCTCACCTTCTGCTGCAAGAACACCAAAATTGCAACTAACTACAGAACAACCATTGATTAGGAGAATGTTGGAACCCACTAAAAAAATATACCCCACAACCAAGGGCAAAGGAGAAGCCCCAACAAGATGATAAGAAGGGCACAATCGCATTTAAAATCAAACCTCATACCCACCAGGGATGCTTGGAGGGCACAAAAGAAACCTTGTGCACAACAGGACCAAGGGGAAGGTGCAGTGACCCCCACCAGAGACTGAACCAGACCCGCCTTTGAGTGTTTGAGGGTCTTCAGCAGAGGCATGAGTCAGCAGTGGCCTGCCACAGGGACAGAGGTTCTGGCAAAAGCAGTCCTGGAAGGCACAGTGTGTGGCATAAGTCCTTTTAGAGAAGGTCGCCATTAGCTCCACTATAGAGCTGCCTGCCAGGTGACTCACAAACTGGAAAACAGTTATACCAAAAAAGTTCCTCTGCTGCTGCAAAAGTTATAGGCCCAACAGACTTCTGAACCTGGGGATCTGGCAAATGTACTGAGTATCCCCAGGGAAACTGACTTCGAAGGATTTTATTACAGAACTTCCACAGGACTGGGGAAACAGAGACTCTTGGAGGGCACAAACAAAACCTTGTGTGCACCAGGACCAAAGAGAAAGGAGCAGTGACCCCACAAGAGATTGAGCCATACTTGCCCCTGTGTGTCTGGGAGTCCCTGGCAGAGGTGTGGGTTGACAGTGACCTGCCATGGGGTCAGGGGCACTGACTACAATGGTCCCGAGAGGCCCAGGCTAATGGCATAAGTCCTTTTGAAGGAGGTCACCAATACTGCCATTGCACCTACCATAGTTTGGCCTCAGGCCAAACTACAGAGAGGAAACAGAGCCTCACTCATCAGCAGAAAATTGGATTAAAGACTGAGCAATCCAAAAAAGGGCAATGCCAAAAAATGTTCAAGCTACCACACAGTTGCACTCATTTCTCATGCTAGCAAAGTAATGCTCAAAATTCTTCAGCTAGGCTTCAGTAGTACATGAACTGAGAACTTCCAGATATACAAGAAGGATTTAGAAAAGGCAGGGGAACCAGAGATCAAATTGCCAACATCTATTGGATCATAGAAAAAGCAAGAGAATTCCAGAAAAGCATCTACTTCTGCTTTATTGACTACACTAAAGCTTTTGACTGTGTGGATCACAACAAACTGTGGAAAACTCTTAAAGAGATGAAGTACCAGACCACCTTACCTGCTTCCTGACAAACCCATATGCAAGTCAAGAAGCAACAGTTAGTACTGGAAATGGAACAACAGACTGGTTCAAAATTGGGAAGAGTATGTCAAGGCTGCATATTGTCACCCTGCTTATTTAACTTATATGCAGAGTACATCATGTGAAATGCTGGGCTGGATGAAGCACAAGCTAGAATCAAGATTGCTGGGAGAAATATCAATAACCACAGATATGCAGATGACACCATCCTTATGGCAGAAAGTGAAGAAGAACTAAAGAGCCTCTTCATGAAGGTGAAAGATGAAAGTGAAAAAGCTGGCTTAAAACTCAAAATAAAAAAAAACTAAGATCATGGCATCCGTTCCATCACTTCATGGCAAATAGATGAAATAGATGGGGAAACAATGGAAACAGTGACAGACTTTATTTTCTTGGGTTTCAAAACCACTGCAGATGGTAACTACAGTCATGGAATTAAAAGACCCTTCTCCTTGGAAGAAAAACTATGACAAACCTAGACAGTGTATTAAAAAGCAGAGACATTACTATGCCCACAAATGTCTGTATAGTCAAAGCTATGGTTTTTCCAGTAGTCATGCATGGATGTGAGAGTTGGACCATAAAGAAGGTTGAATACCAAAAAATTGATGCTTTTAAACTGAAGTGTTGGAGAAGACTCTTTAATCTCTTGGACTGCAAGGAGATCAAACCAGTAAATCCTAAAAGAAATCAATCCTGAATATTCATTAGAAGGACTGAAGCTGAAGTTCCAATACTTTGGTCACCAATTTTGAAGAGCTGACTCATTAGAAAAGACCCTGATGCTGGGAAGGATGGAAGGCAGGTGGAGAAGGGAATTACAGAGGATGAGATGGTTGGATGGCATCATAGACTCAATGGATGTGAGTTTGAGCAAGCTCTGGGAGATGATGAAGGACAGGGAGGCCTGGCATGCTGCAGTCCATGGCATTGCAGAGTTGGACATGACTGAGAGACTTAACAACAACAAGAAAGGCTTTGCCCACCAGAGCAAGACCCAGTTTTCCCCACAGGCAGTTCCTCCCATCAAGAAGCTTGCACAAACCTCTTGTCCTTATTCATTAGAGGGCAGACAGAATGAAAATCACAGTCACAGAAAACTAATCAAACTGATCACATGGACTACAACCTTGCCTACTTAATGAAACTATGAGCCATGAGTATAGAGCCACCAAAGATGGATGGGTCATGGTGGAGAGTTATGACAAATCATGGTCCACTGGAGAAGGGAATGGCAAAACACTTCAGCATTCTTGCCTTGAGAATCCCATGAACAATATGAAAAGGCAAAAATATATGACACTGAAAGATGAATTCCCCACACAGGTCAGTAAGTGTCTAATATGCTACTGGAGAAGAGTGGAGAAATAGCTCCAGAAGGAATGAAGAGGCTAAGCCAAAGCAGAAACTATACCTGGTGGATGTGTCTAGTGGTAAAAGTAAAGTCAGATGCTGTAAAGAACACTACTGCATAGGAACCTGGAATGTTAGGTCCACGAATCAGGTTATATTGGAAGTGGTCAAACAGGAGATAGCAAGGCTGAACACGGGGTTGCGAAGAGTCACACATGACTGAGTGACTGAACAATAACAACAACTAATGAACTGTACATTTTAAAATGATTAACAGAGGAGAAATATCATAGGACTCCCCTTATATGTGCAATCTAAAAAGAAATTACACAAATGAACTTATTTACAAAACTGAAACAGACTCACAGACTTAGAAAATAAACTTATGGCTGCCGTGGTGGAAAAGATGAAATTCAGTTCCATCCACTAGAACACAGGCACAAATTTCCCCAACCAGAAAACCTTCACAAGGCCCTAGTTCAACCCCACCCAAAGGGAGCAGACTCCACAATTAAGAGGAACTATGACCCTCCAGCCTGAAGAAAGGAGACCCCAAACACAGAAAACTAAGCAAAATTAAAAGGCAGAGAAATATCCAGCAGGCAAAGGAACACCATAAAAACCCACCAGACCAAACAAAAGAGGAGGAGATAGTCTACTTGAAAACAAATTCAGAATAATGATAGGAAAGATGATCCAAAATCTTGAAAACAAAATAGAGATACAGATAAATAAACTCGAGACACATAATGAGAAGAGGCAAGGAATGTTTAAAAGGGACCTAGAAGAAGTAAGGAATAGTCAATCAGCAATGAACAATAAAATAACTGAGATGAAAAACACCCTGGAGAGACCCAAGAGCAGAGTAACTGAGACAGAAGAATGGATAAGTGAGCTGGAAAATATAATGCTGGAAATAAATGAAATGGAGTGGAATAAAGAAAAAAGAGTAAAAAGAAATGAGGACAGCCTCAGAGATCTTTGGGACAATTTTAATCACTCCAACATTTAAATCATAGATGTCTCAAAAAAAAAGACAAAAGGAAAGGACATGAGAAAATACTTGAGAAGATAATAGTTGAAAACTTCCCTGAAATGGGGAAGGAAATAGCCACCCAAAACCAAGAAGTCCAGAGAGTCCCATACAGGATAAACCCAAGGAGAAACAAATCAAACTAACAAAAATTAAACACAACATATATTAAAAGCAGCAAGTGAAAAGCAACAAATAACTTACAAGGGTATCCCCATAAGGCTAATAACTGACCTTTCAAAAGAAACTCTGCAGGCCGGAAGGGAAAAGCAGGATATACTTAAAGTGATGCGAGGGGAAAATCTACAACCAAGATTATTCTACCCAGCAAGTATCTCATTCAGATTTGAAGGAGAAATCAAAAGCTTTACAGATAAGCAAAAACTAAGAGATTTCAACACTAAACAGCTCTTCAACAAATGCTAAAGGACCTTCTCTAGACAGGAAATGCAGAAAAGCCCTATAAAAACAAACCCAAAACAATAAAGTAAATGGTAATGGGATCATACTTATCAATAATAAACTTAAACATAAATGGGTTAAATGCTCCAACCAAAAGACATAAACTGGCCCAATGGATACACAAACAATACCCCTATATATGCTGTCTACAAAAGACTCACCTCAGACCTAGGGACATATACAGACTGAAAGTGAGGGGGTGGAAAAAGATTTTCCATGCAAATGGAGACCAAAAGAAAGTGGGAGTAGCAATACTTATATCAGAAAAAATGGACTTTAAAATAAAGACCAATATAAGAGACAAGAAGGACACTATATAATGATCAAGGGATCAATCCAAGAAGACATAAGAATTGCTAATAAATATGCACCTGACGTAGGTGCACCTCAATGCAAAGGCAAATACCACCAACTATTAAAGGGGAGATCAGCAGTAACACGATAACGGTAGGGACTTTAATGCTCCAGTCTCAGCAATGGACAGATCATCCAGAGAAAATTCAATAAGGAAACACAAGCTTTAAACAATGCATTGGACCAACTGAACTTAATTGGTATCTATAGAGCATTTCACCCCAAAACAATGGATTTCACCTTTTTCTCAAGTGCACATGGAACATTCTCCAGGACAGATCACATCCTGGGCCACAAATTAAGCCTTGGGAAATTTTAAAAACTGAAATCATTTCAAGCATCTTTTCTGATCACAATGCTGTACGATTAGATATCAACAATAGGAAAAAAATTTTTAATACAAACACATGAAGGCTAAACAATACATTTCTGAATAACCAACAGATCACTGAAAAAATCCAAAAGGAAATCAAAATATGCATAGAAACAAATGACAATGAAAACATGACAACCCAAAACCTATGGGATTCAGTAAAAGCAGTGCTAAGAGGGAAGTTCATCACAATACAGGCCTACCTCAAGATACAAAAGAGACATCAAATATACAACCTAACCTTACACCTAAAGCAACTAGAAAAAGAACAAAAAAATACCAAAATTAGTAGAAGGAAAGAAATTGTAAAGATCAGAGCAGAAATAAATGAAAAAGAAATGAAGGAGACTATAGCAAAGATCAATAAAACTAAAAGGTAGCTGGAGAAGATAAACAAAATAGACAAACCGTTAGCCAGACTCACTAAGAAAAAAGGAGATGACTCAAATCAGTAAAATTAGAAATGAAAAAGGAGAAGCTACAACAGACAACACAGAAATACAAAGGATCATAAGAGACTACTATGAGCAACTATATGCCAATAAAATGAACAACTTGGAAGAAATGGACAAAGTCTTAGAAAGGTATAACCTTCCAAAACTGAACCAGGAAGAAATAAAAAATATAAACAGACCAATAACAAGCACAAAAATCAAAACTGTAATCAAAAATCTTCCAGCATGGAGAAGGAAATGGCAACCCACTCCAGTATTCTTGCCTGGGAAATCCCATGGACAGAGATGCCTGGTGAGCTCCTTGTGGTTTCAAAAGAGTTGGACATGACTTAGCAACTAAACAACAACAGCAGCAACATACAAAAAAATAATTTCAAAAAAGAATCAATAAATTGGAGCAGGTGCTTTTTGTCTCTATACGAACATGCACACTGAAAGCACGTGAGTCAATCCCTGATTTATGTTCTAAACTAAATTTAATCAGCTTGTCAAAAAAAAAAAGATCTTCCAACAAACAAAAACCCAGGACCAGATGGCTTCACAGGTGAACTGTACCAAAAACTTAGAGAAGAGCTAACACCTATCCTGCTCAAACTCTTAGAAAATTGTAGAGGAAGGAAAACTCTCAAAGTCATTCTATGAGGTCACCATAACCCTGATACCAAAATCAGACAAAGATGCCACAAAAAAATATTACAGGTCAATACCACTGACTAATATAAAAGCAAAAATCCTCAACAAAATTCTAGGGAACAGCCAACAACATGTTAAAAACATCATACATCATGATCAAGTAGGCTTTATCCCAGGCATGCAAGGATTCATCAATGTTTACAAATCAATCAATGTGATACACCATATTAACAAATTGAAAGATAAAAATCATATGATTATTTCAGTAGATGCAGAGAAAGCCCTTGACAAAATTCAATACCTGTTTTTGATAAAACTTCCCAGAAAGAAGGCACAGAAGGAACATACCTCAATAGAATAAAAGCCATATACAACAAACCCACAGGAAACATCATCTCAATGGCAAAAAACTGAAAATATTTTCTCTAAAATCAGGAAAAAGACAAGAATGCCCACTCTCACCAATACTATTCAATGTAGTTTGGGAAGTTCTAGCCACAACAATCAGAGAAGAAAAATAAATAAAAGGAATCCAGATTGGAAAAGGAGTAAAACTCTCACTGTTTGCAGATGACACGATTCTCTATATAGAAAAGCCTAAAGATGCCACCAGAAAATTACTGGTGCTAATCAATGAATACAGTTAAAGTCACAGGATATAAAATTAATACACAGAAATCCATTGCATTCCTAAACACTATGAAAAGTCAGAAATTAAGAAATTAAGGAAACAGTTCCATTCAACATTGAAACAAAAAGAATAGGAATAAATTTATCTAGAGACAAAAAACCTGTATACAGAAAACTATAAAACACTGATGAAAGAAATCAAAGACAACATGAACAGATGGAGAGATATACCATGTTCTTGGATTTGAAGAATCAATATAGTGAAGATGACTATACTATCCAAAGCAATCTATAGACTCAAATCAAACTACCAATGATAATTTTCACAAAACTAGAACAAATAATTTCACAATTTGTATGGAAATACGAAAGAGCCCAAATAGCCAAAGCAATTTTGAGAAAGAAGAGTGAAACTGAAGGAATCAGCTTTCCTTACTTCACACTATACTACAAAGTCATATAGTATAACTATATACTATAGTTCACAAAACAGTACGTGTATGAAAGTTGCTCTGTCGTGTCCAACTCTTTGTGACCCCATGGACTACACAGTCCATGAAATTCTCCAGGCCAGAATACTGGACTGGGTAAGCTGTCTCTTCTCCAGGGGATCTTCCCAACCCAAGGATCGAACCCAGGTCTCCCACACTGCAGGTGGATTCTTTACCAGCTGAGCCACAAGGAAAGCCCAAGACAGTATGATACTGGCACAAAAACAGAAATACAGATCAATGGAACAAAACGGAAATCCCAGAGATAAATTCACACACCTATGGACACCTTATCTTTGACAAAGGTGGTAAAAATATACAAAGGAGAAAAGACAGTCTTTTCAATGAGTGGTGCTGGGAAAACTGGTCAATTGCATGTAAAAGAATGAAATTAGAACACTTTCTAACACCATACACAAAAATAAACTCAAAAAGGATTAAAGAGCTAAATGTAAGACTGGAAACTATAAAACTCATAGAGGAAAACATAGGCAGAACACTCTCTGACATAAATCACAGCAAGATCCTCTATGATCCACCTCCCCAAGTAATGGAAATAAAAACAAAAACAAACAAATGGGACCTAATTAAACTTAAAAGCTTTTGCACAATGAAGGAAACTATAAGCAAGGTGAAAAGACATCCCTTAAAATGGGAGAAAATAATGGCAAGTCAAACAACTGAAAAAGAATGAATCTCCAAAATATACAAGCAGCTCATGCAGCTCAATATCAGAAAAAGGCATAAACCAATCAAAAAGTGGGCAGAAGACCTAAACAGATATTTCTCCAAAGAAGACATACAAATGGCTAATAAACACATGAAAAGATGCTCAACATCCCTTATTATTAGAGAAATACAAATCAAAACCACAATGAGTTTTCCTCTCACACCAGTCAGCATGCCCATCATCAAAAAGTCTACAAACAATAAATGCTGGAGAGGATATGGGGAAAAGGGAACCCTCTTGCTCTGTTGGTGGGAATGCAAACTAATACAGTCACTATGGAGAACAGTATGGAATTTCCTTAAAAGACCAGTAATAAAACTATCATATGACCCAGCAGTCCAACTACTGTGTATATACCCTGAGGAAACCAGAATTGAAAAAGACACATGTATCTTTACATTAGTGCTATTCATTACTGCACTATTCATAATAGCTGAGACATGGAAGCAACCTAGAAGTCCATTGGCAGATGAATGGATAAGGAAGTTGTGGTACATACACACAATGGAATATTACTCAGCTATAAAAAGGAATACATTTGAGTCAGTTCTAATGAGGTAGATGAACCTAGACCCGATTATACAGAGTGAAATCAGTTAGAAAGAGAAAGAAAAATATCACATATTTACGCATATATACAGACTCTAGAAAGATGGTACTGATGATCCTATACACAGGACAACAAAGAAGACACAGACACAAAAAACAGACTTTTGGACTCAGTGGAAGAAGAAGAGGGTGGGATGATTTGAGAGAATAGCATTGAAACATAAACATTACCATATGTAAAATAGATAAGCAGTGCAAGTTTGACATAGGACACAGGGTACCCAAAGCTAGTGCTCTGGGACAACCTAGAGGGATGGGGTGGGGAGGGAGGTGGGAGTTGGGGTGCAGATGGAGGGGACACGTATATATCTATGACTGATTCATACTGATGTACGGCAAAAACCACCACAATATTGTAAAGTAATTATGCTCCAAGTAAAATAAATAATTTTTTTAAAAAAGAAAAATAAAAAACTACTTTTAAGGATTAACATTAAATTACCATTCAAAAGTAAAGTGGACTTCTCTTTTTGATACACATTTAGCTTAGTATCTGAACTAACCCTTCTAATGTTGAGAACTGAAATAAATGATAAAATACAGAAAACACCTTTTCAAAGTATCTAAGAGGAAAATAGAGGGATAAAAAATAAAGAGATTTTATCAGTGCAAAATCCACGTGAATGTAGAAACCCATAGATGCAAGAGGAACACAGAAGTCGCTTCTGCCTCGAAGGCATTTATCAAACCTGATAAACTAGAGTCTAAGTGTTCATGGGTCATATGCATAAGGGATAGAAGAGAAAGCCCAGACCTCCCCAAAGGAGGGGATCCAATGTGTAATCTCTCATAAGACTGGAACACCCCCAGATGGCTGTACTTTTAACATAAGAGCAGGCAAATAAATAATCAGATATGGATTTGCAGCCCAAATTCAAATCACCCAAGTAGTTCAAAAACAAACACAAATGATTAACCTTTAAAAAAACCTATTATTAAGGAACTCAGACTGTAGTACTCATGGGTTCATGGCAGAGAAACAGCAAATTCTGTCCAGGGGAATGAACCTTTATCACAATCCTCAATTTTTCCAAGGAAAGTACCCACAAAAAAACAAATGTTTCAAGAACACGAAGTAGTGCTTCACAAACACAAAGAACATCAACAAAAGACAGCAAAAGACTGAAATATTTCAAATGCTGGCATTATCAGACATAGAAGTTACGTACTACAGGTACTGTGTTTACATTATAAAAGACAAAGTTAAAATTGTCTATAGGGAACAGGACTATAACCAAGAAGATTTTTTTTTTTAAACCAAGAAACAAAATCAAAACATAATAATTTTAAAATTCAAGTTTAACAGGAAATTAATTTAGCTGAAGAGTTAATGATTTGAAGCCTCAAAAATTACCCACAATCCATAAAAGACTATAAAATGGAAAATAAAAGTGAGCTTAAAAGACTTGAAGAAAAAAAATAAGGTCTAAAGTTTATAGTTCTAATTAGATTTCATGGAGGAAAGGAAAAAGAGAATCTGGTAGTGGCAATATTTAAAAGTATAATAACAAGATACTTTTGACAACAGATGCAGTGCCTGACCGATAAATTTTTTTTCCTAAGAATTCCAATGAACCTCAAGCAGGATACACTGAAAGAAATCTACACATTGACATGGCATCAGAAAACTGTAAGACACTACAGACGAAGTCTGAGAACAGAGAAAAAGTGATATACTGTCCAAATAACAGATTCAAAGCTAGCATCTCAGTGGTGAAAATGAAAGCTGGAATATACTGGAATGGTATCTTTAAGGTGCTGAGAAATAATAATGTTCAACCCAGAAAGCGAAAGTGTTAGTCACTGCCATGTCTGACTCTTTGGGACCCCATGGACTGTAGCCCTTCACGGTCCTCTGTCCATGGAATTCTCCAGGCAAGAATAATGGAGGTGCCATTCCCTTCTCCAGAGGATCTTCTTGGCCCAGGAATTGAACCCAGGTCTCCTGTATTGTAGGCAAATTCTTTACCATCTGAGCCACCAGGGAAGCCCTGTCCAACCCAGAACTTCCATCCAATTCAAAATAACTTTCAATAGTGACATGAAATACAGGATTTTCAAGAAATAAGAAAGTGTGCCATTAACAGAGCTTCACTAAAGGATATTTTAAAGAATGTTCTTTGGGTTGAAAAAGAAGTGATAAAGTGATCTATAATGGAAGGTTTGAGGTGCAAGAAGGGAAGAAGAGAAAAGAAAGCATGAATATGTGGGAAATATAAGTAGATATTGACTATAAATGATATTTAAGTTACAGGATGGTGGCAGTTAATAGAATTATTAAGGTCTAAAAACTTGTAAGGCAGATGGTGAATGTATTAAGTATAGATGTGATGAATGTGTTTTGTAATTTGTAGGTTAACCATTGCGTGTGTGCTAAGTCACTTCAGTCATGTCTGACTCTTTGCCACCCCATGGTCGGTAGCCCACCAGGCTCCTCTGTACAAGGGATTGTCCGGGAAAAACTACTAGAGTAGACTTCCATGCTCTCCTCCAGGGGAGGTAACCATTAGCGAATTTAAACAGAATTATAACTTTCAAACAAATACAGGGAAAAAAGGAAATTAGAAAGAAATGCTTAATCAATGCAAAAGAAAACAAGCATGGGGTCAAAAAAGAAACAAAACCAAAGCCATAACACAAAACATGAGAGTAAATAATAAACCAAACATGGAAATGATTAATTATAAATGAACCACATGGTCTAGTTAAAAGATAAAGATCAACATACTGGATAAAAAACCCAACAACTTATTTATGAGTCACATAAAATAAAAGAATATGGATAGTGAAATGAAGTGGGACCCTGTGGGCCTCCTGGGCATGGAACCCTTCCTATCTCCCTCTTTCTTGTTTGTAGGGAACAGCCTCCATGACCTTCCCTGAGTTCCAAAGGGCAGAACTGAACCGCTGCTAGCCAGGAAAGGGAGGGAATGCAGAGGCAAGGGAGGAGCAGCCAAGAAACAACAGTGTAGCTTGGGGCAGGGTCCTGATGCTGCCTCAAGGGATGCAGCTAACAGCATCTTTCAAGCTCTTTACAGAACTGAAACCCTCAATAAATTGGAGATGAAACAATCCTCATTCCAGAGAGAAGGATACACTTTGATGGCCTTGAAAACCAGAGAAGCTCATCTGAAGACCACCTAAAGCCAGGTGAAAGGAATGCAGGCCCTGCACACACATTAATCTTATCAGCAACCCCACCCTTGAACTGTTGCTATCAAGTGTGAAGTGTCAGTCAAACTTCTCATCAAATCCTTCCCGGTTGGTACACAAGACTTTTTGAGAAGCAGGAGCATGCCATGTCCCTCTTGGCTTGGCAAAGCAATAAAGCTATTCTTTTCTACTTCACCCAAACCATGTCTCCAAGATTTTATCCTGTACCAGCATACAGAGTTTTCGGCATCAAAAGGTTAAAATGTTAAAGAGCGGAAAAAGATGTATTGTGCTAACAAGAGACAGAAGTGTATATGTATATTAATGTCAGACAAAATAAACTTAAAGGCTTAAAAAACTATGTCAGCCAAGCAGTTTATACCAAGTTAAATTTACCAAGAAGATATAACACACTTTAAAACTATATGTCCATAATAATATAGCCTCAAATATATGTAAACCAAAATATAAGAAGAAAAAAGCAAAAGTCTAAGAAGAAATAAGCAAATCCACAATCACATTGGGAGATATTAACACACTGTTAAGAACTAATGAAACAGAGGGGGCTCAGTTGTTAAAAAAAAAAACTCTGCCTACCAATACAGGAGGTATGGGTTTGATCCTGGGTCTGGAAGATCCCACAGGCCGTGGAGCAGCTAATCCCATGCACCACAACTATTGAGCCTGTTTTCTAGAGCCGCGGAGCTGGAACTACTGAGCCCATGTGCCACAATTACTGAAGCCTGCATGCTCTAGGGCCCAGGCTCTGCAATAAGAGAAGCAATCACAATGAGAAGCCACTGCAATGAGAAATCTGCAAACCATGACTAGAGAGCAGCTTTTGTTTGCCACATGTAGAGAAAAGCCCACACAGCAACAGAAACCAAGCAAGGCCAAAAATAAAATTACAAAAAGAACTAATGAAACACAAAGGCCAAAAACCAAAAAGCAAAGCTCTCATAGAAGATTTAAGCATGAACAAATTTTATTTAATAGATAATCAGAGAGAGAGTGAAGGACGGGGAAGCCTGGTGTGCTACAGCTCATGGAGTCGCAAAGAGTAGGACAAAACTGAGTGACTGAACAGCAACAAAAATAGAATGCTGTGCTCAAGAATTGCAGAATATACAATTATTCCAAGGAAACATGAAGCATTCACAAAAATTGGTCACATCTTGGACAGCACTATACAAATCCCAAAGGATTGAAATTCTGCTATCTGACCATGGTTCAACAAAACTAGTAGTCAATAACAAAAAGATGCCTAGAAATTTTCCTTTATATTTGGAAATTAAGAAATAACCTTCACAAAAGCCCATATATGATTTCAAAGCAGAAATCATAATGTAAATTTGGAAGATTTTCAGCTTAGCTGTAGTAAAAGTTTCCAACCATATGGGATGCAATTTCAACAGTAGTTAGAAATGTATAGCCTTGAATATTTTAATTAGAGAGGAAAATAGGTTAAAAATGAATGAGCAAAGCAATCATCTCAAGATATTTGGAGAAAGAACCATACAATTAAAGACAATAGAAGAAAGAAAATCATAAAGAGCAAAATTTAATGAAACAGAAACAAGCATAAAATAGAGAGGACTAACAAAGTCAACTATTGGTTATTGAAAAGCTAATGTAATTCACAAACCTTTTGTAATACTGCAAGACTGATCTGAAGGATGCAAAAAGCACTAATAACCAATTTCAGGAATGAAAGAGGCTACCACTGTAGATGCTGCAGATATAAAAAGATAAGTTATTCTGAACTTTATGTGAATAATTTAGAAAGTTTTGATGAAATTCATCAAAATACATAATCCACTAAAACTGTCTTTGACCCGTGAGACAAACCCAGACTAAGAAACCATTACTCAAGCCCATTCTAAATTCCCTGAAAAGGGAACTTAATTGTACCCGCTTTAGTCCAGTGACCACAACAGATACAATTAATTAAAACCAGACTGTTGAATTAAATTGCAAAACACATCTGCCAGAGGTCAGTACTGAGGGGAGAGAGAGGAAGGAGAGTTTTCAGAGAAAATGGGTCATTGTCAGAGGCAGATATTCCAAAGAAAAATGTACAAGTGTGCACCACTTATCAAGATGTGTGTTATCAACTTTTACTTATGTATTTGTTTCCCATCACTCAGCTTCTCCAAGGTCATTCTCAATGCCATGTCTGGGATATAGTGGTGCCCAGATCATGTACACTGAATAAATGCTTTAATGAACGTCATCTCTTTGAAATTTTAGATTTTTATTTTTTAAATAGGAACAATAATACTTTATGCCTGAAGGAATGAACTTGGACCCAATAATGCTGAGGTTCTTTTTTAAACTTATGATCACATGTGAGACTTTGAAATATATATTTGACAACAAAAACTTATTTTGTATATTTTACATGTATTTCTAAGATAAAAAAAGTATTGTTTTATTAAAAACTTATTTGTTTTTATAAGGCATAATAAACAAAAAATTGGTGTATTTTTTCATTGAGGTATTGTTAATGAGGTATGATTGACAAAAATTGTATATATTTAGGGTGTATAATTGATGCTGGGGAAGACTGAAGGCAAAAGGAGAAGGGGAAAGCAGAGAATGAGATGGTTAGATAGCATCATTGACTCAATGGACATGAATTTGAGCAAATTCTGGGAGATAATGAAGGACAGGGGCGCCTGGCGTGCTGCAGTCCATGGGGTCACAAAGAGCTGGACATGACTCAGCAACTGAACAGGAACAACAGTGTGATGATATAAAATACATATACATTGTGAAATAGTGGCCACAATCAAGTTAATTAACACGTTTATCACCTCACACTGCTAGTGTGTGTGTGTGTGTGTGTGTGTGTGTGTGTGTGAGAACAGTTATGGTCTACTCTCATAGCAAATTTCAAGTGTACATCACAGTATTAATTAGCCATTATTTTGTACGTTCGGAGAAGGCAGCGGCACCCTACTCCAGTACTCTTGCCTGGAAAATCCCATGGACGGAGGAGCCTGGTAGGCTGCAGTCCATGGGGTCGCTAAGAGTTGGACACGACTGAGCGACTTCACTTTCACTTTTCACTTTCATGCATTGGAGAAGGAAATGGCAACCCACTCCAGTGTTCTTGCCTGGAGAATCCCAGGGACGGGGCAGCCTAGCGGGCTGCCGTCTATGGTGTCGCGCAGAGTCGGACACGACTGAAGCGACTTAGCAGCAGCAGCGGCATTCTGTACGTTAGATCCCCAGAACTTACTCATCTTATAACTGAAAGTTTGTACCCTGTGGCCAACGTTAAAAAATATATTTTACTGTTACAGATATTTTCAAGACTGAATTGGGCAGTCCGCGTCACATTATCATTTCCAGAGGTGTTAGTATATCCACTGGCGCAGATGCCAGGCTACGCGCCTCCTCTCTGGGGTGGGAGGCGGGGCTTACACTTCTAGAAGACTCATATTCTGTCTCCCTTGTGCACCCTCTCTCTGGCCCCTTGTCCCCTTTTACTACTTTCTGGAAAGATCTGATTCCCCAATTGCAATAAAGTTCATCAATGTCAGAAATTTTCTCAAACATTATCCTTCCTTTAACACCAGTGTGGGCATGTTATTTATTTCCTTTGTAAAATTTTTCATGGTGTATATGTAAATTTTACTTTGCAGATTTGAGTGTTTGATGAATATCACATTTTTAAAAATCCAATTAAATCTAATTCTAAGCCCCTGTTCTTACAGCTGGCAGGAAACTCAGTCACACAGCACTTAGTGGAGGTCTTTCTCTTTCCTTAGAGTAGTCCATGAAAACAGGAAGCTAGTTTCCAGGAACCATGGTGCCCAGAAAAATGGATGGCTTCCAACATTTAGTCATGGTTGCCACCCATAGCCCCATTCTCCAAATCAACATGGGCCCTGAAGTATGGGCCTCTCTCTGGTTGTTGTGCTACTGAGCTACTTGTTTAGGAGAGAGCAACAGTGCCTAGGTTTGGTTTCTCTAAGGCACCTCTCTGAGTTCCTGCCATCCAGGTCATCAGGTTCGTGTCTCTGACCTCTGGGGAAGTGACAATCCCTATTTTCTCCCAGACAGAGGGAATCTCTCTCTCCTTCCTCAGCCTTTCTTTCCCAGGTCCTCTCCTCCTTCCCCTCCCCAGCCAGGATGTTGAACATAATCTCCTCTAAAATATGAGGCTTTGAGCACAAAAGAAAGAATGTTGTTCTTCTAACAGTTTATCCTTTGGGCACTGCCAACACCCTAGGGTGAGGGAAGAGAAAAGCTCAGACTAGGAAATGGCATCCCACTCCAGTACTCTTGCCTGGAAAATCCCATGGACAGAGGAGCCTGGTAGGCTACAGCCCACGGGGTCACAGAGAGTCAGACACAACTGAGAGACTTCACTTCGCTCACTTCATACTTTCTCACTGGAGAAGGAAATGGCAACCCACTCCAGTATTCTTGCCTGGAGAATCCCATGGACAGAGGAGCCTGGAGGGCCATGGTCCATGGGGTCAGGGAGAGTTGGACACAACTGAAGTGACTAAGCACGCACACACACACCTTCCTGACAGAAGGAAGGTACATGGAAAATGTAAATTAATAATTACAATAAATCATCCTGCCACACCCTCAAATACTCTTTTTTCTTCCAGATTAGAGTTCAAAATTCTTAGCCAGACCTCTAAGGCTTCCATAATATGGATTCTGCCTGCTTTTCTAGTCTTTATTTTTCTCTCTCAAGCCCTGCAGAACAGGATAAGATGATTGGATGGCACTCCTCGCTCAATGGACATGAATCTGATTAAACTCCAGAAGACAGTAAAGGACAGGGAAGCCTGGCATGCAGCAGTCTCTGGGGTCGCAAAGCCTCTGATACAACTTAGTGACTGAACAGCAATGACAATGGTTTCCCAAGGCACTGTTGCGTTTCATGGTTGTGTTCCAGCTTCTCTCTGTGGCCCCATCTCCCCAGGAAACACCACTTCACTCACCTGTAAAGATGCAACTCAATGGTTGTCCCTTTGAGGAGACTTCTCTTGACTTCCTCAGATAGGAATAGTCACTCTCTTCTGCAGATCCCACTACTCCCTGTGATATTTCAGTTCACTTTTAATATAGATGACTGAATGCCTTTCTCTGCTAACATGTAAGTCCTGGAGAATAACAATCATGTCTGTTTTTAAGGATCCTCCACACTGTTCTCCATAGTGGCTGGACCAATTTACATTCCCACCAACACTGTAGAGGGGTTCCCTTCTCTCCATATCCTCTCCAGCATTTGCGGATTTTTTGATCATGGTCATTCTGACGGGTATGAGATGATATCTCATTATAGTTTTGATTTGCATTTCTCTAATAACTAGCAATGTTGAACATCTTTTCATGTGCCTGTTGGCCATCTGTATGGCCTCTTTGGAGAAATGTCTGCTCAGGTCTTCTGCCCATTTTTTGAGTGGGTTTTTTGTTTTGATGCTGTTAAGCATCATAAGCTGTTTAGAAATTTTGGAGACTAATCCCTTATCTGTCACATCATTTGCAAATATTTTCTCCCCATCTGTGGGTTGTCTTTTCATTTTGTTTATTGTTCCCTTTGCTGTGCAGAAGCTTTTGAGTTTAAGTAGGTCCCATTTGTTTATTTTTGTTTTTAATTTCCATTATTCTGGGAGATGAATCAAAAAAGATGCTGCTGTGATTTAAGTCAGCAAGTGTTTTGCCTATGTTTTCCTCTAGGAGTTTAATAGTGTCTGCTCTCACATTTAGGACTTTAATCCATTTTGAGTTTATTTTTGTGTATGGAGTTAAGGAATGATCTTATTTCAGCTAACAAATGACCCTGCAATCCCACTTCTGGGCATATATCTGGGAAAAAACATGATCCAAAAAGACACATGTGCCCCAGTAGTCACGGCGGCACTGTTTACAATAGCCAAGACATGCATGCATGCAAGCTAAGTAACTTCAGTTGTGTTCAACTCTTTGTGACCCTATGGGCTGAACCCTGCTGGGATTTCCCAGACAAGAATACTAGAGTGGGTTGTCTTTCCTTCTCCATGGAATCTTCCTGACTCAGGGATTGAACCCACCTCTCTTACATCAGCCAAAACATGGAAGCAACCTAAATGTCCACTGACAGAGGAATGGATAAAGATGTGGTACATATATACAGTGGAATATTACTTTGAAAAAGAATGAAATCATGTCACTTGCAGCAACATGTATGGACCTAGAGAGTGTCACACTGACTAAGTCAGACAGAGAAGGGAAATATCAAATGACATCCCATATATGTGGAATCTAAAGAGAAATGATATAAATGAACTTACAAAACAGAGAGAGGCTCACAGATATAGAAAACAAATTTATGGTTGTCAGGGGGAAGGGATAGTTAGGGACTTTGGGAGTATGACATTCACACAGCTAAATTCAAAATGGATAACCAACAAGGACCTACTATATAGCACATGGAACTCTACTCAATGTTATGTGCCAGCCTGGGTGGGAGGTGGGTTTGGGGTAGAATGGATACCTGTATTTGTATGGCTGAGTCCCTTCACTATTTACCTGAAACTACCACAACATTGTTAATCAGCTATAGTGTTAGTCACTCAGTCCTGTCCAACTCTGCAACCCCATGGACTATAGCCCATGAGGCTCCTCTGTCCGTGGAATTCTCCAGGCAAGAATACTGGTGTGGATCGCCATTTCCTTCTCCAGGGGATCTTCCCAACTCAGAGATCAAACCCCAATACAAAATAAAAAGTTTAAAGTTTTTTTTTTTTTAAATAATAATAAAAAACATAGAAAGAAATTAAACTCTCAAAAATACAAAATCAAAAACAAAAAATCCCCCACCATATCTATTCATTGCTCCATCCCAGTATCTGGCCCACATGTAGCTTATGGATGGTGAACAGAGAACCAAGAACACACGAAATAGACTCAGCATGTTTGGACCTACAACATGAAGGTCTGAAGGTCTTGACCTCTGAAGTGCTGTATGTCTGTGTACATTGAGTCACCAGCTTTATCTAGAGTCATTTTGTATTTAGGAGGCACATTTTTCCAACAGTGATTATGCTGGGACCCCATGTTTTTTCTTTTGGTACATTCTTCCTCTAAATACTTTGCATTTGTGATTTGAGTTCCACACTGTTGGTTCCTGGGACTACTATTAAAGTTTTCACCAAGAGTCTAGGCCAGAGATCCCAAACTAGAAAACCAGTCAGTGAAATGTGTCAGTCAACTATGTTCCAGTCGTCAGCAAGGTTTTTGTTACAGTTTTTTTTTTTTTTTTTTTTTAATTTTTGGTTTCAATGCTTTTCACATAGTTACAATGGCTGCTGGGTGGGCTCTTGAAGGCATTTAAATCTGTGTTCCCTACTCTATGCTAGCTCTCCATAAAAGCCAGTCAGTCTCTAAACCTTTCTTATACTCCAGTCAAGAGTTAGTCTGTCCTTTTAAGATCAGGAACAGGACCAGGGTGTCCACTCTCATGCCAGTATTACTCAACATAGTTTTCAAAGTCTTAGCTACAGCAGTCAGAGAAGAAAAAGAAAGAAAAGGAATCCAGATTGGAAAGGAAGAAGTAAAACTCTCCCTATTTGCAGATGACATGATACTGTACATAGAAAACCCTAAGATATTATCAGAAAATTAATAGAGCTGATCAGGGAATTTACTAAAGTTGCAGGATACAAAATCAAATATACCAACAATGAAAAATCAGAAAGAGAAATTAAAGAATCAATCCCAGTTACCACTTCTACAAAAAGAATAAAATACCTAGGAATAAACCTACCTAAGGAGACAGAAGAGCTATATACAAAAAACTACAAGATACTGATGAAAGAAATCATAGACAACATAAATGGAGGGATAGTCCATGCTCCTGGGTTGGAAGAATCAATGTTGTAAAAATGACTAAACTACCAAATGCATCTACAGAGTCAATGCAATCCCTATCAAATTACCAATGGCATTTTTCACAGAACTATAACAAAAAAATCTCACAACTCATATGGAAACACAGAAGACCCTGAATAGCCAATGCAATCTTGAGGAAAAAGAAGGGAACTTGAGGAATCAACTTACCTGATTTCAGACTATACTACAAAGCTACAGTCATCAAGACAGTATGATACTGGCACAAAAACACAAAGTTGGACCAATGGAACAAGACAGAAAGCCCAGAGATAAACCCATGCCCCTATGAGCACCTTATCTTTGATAAAGGAAGCAAGAATATACGATAGAAAAAAGATAGTCTTTTCAATTATTGGTGCTGGGAGAACTGGACAGCTACATGTGAAAGAATGAAATTATAACAGCTCCTAACATCATATACAAAGACAAACCCAAAATGGATTAAAGACCTAAATGTAAGACCAAAAACTATAAAACTCTTAGAGGAAAACATAGGCAGAATACTCTCTTACATAAATCACAGCAAGATCCTTCAGGACCCACCTCCTGCTGCTGCTGCTAAGTCACTTCAGTCATGTCCAACTCTGTGCAACCCCATAGACGGCAGCCCACCAGACTCCCCCGTCCCTGGGATTCTCCAGGCAAGAACAGTGAAGTGGGTTGCCATTTCCTTCTCCAACGCATGTAAGTGAAAAGTGAAAGTGAAGTCACTCAGTTGTGTTCAACTCCTAGCGACCGCATGGACTGCAGCCTACCAGGCTCCTCCGTCCATGGGATTTTCCAGGCAAGAGTACTGGAGTGGAGTGCCATTGACCCACCTCCTAGAGTAATGTAAATAAAAATAAACAACTGAGACCTAATTAAACATAAAAGCTTCTGTACAGCAAAGGAAACTACAAACAAGGTGAAAAGGCAACCCTCAGAATGGGAGAAAATAATGGCAAATGAAACAACTGACAATGGATTAATTTCCAAAATATACAAGCAGCTCACACAACTCAAGACCAGAAAAACAACCCAGTCAAACAGCGGGCAAAAGACCTAAACAGACCTTTCTCCAAAGAAGACATATAGATGGCTAATAAAAACATGAAGACATGCTCAACATCACTCATTATTCAGTTCAGTTCAGTTCAGTCACTAAGTCGTGTCCGACTCTTTGCGACCCCATGAATTGCAGCACGCCAGGCCTCCCTGTCCATTACCAACTCCCGGAGTTTACTCAGACTCAGTCCATCAAGTCAGTGATGCCATCCAGCCATCTCATCCTCTGTTGTCCCCTTCTCCTCCTGCCCCCAATCCCTCCCAGCATCACAGTCTTTTCCAATGAGTCAACTCTTCACATGAGGTGGCCAAAGTCCTGGAGTTCAGCTTTAGCATCATTCCTTCCAAAGAAATCCCAGGGCTAATTTCCTTCAGAATGGACTGGTTGGATCTCCTTGCAGTCCAAGGGACTCTCAAGAGTCTTCTCCAACACCACAGTTCAAAAGCATCAATTCTTCGGCGCTCAGCTTTCTTCACAGTCCAACACTCACAGCCATACATGACCACAGGAAAAACCATAGCCTTGACTAGACAGACCTTTGTTGGCAAAGTAATGTCTCTTCTTTTCAATATGCTATCTAGGTTGGTCATAACTTTCCTTCCAAGGAGTAAGCATCTTTTAATTTCATGGCTACAGTCACCATCTGCAGTGATTTTGGAGCCCAAAAAAATAAAGTCAGCCACTGTTTCCACTGTTTCCCCATCTATTTCCCATGAAGTGATGGGACCAGATGCCATGATCTTCGTTTTCTGAATGTTGAGTTTTAAGCCAACTTTTTCACTCTCCTCTTTCACTTTCATCAAGAGGCTTTTTAGTTCCTCTTCACTTTTTGCCATAAGGGTGGTGTCATCTGCATATCTGAGGTTATTGATATTTCTCCCGACAATCTCAATTCCAGCTTGTGCTTCTTCCAGCCCAGCATTTCTCATGATGTACTCTGAGTATAAGTTAAATAAGCAGGGTGACAATATACAGCCTTGATGTACTCCTTTTCCTATTTGGAACCAGTCTGTTGTTCCATGTCCAGTTGTAACTGTTGCTTCCTGACCTGCATATAGGTTTCTCAAGAGGCAGGTCAGATGGTCTGGTATTCCCATCTCTTTCAGAATTTTCCACAGTTTATTGTGATCCACACAGTCAAAGGCTTTGGCATAGTCAATAAAGCTGCTGCTGCTGCTGCTAAGTCGCTTCAGTCATGTCCGACTCTGTGCGACCCCATAGACAGCAGCCCAATAGGCTCCCCCGTCCCTGGGATTCTCTAGGCAAGAACACTGGAGTGGGTTGCCATTTCCTTCTCCAATGTATGAAAGTGAAAAGTGAAAGTGAAGTCACTCAGTCGTGTCCGACTCTTCGAGATTCCATGGACTGCAGCCTACCAGGCTCCTCCGTCCCTGGGATTTTCTAGGCAAGAGTATTGGGAGTGGGGTGCCATCACCTTCTCCGCAATAAAGCAGAGAAATGCAAATCAAAACTACAATCAGATATCACCTCAGACAATCAGAAAGACCATGGTCAAAAATTCCTCAAACAAGTGCTGGAGAAGGTGTGGATAAAAGGGAACGCTCCTGTGCTGTTGGTGGGAAAGTAAATTGATACAGCCACTATAGAAGGCAGTATGGAGATTCCTTAAAAAATTAGGAATAAAACCACCATATGACCCTGCAATCTCACTTCTAGGCATATACTCTGAGGAAACCAAAACTGAAAAAAACACATGTACCCTGATGTTCATTGCAGCACTACTTGCAATAGCTATGACATGGAAACAACCTAGACATTCATTGACACAGGAATGGTTAAAGATGCTGTGGTACATATGTACAACAGAAAACCACTCAGCCATAAAAAGGAACCCATTTGAGTCAGTTCTGGTGGGGCAGATGAACCTAGAACATATTATATACAGTGAAGTAAGTTAGAAAGAGAAAAACAAATATTGTATATTAATGTATACATATGGAATCTAGAAAGATGGTACTGATGAATCTATTTGCAGGATAGCAGTGCAGATGCAGACATAGAGAACAGTCTTATGGACAAGAGCAGGGGAGAGAACGGAGAGGGTGAGATGAATGGAGAGAGTAGCATGGAAGCATATACACTACCATATGTAACATAGATAGCCAATAGAAATTTGCTGTATGACTCAGGGAACTCACAGAGAAGGCAATGGCACCCCACTTCAGCACTCTTGCCTGGAAAATCCCATGGACGGAGGAGCCTTGTGGGCTGCAGTCCATGGAGTCACTAAGCGTCAGACACAACTGAGCGACTTCACTTTCACTTTTCACTTTCATGCACTGGAGAAGGAAATGGCAACCCACTCCAGTGTTCTTGCCTGGAGAATCCCAGGGATGGCAGATCCTGGTGGGCTGCTGTCTATGGGGTTGCACAGAGTTGGACACAACTGAAGTGACTTAGCAGTAGCAGCAAACTCAAACTGGGGCTCTGTAATATCCTAGAGGGGTCAGAAAGGATGGGAGGTGGGAGGGAAGTTCCAGAGGGAGGGGATATATGTACACCTATGGCTAATTCATGTTGATATATGGCAGAAGTCAAACCAATATTGTAAAGCAATCATCAATCAATTAAAAATAAATAAATATAATGAATAAAAAAGAGCCTGGTGGGCAGTTGACCTTTTTATGTGGTGGGTGCCTGTGAGTGCATTTGTGTTTGGGTGGAAAAATAAGCAGAAAGAGAAGAAGAAACGAGAGGGCCAGATGCAAGAGAGGAAACAGAGGGAAAAAACAGAACCTGTCACCTCTGCTTCCACCTTTTTTCTAGCACAGGGGTATATCTCTTTGAGATGTTGTGTATCCAGATGGGCATTTGCCCTGTGTTATGAGAGTCATCTCAGCTTCCATTCCACTTGGGTGGCTTTTAGCCATGCCTACATACAGTAAGTGCTTTAACTGATGCAATTCTATTCAGTTTAATGAGTCATCATATTGAACTGATGCTGTGTTGAGCTATATCCTAGTGCTATTGGGATGATGTGGACATCCTTAGAGGGCACACAGTTTAGGAAAGAAGACTGACATGTGGACAGATCACTATCAGATAAGACAGAACTATGCAGAATGTGCTGTGGGGACTTAGAGGAGGGGCACTTGGCATGATGTGGAGACTCAGGGTAGACTTGCCAGAGGGGGTACTCTTTATACCAGGAAAAGAAACACAGCAGGGGCCCATGGTTGGGGTGGGGTTGCCAGGAGATGAGGTTAAGGAATAGATTATAAAGAGTAAAACATGCCAAGAATTTTAACTTTAATCCAAAGTCAATGGGGATCTCTAGAAGATTCTTTAAGGAAGGAAATGAAGTAATTAAACTTGGATTTTAAAAAGTTAGTCTGTTTCTCTAAATAGATACCCTACTTAAACTATTCTAAGACATTTTAATAAAAGCAAGATGAAGTATTTCCACATGCTTCTGTGTCAGTAATTGTGCAATGTACATGCATGTGTGCTTTAGCAAAACTGTAGATGTTCTTTTTCCTTCTGTTATTTACTTTCTTGCTTTAGACACTAAGAGATAAAAGTAACCTGGCCAAAGATACTCAAAAGTTTCCAAAAGGAAAATAAAACCTAAGACACCTAAGTTCCAAATTGGCAAGTCAATAAGTCCTATGGAAATTGACCAGGTCCTACCTGAAATTTGTCCTACCCAATTCTCATTATACTCTTAGTTCTACCTGGTGGCCCTGATGGTAAAGCATCTGCCTGCAATGCGGGAGAACCAGGTTCAACCCCTGGGTTGGGAAGATGCCCTGGAAAAGGAAATGGAAACCCACTCCAGTACTGTTGCCTGGAAAATTCCATGGATGGAGGAGGCTGGTAGGCTACAGTCCATGGGGCACAAAGAGTCAGACACAACTGAGCAACTTCACTTTCACTTTTACTTTAGCTCTCAGGCCAACTCAACTCCAAATTTTAAAAAGATTCAGGATCTATAGTTGAGTTTTTGTCACTGTAGTAGAAGTTCCTTTATTCAGTTCAGTCGCTCAGTCGTGTCCATCTTTTTGCGACCCCATGAATCTCAGCACGCCAGGCCTCCCTGTCCATCACCAACTCCCGGAGTTCACTCAAACTCATGTCCATTGAGTCAGTGATGCCATCCAGCCATCTCATCCTCTGTCGTCCCCTTCTCCTCCTGCCCCCAATCCCTCCCAGCATCACAGTCTTTTCCAATGAGTCAACTCTTCGCATCAGGTAGCCAAAGTATTGGAGTTTCAGCTTTAGCATCAGTCCTTCCAAAGAAATTCCAGGGCTGATCTCCTTTAGAATGGACTGGTTGGATCTCCTTGCAGTCCAAGGGACTCCCAAGAGTCTTCTCCAACACCACAGTTCAAAAGCATCAATTCTTTGGTGCTCAGCTTTCTTCACAGTCCAACTCTCACATCCATACATGACCTTTATACATTTTTAAAATAAAAATCAGTTCTTACAAATTGATTCCTCATCTATTTTCCATTAATATTTGCATGAATGATTAACAAATAAGCTGTCAATAAGGAGAGATTAGAGGGTATCTTTATAAGGATGTCACATTTTCGTTTACCTCCAAGTTGTGGCTCACATTTTGAATTTTGCTCATATTCCTAAATTTGCTAACATTTGCTTTCACAAAACCAAGAATTCTAGCAGCTAATATTGCTCAAAAGGGAATTTCCCACTAGGTCACCTTCTGTAAATCTGACAATAAATCAGTTTGAGTGTGTGTTTGCAGGGCAGGCTCTTTCCCTGCAATGAGGGAAGAAACCATATTTCATCTTTGTCCACCAACTCCCAAATGGGACAAGATATATGATGTGCAACTTCCATAGTTATTGCCAGAGGCTCTTTGCAAACATTTAAAATATTCCCTGGGTCAGATATCTTTCTCTTTGTAAGAATTCTCAGTAATTTTCAGTTGTGAGATTAGCAAAGTTGTCTTTTAAGTTTCCTACTCTTATTTTGACCCTCTTGGGCACTATCTCTTGATCCCTGGGTGTCCCCAGTGACTGCCACCTCTGTCCTAAGTAATCCTGGATGATCCAGAGCAGGTATTCCCTTCTATTCTCTCCCAGTTCAAATTTGAAAGTCAGTTGGTTGGAAAATTTATTCCCTCTCACCTATTAATGGCTAGAAGAGTTTAGTGTCTAGAGATTTTTGTATTTTTACTAGATTGATTTGCCCTCATGCGAAGAAAAAGATCTGCAAAGATTGTGGCAAAACTGATTTATTTTCTGAAGCAATTTACTTTTTATGCCTTTATATAGCGAACAGCTACAGAATTAAGTTACTACTGTGACAAAGGCACTTTCCTAGGAACTGATGGATACCCAGATGGAGCAGACATAGATCTTGTGTGAAAGAAGCTTACAGTTGACTAAGCAGCAAGCTTTTCAGGCTGGAGGCACCAGGCGGGTCAGGTGCCAAAGTCTGGGCACAGCTGTAGCTCAGCATCTGGAGAAAAGCTTACATTTTATAGGTGCTCAAATTTGTTGAGAGAAGAAATAGACCACTGAGAGGTGAAGAGGCCAGAAGTAAGTTAGGCTCCTGATTATTCAGCAACCTTCCATGGAGGGGTAGAGGGGCAAGAGTCCATTTTAAAACCAAAAGTTTGATAGGACACCTATACAAAGGCAAACACACATGTAGCTAGCTGGCGCTACAAAGACAGAGCCCAAAAACAAAATTAAACAAAACTGCAATGAGTAAGCAGAGAAGGCAATGGCACCCCACTCCAGTACTCTTGCCTAGAAAATCCCATGGATGGAGGAGCCTGGTAGGCTGCAGTCCATGGGGTCACTAGGAGTCGGACATGACTGAGCGACTTCACTTTCACTTTTCATGCATTGGAGAAGGAAATGGCAACCCACTCCAGTGTTCTTGCCTGGAGAATCCCAGGGACAGGGGAGCCTGGTGGGCTGCCGTCTATGGGGTCACACAGAGTCTGACACGACTGAAACGACTCAGCAGCAGCAGAAGCAGCAGCAATGAGTAAGACTGGTCTTCCTAGGTGGCACTGTGGTAAAGAATCCAGCTGCCAATGCAGGAGATTTGAAAGACGTAGGTTCAATTCCTGGGTGAAGACCCCCTGGAGAAGGAAATGGCAACCCACTCCCGTGTTCTTTCCTGGGAAATTTCATGGACAGAGAAGCCTAACAGGCCACAGTCCAAGGGGTACAAAGACTTGGACACGACTGAGAAACTGAACCCATAAAGCTTGGAGCTGGATGCTGGGAAGGAAAATCCATTGAGATTTTATAAAGCTGTAACTGAAATCTCCAGCATTTTGGCTTAGAGCCAATATGAGGAACCATAATATAATCAGTATCAGTATAATATAATATAATTGCCAATATAATCAGTACCCTATGATGGAGTAACAGGCAAGTTTGGCTTTGAAGTACAAAATAAAGCAGGTCAAAGGCTAACAGAGTTTGCAAAAGAATACACCTGTCATAGCAAACACCCTCTTTCAATAACACAAGAAAAGACTCTACACATGGACATTACCAGATGGTCAATACCAAAGTCAAATTGATTATATTCTTTGCAGCTGAAGATAGAGAAGCTCTATAGAATCAGCAAAAACAAGACCTGGAGCTGACTGCAGCTCAGATCATGAGCTCCTTATTGCTAAATTCAGACTTAAACTAAAGTAGGGAAAACCACTAGGCCTTTCAGGTATGACCTAAATCAATTCCCTTATGATTTCACAGTGGAAGTGACAAATAGATTGAAGGGAGTAGATCTGATAGAGTGCCTGAAGAACTATGGATGGAGGTTCATAATACTGTACAAGGGGCAGTGACCTAAACCATGTCCAAGGAAAAGAAATGTAAAAAGGCAACATGGTTGTCTGAGGGGGCCTTACAAATAGCTCAGAAAGAAGAGAAACAAAAGGCAAAGGAGAAAAGGAAAGATATGCTCATGTGAATGCAGTGTTTCAGAGAACCGCAAGGAGAGATAAGAAAGCCTTCTTAAATGAACAATGCAAAGAAATAGAGGAAAACAATAGAATGGAAAAGACTAGAGATCTCTTCAAGAGAACTGGAGATACCAAGGGGATATTTCATACAAAGATGAGTACAACAAAGGACAGAGATGGTATGGACCTAACAGAAGCAGAAATATTAAGTAGTAGTAGCAAGAAAACATAGACGAACCATAGAAAAAGTTTTTAATGACTCAGATATCCATGGTGGTGTAGTCACTCACCTAGAGCCAGACATCCTAGAATATGCAGTCAAGTGGGCCTTAGGAAGCATTACTAAGAACATGGCCAGTGGAGTTGATGGGATTCCAGTTGAGCTATTTCAAATCTTAAAAGATAATACTGTTAAAGTGATATACTCAATAATGTCAGCAAATCTGGAAAATTCAGCAGTGGCCACAGGACTGGAAAAAGTCAGTTTTCATTACAATCCCAAAGAAAGACAATGCCAAAGAATGTTCAAACTACTGCACAATTGCACTCATCTCACATGCTAGCAAGATTATGCTCAAAATTCTTGAAGCTAGGCTTCAGCAGTATGTGAACCAAGAACTCCCAGATGTATAAGCTGGATTTAGGAAAGGCAGAGAAAGCAGAGATCAAATTGCTAACATCTGCTGGATCATAGATAAAGCATGGGAATTCCAGAAAAACATCTATTTCTGCTCCACTGAAGCCTTTGTGTGGATCATAAAAACCTGTGGAAAATTCTTAAAGAGGTGGCAGTATCAGACCACTTTACCTGCCTCCTGAGAAACCTGTATGCAGGACAAGGAGCAACAGTTAGAACCAGAGAGGGAACAATGGACTGGTTCAAAACTGGGGAACAAGTACATCAAGGCTGTATATTGTCACCCTGCTTATTTAACTTACATGCAAAGTACATCACATGAAATGCTGGGTGGATGAGTCACAAGCTAGAATCAAGATTTCCAGGAGAAATATCACCAACCTCAGATATTCAGAGGATACCATCTTAATAGCAGAAAATGAAGAGGAATTAAACAGCCTTTTGGTGAAGGTGAAAGAGGAGAGAGAAAAAGCTGGCTTAAAACTCAACATTCAAAAAGGAAGATCATGGCACCTGGTCCCATCACTTCATGGCAAATAGATGGGGAAAAACTGGAAACAGTGACATTTCATTTTCTTGGGCTCCATAATCACTGCAGACAATGACTGCAGCCATGAAATTAAAAGACTCTTGCTCCTTGGAAGAAAAGTTATGGCAAACCTAGACAGCATACTAAAACGCAGAGACACCACTTTGCTGACAAAGGTCTGGATAGTCAAAGCTAAGATTTTTCTAGTAGTCATATATGGATGTGAGAGTTTGACCATAAAGAAGTCTGAACACTGAAGATTTGATGCTTTCAAACTGCAGTGCTGGAGAAGACTCTTGAGAGTCCCTGGGACTGCAAGGAGATCAAACCAGTCAACCCTAAGGGAAATCAACCCTGAGTAATCATTGGAGGGGCTGATGCTGAAGTTCCAATACTTTGATGACCTGATACGAAGAGCTGGCTCCTTGGAAAAGACCCTGATGCTGGGAAAGATTGAGGGTAGGAGGAGAAGGGGGTAACAGAGGATGGGATGGTTGGATGGCATCACCAACTCAATGGACATGAGTTTGAGCAAACTTCAGGAGATGGTGAAGGACAGGGAAGCCTGATGTGCTACAGCCCATGGGGTCGCGGGGTTGGACACGACTGAGTGACTAAATACCACCACCACCACAAGTCAAAGTGAAGTCACTCAGTCGTGTCTGACTTTTTGCGACCCCATGGACTGTAAGCTACCAAGATCCTCCATCCATGGGATTTTCCAGGAAGAGTACTCGAGTAGGTTGCCAGTTCCTTTTCCAGAGGATCTTCCCAACCCAGGGATCAAACCCAGGTCTTCCTCATTGTAGGCAGACTCTTTACCATCTGAGCCACCAGGGACGTTCACACCACCGCCATACCTATTATCAATTATTGCCTATTTTCTATGATAATCAGACACCTCTGAGCTGTTTGTTTTACCTTCTGCCCATTTAAAAATTACATTGATATTTTCATGAGTTGATTTTTTGTCCTAGCAGTCATGATTGTGAATGAGATTGTTTTGATGTAGAAACCTGTCAAGAGTATAGATGAAATAAACACAAAGCAACATATCAGGAAACCTAGAAAGCAGCACTTTCTAAGCAGTATTGTGTCCTGAGTTACCATTCTTTGACCTTAGAAGCTGAATTCCCAGCCACGGTTAGGCTATACTATTCCAGTGACCCAGATGAGAAAAGGAACATAGGTGTGCTGTTTTCTCTGAAAATTATGTACCATTGACCCTGGAATAAGGAAGGAGTGCCCATGTACCACGTTGCTGAAAATATATCTATAATTTATTATGGACGCTTCCAACCCAAGGTTCCTTGGTACCTGCATTTCCTCTGTATCACGGTTCTGCATCTGTGGATTCAACCAACTGTAGGTAGGGTAGTGCTGTATTTACTTAGGGGAAAAGCCATGTACAAATGGACCTGTGCAGTTTAAACCCATGTTGTACAAGAGGCCACTGTACAGTGTCCTGACATCCTGAAATTTGTTCTGTCTTCATTCTGAAGGTCATTTATGCTCAATTCTCAAAGGTTTTGTCGGGATTTAAGACATTTCAGGCCAGGTTCCTCCTGCACACAACACCGGCATATGTACATCTACCACTGTCTGTCATCAAGCACTACATCAGAGCTTCTTGCAAGTGCCATTCATTTGATGGCATTGTTATCTTATTTGTCCTAGAGAATTATTTATAATGAAAACTGATAGTGAGTTCTTATCCCCATTGCTGGTACAAGAACAATTTTTAAATACACTCCTGAGTTACATTTGTGAATTCTACTCCCCAAGCCTTCTCTACACCATTGCACAAATTGGAAGGCTCTGCTGCTTCCTTGGAGAAGGAAATGGGAACCCACTGCAGTCTTCTTGCCTGGAGAATCCCAGGGACGGGGGAGCCTGGTGAGCTGCCATCCGTGAGGTCGCACAGAGTCGGAAATGACTGGAGCGACTTAGCAGCAGCAGCTGCTTCCTTTCCATTGGACACCACTACAGACAGGGTTTGCAGAATTAGCCTGGGCTCTGGGTCATAGTCTTCTCATTACTTAACCTCTCTGAGCCCCAGCCTCAATTTCCTCTTCTGTGTTTGACTGAGCACTGTAGGCAGTGCTCTACAAAACTACACTCTTCTGAAGAGGGGGCAGATCAAAGTAAGAGAAAGACCTTTATCTGAGGGCTTCGGTAGGGCCTTTGTATTGCTGCAGGAATCAGTGGCTCTTTTGTATGGATTTTTTTTTTTTTCCAGTGGTTCTAAAAGAGTTGTTCCCAGACCAGTGGCATAAACATCATCTGGGAATTGGAAAAAACCCATCTTCTCACCCACACCTTCACGCTCAAAACCCAGCAAGCTATGTCATAAGGCCCCTGGGTGACTCTAAGGCTTGCTCCAATTTGAGAGCCACTGGGGTAGGTCTGGAATTGAGTTTAGATGCAGAGGCTTGTGAGAACTGAACACCTGCTCTGCATAATACAGAGGAAGCTGGAGCTCTGGGTGTAGTCTAAGAAGTAGACAAACAAGGAATGGAGCCAGTAGGATGGAGAGTGGTCTAGATGGTGGGAGTCCACATGAGGTCACATGAGCCATGAGAAAGTTCCAGCCCCACTGGTATGATGGCTGAAGGGACTTTCAGAGCAAGCCTGCCTAGACAGAAAAGGAGAGATATGACATCCCTTATATGTGGAGTCTAAAAAGAAACTATATACAAATGAACTTACTTACAAAACAAAAACAGACTTCATTTAGAAAATGAACTTATGACTGCTGGGCATGGGGGCAGGCAGGAATGATGGGGGGAAGAGATGGTTAAGAAGTTTTGGATTGACATCTACACACTGCTAGATTTTAAATGGATAACCAACAAGGGCCTACAGGGCCTCAGTGTTACGTGCTAGCCTAAATGGGAGGGGAGTTTGGGGTAGAATGGATACATCTATAGGTATGGTTGAGTCCATTTGCTGTTCACCTGAAACTGTCACAACATTGTTAATCAGCTATACCCCAGTACAAAACAAAATGTTTTTAAAAAGAAGAGCAGGTCTGTGTAATATACTATTTGTTTTACTTGCTGGACAATGTGATTTTTGTACCTTCTGCCTCATACCTTCAAAAATTTAAAATTTTCTCCTGCATGCAATAACTTTGAATAAGTGGGATCTTGTTTTAGGAAGGGAAGGATGGAAGTTTGGATAAAAACCAAGGTAAGGTTAAGAATCAGTGGATTTCAGGAAATCAAAGTCGGAGATATTTATACTCCAGGGCAGGGCTTCTCAGCCTCAGCACAACTGACATTTTAGACTAGATAATTCTTTGTTGTATGGGCTCCTATCAATTGTAGGACTTTCATTCAGCAGTATCTCTGGCTTCTAGCCTCTAGAAACTGATAATACCCATACCCCAAATTGTGACCCCCCCAAAAAATCTTCACCCATTGCCAGAACAGGGGAATATAGCCCCCTTTGAGAACCACTTGTTCTGGAATCTTCTGGGGGACATTGGCTTTTCTTAAGGGCATGTCATAAGGGAAGTAATAGGGATATGGTGAGTCCATTTGCTCTGAATCAGAAGCAACCTGGTTATCCTAGCTGACATATGCAGTTGGAACATCTCTCTTTACAGAGCAGTGTGAAAACTCAATGAGAGTATTTGTAAAGTGCTGGCAGAGGACCTGGTGCCTAGTAGACATATTCCCTCTCTCTTTTCCATTTCTATTATAAATAAACAGCCTTAGTAGGCTGTGCCCCATGGTGATCCCAGAGACCTTGTACACTGTTCTTTTATCATTTGTCCAGAACTGTGAAGGGACTGAGACTACTTACAAGCTAACAGGTTAACTTCCTTAGGTTTCATGGATGCTGACAGAAGCCACAAAATCCGTGGGTCAGAGAGAGAGGATCACCTATGACTCCACAGAAATAGCAGCACCCAGAGTATCAGCATTTTCTTGGGCTGGTTTTCCAATCCCAGTTCTCCCATGGTGGCACAAAGGGGGCCACATGACACATGCACGCTCAGGGGGCTGCCTTCCAAGAGAGGGACCCTGAGCTTAGGGAACCTCAATCTTCTGTATTAGACTGTAAGCATGTCTGCCCATTGTGCCGCTGCTGCTGCTAAGTCACTTCAGTCGTGTCCAACTCTGAGACCCCATAAACGGCAGCCCACCAGGCTCCCCGTCCCTGGGATTCTCCAGGCAAGAGCACTGGAGTGGGTTGCCATTTCCTTCTCCAATGCAGGAAAGTGAAAAGTGAAAGTGAAGTTGCTCAGTCGTGTCCAACCCTCAGCGACCCCATGGACTGCAGCCTACCAGGCCCCTCCGTCCATGGGATTTTCCAGGCAAGAGTACTGGAGTGGGGTGCCATTGCCGTTGTGCTACAGATATAGACTATCTTTTAAGGCTGTTTATTACACAGGCAGATATCCTTGAAAAGATAGTCTTGAACAAAGACATTCTGTGACTCTGCTCATAAGATATGCAGAAAGCTAAGAGATAGTCTCCCAGTACTGCTGCTGCTGCTAAGTCGCTTCAGTCGTGTCCAACTCTGTGCGACCCCATAGACCTCCCAATACTAATACTGTAAATTATTCTGTAAGCTCTTTGGGGAGTAGGATCATATTTATTCATCATTGTAACTAGCCCTGGTACCCAGGAGATCATCAATAGCACTTTTTAGATTATACAATAAAAATTCTCCGAAAAAGTGCATGGGATGAGTTTAAGGAGTTATGTTTGGCCTAGTTCAACCTAACTCAATGAGAGTTCTATTAATTGTCAATTGCCACTATAACAAATTACTCCAAACTTGGTGGCTTAAAACACATAAATTTGGGTTAGAGTTCTGGAGGTCAGAAATCTCAAACGGGTCTTACTGGGCTAACATTAAGGTCAGGGCACAGCTGCCTTTCCTTTGTAGGATGTAGAGAAGAATCCACTTCTTGCCTTTTTCAGCTTCTAGAGGCTAACATTCCTTGGCTTGTGGCCCTTTTTGCCATCATTAGAGCATCTTCCAGTCTTTCTCTGGCTCTGACCTTCCCCTACCTCCCTTTTTCTCAAATAAGGACACTTTTATTCTACTGAGAATACCCAGGGAATCCAGGATAATCTCTTCACCTCAAGATCCTTAGCTCAATTACAGTTGCAAAGTCCCTTTTTATAGGCAAGGTAACATCCTCACAGTTTTAGAATGTAAAAAATTTTTCTACCTGTTCATAAACAAAATCAGGTTTTTTTGTTTTTGGTTTTGGTTTTTTTAATCCCTTTAATAAACTTCCTTGAGTTCCCTGAGGTGTAAAACAGAATCATTCCAGTTTGGGAAATCAGGAATGAAATTTTTCCTTCACACTACTTTTTTCCTCTTTTAATTTACATTTGGAACATAGTTAAAAATATTTTTTACAAATCCTCTATTTAGCACCAAAAGTATGTTAAGGAAAAAGTGTTTCCAGGAAATAGTAGGCAGCATACCATGTTTACTTATGACTTTTCCATGTTATGTGTAGAGGAGATTATGTATATTTCCTATTCTTTCATGAATTCCTTTCAGAGTAGATAATTTTTCTCAATAGCAACCAGAATGTCTTTGCAGTCTTGTTAAAAGTAGTTGAATGTGCTTTAAAGACCCTATTATACGAGAGGAAAAAAAAAGTTCTTGAGCATATACAATGTGCTAGGAGCTCTACTAGGCATCTAACTTTACCAGCTCAGCTAATTCTCAGAGTAGATCTATCAGGTAGGTATTATCACAACCCTTGTTTTATAGGTATATGTTATATGTGTTGCCTAAGTCCCAGTACCTTGTAAGACACAAATCACACCCCAGTTTTCTGATTCCATAGCCCTAAAGCTAAACACTCAAGCTAAACTTCTTTCATCAGTCTGCATCCTTCTTCTTATGAATTACAGCATACATACCCCCAAAATGCATATAATAGATAATCATAAAGCAAACACCTATGTAACCATCCACTTAGAACAGAAGTTGGCAAATATAGCCCACAGGCCCAATCCATTCTGCTGAATATCTTATGATAAAATCTTATTGGAACACACTTATGCGGATTCCTTTATATACTGTCTATGTCTACTACTATCAAAGCTGAGTAGTTGTGACAGAAACCATATGGCCCGCAAAGCCTAAACTCACTACTAGCTAGGCCTTCACCAAAAACGTTTGCTGACCTCTGACCTAGATTCAATGGAAGAACATTACTAGCACTCTGGAAGACTCCTGTATGCCTTTCTCACTCACAACTCTGTCTGTAATGACTATCCTACCTTTTGTGACCGTGATTTTTTTAGTTAATAGTTTAACCTAAATGTCACTTATATTTCAGTTTTGCCAATTTTGGGGGGGAAACTTCTCAAGAATAGAGTCATACTATATGACTTTTCCCATCTTGTTTCTCTTGCTCAACACTAGACATGTGAGATTAATCCATGCTTTTACATTTAACAGTTTGTTCTTCATCAAATTGTACTCTATCCTATGGGTATCACGTCACTTTATTTATTCCTTCTATTGTTAACGAAAATTTGGATTATTGCAATATAATAACTCATGCTGCTATGGATATTCCTTTCCATGTCTCTGGTGCACATGCACATGAGTTTCTGCTGGTATATATCTAGGAGAAGACTTGCTGGGTCATATTCTGAGCTTCATATTCTGATATGAATATGGATTCTAGGAGTATTTTGGATACTAGTCCTTCATAAGTTATATGTAGCATAAATAGCTTCTCTCACTCTATGGCTTTCCTTTTCACTCTATTTATGTTGTCTTTTAATGGGCATAAGTCCTCAATTTTTAGTGTAGTTTAGTCAATCTTTTTGGGTAAGCCTTTTTTGTCTTCAGAAATTCTTCCCTATCCTTAAGATACTCTCCTCCATTACTTTCTTAAAGCTTTACGTTGCTGTTCAGTTGCTCAGCTGTGTCTGACTCTGTGACCCTATGGACTGCAGCACGCCAGGCTTCCCTGTCCTTCACTATCTCCCAGAATTTCCTCAAACTCATGTCCACTGAGTTGATGATGCAAAGTTATATAGTCTGCCTTTTACTTGAGGTCTTTAATTCAACTAGAATCCACTTTGTGTATGGTGTGACCTAGGGGTCAAAACTTTTGCCCTATTACTACCCATTTGTCCCAACACCACTGACTGCAGGTAACTTTCCTCTCTGCTTTTCCCCAGGGGCCTCTGTATACATAGAGGCCACATGCGCGTTGATGTGTTCTCTAGGTTACCTTTGCTGTCTCACTGGTGTATTTGTGTATCTCCAAGCCAATATTATACTGTCTTCATTATAAAAGAAGTTGTGAAACTGGTAGAACAATTCTTCCCGCCTTGTTCTTCAAGAGTATATGTGACTATTTTTGGTCATTCGTTGTAGTATATAAATTTCAGAATTGATTTATTAAGTTCCACAAGTCCTACTGAATCAAGAAATCAACTTGGGAGATGCTATGATTCTTACAACATTCAGACTTTCAAGCCACAAACATATTCTAACTCTGCATTTATTAGGTCATCTTTAAACTTTTTCAAAAAAGTTTAATCATTCTCTCTCTACAGGTCTTTCATATGCCTTGTCAGATTTATTCCTAAGAGCTTTGTAGTTTTTAAAATTTCTGTTTAATTGCTGATGCATAGGACTATAATTATTCTATATTGCATTATGTATCAGAAAATTTGTTGGACTCATTAATTCTAAGCAATTTTTGGTATATTTTTTAATAAAAAAATTATGTTACCCATGAGAAAATGAGTTTTATTTTCAATGTTAATATTTTTTCTGACTTATTGCACTGACTAGGATCTCCAGTGCAGTACTGAATGGAAATAGTAATAAAAGGAACTTCATTGCTTATGATTTTAAAGGGAAAGTATTCAACATTCCACCATTAAGCATGACTTTATCTGAATCAGGTAGTTTCATTTTTACAACTAATGTGCTAAGAAATATTTTAAATCATAAATGATATTGCATCTTATAAGATTTTTCATTGTCCACTGAAGTGATTATTTTTCTCCATTAATATCTTAATATAGCTAATTATATTAATTGGTATTCTAAACTGATTTTTAAACTAACCTTGCATTCCTGAAATAAACCCAATTTGGTCCTAATGTGTTGTCCTTTTTACCTATTCCTAGACTAAGTTTGTTAATATTTTGTTTATGACTTTTGCACCTATATTAACGAGGAAGAGCAGCCCTTCTTTTTACTGTCCTGCTGAAGTTTTAGTAAGAGGGTTGTGTTAATTCATAACACATGAGTTATTCTACACTTTTAAATGTACATTTATGAAGGATCCTAGTTATCTCTAGCAATGTATTTTGCCTTAAAATTTATTCAATACAGAAGTAGCAAAATCAACTATACTATTTACATATCCTTTTATTTGCAAACTTTCCTGGTTCTGCTATTTTAGGTATATGTCTTAAAAATGACCTAGAGTTAGATTTTATTGTTATTATTTTCATTTTCTATCCAGCCTACAATCTTTGTCTATTAATTGGAGGATTTGATCCACTTATCTTAATGTAGTTAACTACATACATGTTTTAAATCTATCATTTTGTTTTGTGATTTCAAAAATTTTTTTTTTTTTTTGGCCTATTCTATGGTTTGTTTTTAATCTCATAGCCTTTAATCTTTGGATTGATTTTTTCACATTCCATGTATTTTTCCACTTGCTACAGTGACAGCTGTGTATTTTATTTCTCCATTTCTTGTGATTATTACAAATATCAAATAACATTAAAGTTAATCAATACCATTAAAGCTCAACATTCAGAAAACGAAGATCACGGCATCCAGTCCCATCACTTCATGGGAAATAGATAGGGAAACAGTGGAAACAGTGTCAGACTTTATTTTTTGGGGCTCCAAAATCACTGCAGATGGTGACTGCAGCCATGAAACTAAAAGACGCTTACTCCTTGGAAGGAAAGTTATGACCAACCTAGATAGCATATTCAAAAACTTTGCCAACAAAGTTCCGTCTAGTCAAGGCTATGGTTTTTCCAGTGGTCATGTATGGATGTGAGAGTTGGACTGTGAAGAAGGCTGAGCGCCAAAGAATTGATGCTTTTGAACTGTGGTGTTGGAGAAGACTCTTGAGAGTCCCTTGGACTGCAAGGAGATCCAACCAGTCCATTCTGAAGGAGATCAGCCCTGGGATTTCTTTGGAAGGAATGATGCTGAAGCTGAAACTCCAGTACTTTGGCCACCTCATGCGAAGAGTTGACTCATTGGAAGAGACTCTGATGCTGGGAGGGATTGGGGACAGGAGGAGAAGGGGACGACAGAGGATGAGATGGTTGGATGCCATCACGGATTCGATGGACGTGAGTCTGAGTGAACTCCAGGAGTTGGTGGTGGACAGGGAGGCCTGGCGTGCTACGATTCATGGGGTCACAAAGAGTCGGACACGACTGAGCGACTGAACTGAACTGAACCGATTATACTCTTAAATTTATGAATTCTCCTCTCTCCTTACTTATCTGCTACTGTTGTCTGTATATTACTTGTACCTTGTTTCTTTTCAAATTTATGTGACAATGTCTTATCACTTTATTCAATCTGAGCTCTTTCAGGTATAATCATATATTTTAAATATTTTCCCCTGTATTTCTTTTCATTCCTTCTTGCATTTCAGGCTTCCCATCTTAGGCCATTTTTCCTCTGCCAGAAGTTTTTCATTTAAGCAAGATGGAGGGCTAGGAGGTCTCAATACTTGTCTCCCCCACCACCCCCAAAAAAAGAGAGAGGAAAAAAAAAAAAACAATAAATAAACTACAAATCAAAGGCAGTATCTCAGGGAAAACTCTGGACTACGAAGAAGCAGTAGCAAATTAAGCAGAGCTAAAAAGTCAAGGGTGACCACAGAGAAAAGTATAAGAGGCATATTATCTGCATCACTCCATCTCCCAGTCAAAACAAGCTCTGCACCAAGGACTGCCTCAGAAAAATTTCACCCCACAGGTAAAAGAAAAGCAAGAGAACCCAGGAAGCCTCACTACTGTGAAAGTTTGCAACCTTTATTACAGAGCTCTATCACCGTCTTTACCAATGCTAACCCCAGCTGATGGAGCTTCCCTAGAGTTCCATGGCTGAACCTACTCTCTAAGGCTGGAACTGTAGCTGTGGTGAGATCTGCCCTTAGGAGCCCCAGTTGCTGCTCAACCCACTTTCCAGGTTTAGGACACCACCACATCTCATCATTCATAGGGCAAGAGCTGCTACTGCTCTATATCCCAACCATCGCCCTAAGTCAAGACTCTAACTTATCATTACAAGGTCAGCCTCTATTGCCCTGAGCCCTGCCCCATTGATTCTGGGGTAACATTTTCAATAGATCAATAACAAAGAGACTGAATTGATAATCAAAAGCCTTCTAACAAAAAAAAAGCCCAGGACCAGATAGCTTCACATGTGAATTCTACCAAACAGTTAAGAAGAATTAATACCCATCTTTCTCCTCCAAAAAAATCTGAAAAAGAGGGAACACTATCAGACTCATTTTTTTATCAGACTCATTTTACAAGGCCAGCATCACCCTGATATCAAAACAAGATAATGACACTACAAGAAAATTAGAGACCAATATCCCTGATGAATATAGATGCAAAAATTTTCAATATACTAGCAAGTCAAATTTAACTGCACATTAAAAGAATCATATATTTATCTTTGGAATTTAAGGATGGTTTTAACTTATAAAAATCTCATATGATAATCTCAGTAGATACAGGAAAAGCATGTGATAAAACGTATCTTTTCATAGTAAAGTGTTAGTTGATCAGTTGTGTCAGACACTGTACATCCCCATGGACTGTAGACTGCCAGGCTCCTCTGTCAGTGGAATTCTCCAGGCAAGAATACTGGAGTGGAGTGTCATTTCCTTCTCCAAGGGATCGTCCCAACCCAGGAATGGGTCTCCCACATTGCAGGCAGATTCTTAAAATACTCAACAAATTGAGGATAGAAGAAATTTTCCTTAGCATAATAAGGGCCATGAGTGACAAGCCCAGAGCTATGTCTTACTCAGTGATGAAAAGTAACTTTATTTCCTCTCAGATAAGGAACAAGTCAAAGATGTCTACTCTATTTCTATTCAATATAGTACTGAAAGTCCTAGCCAGAAGAATGAAGCAAGAAGAAAGACATCATTTCAGGAAGGAAGAAGTTAAGATTATCTTTATTGGCAGACGGCATGATTTTATATGTAAAAACCCTACAGACATCACCAAAAACTGTTAGAGCTAGTAAATGAACTCAGTAAAGTTGCAGGATACAAAATCAGTTGCATTTTAATATACTAAAAATGAACTATCTGAAAGAGTAATTAAGAAAGCAATCCCTTAATAACATCAAAATCAATAAATTTAACCAAGGACAAAGACCTATACTGAAAACTATAAGACATTGATGAAAAAGACTGAAGGCGACAAATAAATGGAAACGTATCCCATGGTCTTGGATTGGAAAAATTAATAATGCAAAAATATATTACCCAAAGTAATCTCCGTATTTAATTCAATCCTGACCAAAACTCCAATGGCATTTTTCACAGAAATAGAAAACACTATTTTAAAGACTTGCTTGGAACCACTAGAAACCCCAAATAGCCATAGAAATTTTAAGAAAGAACAAAAAAAATGGAAGCATTCAGTTCAGTTCAGTTCAGTCGCTCAGTTGTGTCCGACTCTTTGCAACCCCATGAATCGTAGCACACCAGGCCTCCCTGTCCACCACCAACTCCCGGAGTTCACTCAGACTCACGTCCATCGAATCCGTGATGCCATCCAGCCATCTCATCCTCTGTCGTCCCCTTCTCCTCCTGTCCCCAATCCTTCCCAGCATCAGAGTCTCTTCCAATGAGTCAACTCTTCGCATGAGGTGGCCAAAGTACTGGAGTTTCAGCTTTACCATCATTCCTTCCAAAGAAATCCCAGGGCTGATCTCCTTCAGAATGGACTGGTTGGATCTCCTTGCAGTCCAAGGGACTCTCAAGAATCTTCTCCAACACCACAGTTCAAAAGCATCAATTCTTCGGCCCTCAGCCTTCTTCACAGTCCAACTCTCACATCCATACATGACCACTGGAAAAACCATAGCCTTGACTACACAGATCTTTTTTGGCAAAGTAACGTCTCTGCTTTTCAATATGCTATCTAGGTTGGTCATAACTTTTCTTCCAAGGAGTAAGCGTCTTTTAATTTCATGGCTGTAGTCACCATCTGCATTGATTTTGGAGCCCCCAAAAATAAAGCCTGTCACTGTTTCCACTGTTTCCCCATCTATATGCCATGAAGTGATAGGACCAGATGCCATGATCTTCGTTTTCTGAATGTTGAGCTTTAAGCCAACTTTTTCACTCTCCTCTTTCACTTTAAAGCTATAGTATAAAACTGTATTTTAAAACTACAGTAATCAAAGCAGCATGTTATTGGCATAAAAATGGACCAATAGACTCATGGAACAGAATAGAAAGCCCAGACATAAACTCATGCATATCTGGTCAGCCAAGTTTTGACAAGGATGCTAGAGCGTACAATGGAGAAAGGAGTGCCTTTCCAAAAAATAGTTTTGGACAAACAGGATATCCACATGCAAAAGAATAAAATTGAACCCCTTTCTTAGACCACTCACAAAAATATGAAATTGATCAAAGATCTAAATATAAGACCTCAAACCATAAAACTCCTGGAAAAAACTCAGGGAAAAAGATCTTCAACATTGGTCTTGGCAGTAATCTCTTGGATGAGATGCCAAAAGCACAGGCAACAAAAATGAAAATAAGCAAGTGGGTCTATGCTAACTTAAGAACTTCTGTATAGCAGAGGAAATAATAAATTGAGAAGTCAAACTTGAGAATGGGAGAAAATATAAGCAAACTATATACCAGATAAGGGGTTAATACCTAAAATACATGAAGAAACTCATACAATTCAAAAGCCATAAAGCAAATAATTCAATTTAAAAAGGTGCGGAGGACCTGAACAGACATTTTCCCAAAGAAGACATGCCAACAGGATATAAAAAGATGCTAAAAAGCATTAATCATCAGAAAAATGCAAATAAAAACCACAGTAAGACATCACTTCATATCTGTTAGATGGCTATCATCAAAAAGACAACAGATAACAAGTACTGGCAAAGACACGGTAAAAAGGAAACCCTTATATGTTCACTGTTGGTGGGAACGTAACATCGTACAGCCATACGGACAATAGTATGGTACTTCTTCAAAAACTCAATCTGGGGCTTCCCTGGTGGTCCAGTGGTTAAAAATCTGTCAGTGCAGGGGACATGGGTTTGATACCTGGCCCAGGAAGATCCAAAATGCTGCACAGCAACAAAGCCCATGTGCCACAAGTATTGAGCCCATGCTCTGCAACAGGAAGCTGCCTCAATGAGAAGCTTGTGCACAGCCCCACTTGCTGACAACTAGAGAAAACCCAGGCACAGCAACAAACAGCGAGTGCAGCCAAAAAATAATAAGTAAAAAATAAATAATAAATAAAAAATATATGCTCTAGCAGTCCCACTTATAGGGTCAGTTCAGTCCAGTCACGCAGTCATGTCTGACTCTTTGCAACCCCATGGACTACAGTGTGCCAGGCTTCCCTGCTGCTGCTAAGTCACTTCAGTTGTGTCTGACTCTGTGTGACCACATAGATGGCAGCCCCACCAGGCTCCCCAGTCCCTGTGATTCTCCAGGCAAGAACACTGGAGTAGGTTGCCATTTCCATCTCCAATGCGTGAAAGTGAAGTCGATCAGTCCTGTCAGACTTTTAGTGATCCCATGGACTGCAGCCTACCAGGCTCCTCCATCCATGGGATTTTCCAGGCAAGAGTACTGGAGTGGGGTGCCATTGTCTTCTCCCCAGGCTTCCCTGTCCATCCCCAACTCCTGAAGCTTGCTCAAACTCATGTCTATTGAATTGGTAATGCCATCCAACCATCTCATCCTCTGTCGTCCCCTTCTCCCACCTTCAATCTTTCCCAGCATCAGGGTCTTTTCCAATGAGTCAGTTCTTCACATCAGGTGGCCAAAGTATTGGAGTTTCAGCTTCAACATCAGTCCTTCCAATGAATATTCAGGACTGATTTCTTTTAGGATGGACTGGTTGGATCTCCTTGCAATCCAAGAGACTCTCAAGAGTCTTCTTCAACACCACAGTTCAAAAGCATCAATTCTTCGGCGCTCAGCTTTCTTTATAGTCCAATTCTCACATCCTACATGACTACTGAAAAACCATAGCTGTGACTAGATGGACCCTTGTTGGCAAAGTAATATCTCTGCTTTTTAATATGCTCCATAGCTTTTCTTCCAAGGAGCAAGCATCTTTTAATTTCATAGCTGCAGTCAACATCTACAGTGATTTTGGGGCCCCCAAAAATAAAGCCTGTCACTGTTTCCATTGTTTCTCCATCTATTTGCCATGAAGTGATGGGACCAGATGGGACCAGATCTTAGTTTTCTGAATGTTGAGTTTTAAGCCAACTTTTTCACTCTCCTCTTTCACTTTCATTGAGTCTCTTTAGCTCTTCTTCGCTTTCTGCCATAACGGTGGTGTCATCTGCATATCTGAGGTTATTGGTATTTCTCCCAGCAATCATGACTCCAGCTTGTGCTTCATCCAGCCTGGCATTTCACATGATATACTCTGCATATAAGTTAAATAAGCAAGGTGACAATATACAACCGTGATGTACTCCTTTTCTGATTTGGAACCAGTCTGTTGTTCCATGTCCAGTTCTAACTGTTACTTGTTAACCTGCATACCAATTTCTCAGGAGGCAAGTAGTGGTCTGGTATCCCCATCTCTTTAAGAATTTTCCACAGTTTGTTGTGTTTACACAGTCAAAGGCTTTGATGTAGTAAATAAAGCAGAAGTAGATCTTTTTCTGGAACCCTCTTGCTTTTTCTAAATCTAGTTTGAACATCTGGAAGTTCATAGTTCACATACTGTTGAAGCCTGGCTTGGAGAAGTTTGAGCATTTATTTGCTAGTGTGTGAGATGAGTGCAATTGTGCAAAAGTTCAAACATTCTTTGGCATTGCCTTTCTTTGGGATTGGAATGAAAACTGACATTTTCCAGTCCTGTGGCCACTGTTGAGTTTTCCAAATTTGCTGACATATTGAGTGCAGCACTTTCACAGCATCATCTTTTAGGTTTTGAAATAGCTCCACTGGAATTCCATCACCTCCACTAGATTTGTTCATAGAAATGCTTCCTAAGGCCCCCTTGACTTTGCATTCCAGGATATCTGGCTCTAGGTGAGTGATCACACCAAGGTGTTTATCTGGGTAATGAAGATCTTTTTTGTATAGTTCTTCTCTGTATTCTTGCCATCTCTTCTTAATATCTTCTGCTTCTGTTAGGTCCATACCATTTCTGTCCTTTATTGTGCCCATCTTTGAATGAAATGTTCCCTTGGTATCACTAATTTTCTTGAAGAGATCTTTAGTCTACTACTACTTATAGGGTATATCCACAGAAAATGATATCACTACTTGAAGAGATGTCTGCACACCCATGTTTACTGCAGCATTACTCACAATAGTCAAGATATGAAAGCCACATAAACATCTGGTCAATGGATGAATGGATAAATATTTTTTATTTCTTTCTATATATGTATGTATGTACATATCATATATGTATGTATATATATACAATGGAATATTATTTAGCCATGAAAAAGGAACTTCTGCCACATCATGAATGGACCTTGAGTGCATATGCCAAACGACACAAGTCAGACAGAGAAAGACAAATCCTGTATGATATCATTTATGGATGGCTCTAAAGTTGGCTGTTAGTTGGCCAACTATGGCTCATAGTTCTACTGATGATTACCATTTTGAGGGTTTGGGTCTTTTCTCTCCCACCTCTTTCCGTATTTTTTTCTTTCTTCCTTCATCTTTGCCTCACTTCTTTCTTGCATTTTTCCTGTCTTACTTTTCTGTCTTCTCTCTCCTTTTCTTTTCTCTTTCCATTTCAGTTTGTATGAAATGGGGCAGAGGAATTTAGGAGTGGGGAGTAAAGGGGGTTACATTCGTTTCACCTGAGTTGTGTTTTTTAGCCTCAGGATTTGGTGTTTGAGCAAAAAACAATTCAGTTGAAGCCTGTGTGAACTTAGTGTAACTTGAATATCCCCAGGCCTCAGCATGTTTATGAATAAATGACCCTAACTGTTAAATCTTCGTATTACTAACTCTAATGCCAGACCAAGACATGATTTCCAGCCCCATGAAAAGAACCCTTGCTGGTATCTTGGCAAGCCATCAAGGATTATCTTACATTTATCACTCATAATGTCCCTCTGATCCCTATCACATTCCCTTCTGTGCCTGTTCCTCTGGGCGCATGTTGCTGTAGATACCCTGGCTACCATATGCTTAATCCTCAAGTCATTTCAACAAATCAGTGGCTTGAAACATAAGAAATAGCTTCCTCTGTCTGCCTTACATTCAGACGGACCTCCACAGCAGAGCCATTTGTCCTGACATGCTTGAATTTAATAATACAGTCACACTTGAGTTTATAGGCAGAAACCTCTTAGTCCCCAAAATGGACAAACCCCCAGAGAAGGGGAGTCAGAGAGGACCTCAGTACCAGCTGCCAAGCTCTACTCAGAGTTGCACTCACCTTCCACTCAGACTCACAGATGCCTTCCTCCTCTTGGTGAAGGCTCATTTTCGAGTGGCTTCTAAGGTACTCCAAACCTAACCCCACCAAGGGGTCTTAAGGTCAGTTCAGGACATGCCATGATGTATGTCCAAGCGGCTCCTTGGCTCCCATGATAAATAGAGGAGTAAGGAGACAAGCAGGCTGCAGAGATGAGCCCAAATCTACACAGCTGTTTTTTCTAGATCTTGAGTTAAGGTCAATGAGAACTTCGGCTTATCCTGCTGGTTACTAATATCCATTCATCCCTTCTTTGAAAATGAAGTTTTAATTATATTCAAGGTGACAACTTACTCTGAAAGTCAAATGCCCCACTTGCTTATAGGTAGGTGTGGCCATCTCAGTTCCAAGCAATGAAGCCTCAGCAGAAGTGGGTGGGTAGAGACTCAGGAAAACTCTCCTTAAAGGAGTAGACAGCTGCTCAAGTACATTTTGACCTTTCTCCCTTACTGTTAGCTTTCTGGAATTAGATACGATGGCTAAGGTCCTAAAAGTATTTTGTATTATAAAATGGGCTTAAGGATCAAAGGCAGGCATGAAGTTATAATCTGAAGGTCCTGAAAGTAAAAGTCGCTCAGTCATGTCTAACTCTTTGTGACCCCATGGACTATACAGTCCACAGAATTCTCCAGGCCAGAATACTGGAGTGGGTAGCCTTTACCTTCTTAAGTGTATCTTCCCAACCCAAGGATCAAACTCAGGTCCCCTGCATTGCAGGTGGATTCTCTACCAGCTGAGTCACAAAGGCCAAGAATACTGGAGTGTGTAGCCTATTCCTTCTCCAGCAGATCTTCCCAATGCAGGAATCGAACCCTGGTGTCTCCAGCATTGCAGGTGGATTCTTTACCAACTGAGCTATTAGGGAAGCCTGAAGTTAGGATGGTTACTCAGAAATCTAATTTGATTTCTTCAGTAACCTGTTATTTAGAAACCTATTGTTTAATCTCTATGTGTTTATATTTTTTACATTTTTTCCCTGTAATTGATATCTAGTCTCATACTGTTGTGGAAAACCGACCTTTTCTAGTCTTGTGGCCACTGCTGATTTTTCCAAATTTGTTGACATATTGAGTGCAGCACTTTAACAGCATCATCTTTTAGGATGATGACATAGCTCAGCTGTAATTCCATCACCTCCATTAGCTTTGTTTGTAGTAATGCTTCCTAAGGCCCTCTTAACTTCATACTCTAGGATGTCTGGCTCTAGGTGAGTGATGACACCATTGTGGTTATCTTTAAGACCTTTCTGTATAGTTCTTTTATGTATTCTTGCCCCCTCTTCTTAATCTCTTCTGATTCTGTTAGGTCCTTACCATTTCTGTCCTTTATCATACCCTCCTTGCATGAAATGTTCCCTTGATATGTGCAGTTTTCTTGAAGAGATTGCTAGTCCTTCCCATTCTTTTGGGCTTTCTTATCTCTCCTTGCTATTCTCTGGAACTCTGCTTACAGTTGTGTATATCTTTCCCTTTCTGCCTTTTGCTTCTCTTCTTTCCTCAGCTATTTGTAAAGCCTCCTCAGACAACCACTGGGTATCTGGTTCCTTCTTAGATTTCTGGGTCACCATCCAGGAAGTTAGGAGGTGGGAGGGAGGTTCATGGTGGGGGGGGGGCATATGTATACATATGGTTGATTCATGTTAATATTTGGCAGAAACAAACACAATATTGTAAAGCAATTATCATTCAATTAAAAATACATAAACTTATTTTAAAAAATGAAAGAAAAGGTCAGTTTTCTTTTAAGTAAAAAACAGGTTTTTTTAATTTTTTATTAAGCAAAAATTTTAATTAACCAAGAGTTCATGTCTTATCATTTTTATCCATCATTGCATTACTTTATAAATGGCTTGAGAATTATCCATTCTTTGGTATATTCTATGTGTCTCCTTCATTTGAGTAATCAAGATGTGTCTGCATCTGAAAATAAGCTTGTATGATTTTTTTTTTTTTTACTTTACAATATTGTATGAGGAGTTACCCGGAGCCATGGCTTCGCGGGCGCAGGAGGGCCTAGAGGAGCTATCCCACATTGAAGGTCAGGAAGGGCGGCGGTGAGGAGATACCCGTCATCCAAGGTAAGGAGCAATGGCTACACTTTGCTGGAGCAGCCGTGAAGAGATACCCCACGTCCAAGGTAAGAGAAACCCAAGTAAGACGGTAGGTGTTGCAAGAGGGCATCAGAGGGCAAACACACTGAAACCATACTCACAGAAAAGTAGTCAATCTAATCACACTAGGACCACAGCCTTGTCTAACTCAATGAAACTAAGCCGTGCCCGTGCGGCAACCCAAGACGGGCGGGTCATGGTGGAGAGATTTGACAGAATGTGGTCCACTGGAGAAGGGAATGGCAAACCACTTCAGTATTCTTGCCTTGAGAACCCCATGAACAGTATGAAAAGGCAAAATGATAGGATACTGAAAGAGAAATTCCCCAGGTCAGTAGGTGCCCCAATATGCTACTGGAGATCAGTGGAGAAATAACTCCAGAAAGAATGAAGGGACGGAGCCAAAGCAAAAACAATACCCAGCTGTGGATGTGACTGGTGATAGAAGCAAGGTCTGATGCTGTAAAGAGCAATATTGCATAGGAACCTGGAATGTTAGGTCCATGAATCAAGGCAAATTGGAAGTGGTCAAACAAGAGATGGCAAGACTGAATGTCGACATTCTAGGAATCAGCGAACTGAAATGGACTGGAATGGGTGAATTTAACTCAGATGACCATTATATCTACTACTGTGGGCAGGAATCCCTCAGAAGAAATGGAGTGGCCATCGTGGTCAACAAAAGAGTCTGAAATGCAGTACTTAAATCAGAGATACCAAAGGAATATTTCATGCAAAGATGAGCTCGATAAAGGACAGAAATGGTATGGACCTAACAGAAGCACAAGATAGTAAGAAGAGATGGCAAGAATACACAGAAGAACTGTAAAAAAAAAAGATCTTCATGACCCAGATAATCACGATGTGAGAGTTGGACTGTGAAGAAGGCTGAGCGCCGAAGAATCGATGCTTTTGAACTGTGGTGTTGGAGAAGATTCCTGAGAGTCCCTTGGACTGCAAGGAGATCCAACCAGTCCATTCTGAAGGAGATCAGCCCTGGGATTTCTTTGGAAGGAATGATGCTGAAGCTGAAACTCCAGTACTTTGGCCACCTCATGCGAAGAGTTGACTCATTGGAAAAGACTCTGATGCTGGGAGTGATTTGGGGCAGGAGGAGAAGGGGACGACAGAGGATGAGATGGCTGGATGGCATCACTGACTCGATGGATGTGAGTCTGAGTGAACTATGGGAGTTGGTGATGGACAGGGAGGCCTGGAGTGCTGCGATTCATGGGGTCGCAAAGAGTCGGACACAACTGAGCGACTGATCTGATCTTGCCATACATCAACATGCATCTGCCACAGGTGTACACGTGTTCCTCATCCTGAACCCCCCTTCCACCTCCCTCCCCATACCATCCCTCTGGGTCATCCCAGTGCACCAGCCCCAAGCCTCCTGTATCCTGCATCAAACCTGGACTGGTGATTCATTTCTTATATGATATTATACATGTTTTAATGCCATTCTCCCAAATCATCCCCCTCCCCTCTCCCACAGAGTCCAAAAGACTGTTCTATACATCAGTGTCTCTTTTGCTATCTCACATACAGGGTTATTGTTACCATCTTTCTAAATTCCATATATATGTGTTAGTATACTGTATTGGTGTTTTTCTTTCTGGCTTACTTCACTCTGTATAATAGGCTCCAGTTTCATCCACCTCATTAGAACTGATTCAAATGTATTCCTTTTAATGGCTGAGTAATACTCCATTGTGTATATGTACCACTGCTTTCTTATCCATTCATCTGCTGATGGACATCTAGGTTGCTTCCATGTCCTGGCTATTATAAACGGTGCTGCGATGAACATTGGGGTACACGTGTCTCTTTCAATTCTGGTTTCCTCAGTGTGTATGCCCAGCAGTGGGATTGCTGGGTCGTATGGCAGTTCTATTTCCAGTTTTCTAAGTTTTCATTCCAATCCCAAAGAAAGGCAATTCTAAAGAATGTTCAAACTACTGCACAATTGCACTCATTTCACACGCTAGCAAGGTAATGCTCAAAATCCTTCAAGTGAGGCTTTAGCAGTAGAGGAACCAAAAATTTCCAGATGTGCAAGCTGGATATAGAAAAGGCAGAGGAAGCAGAGATCAAATTGCCAACATTTGTTGGATCATAGAGAAAGCAAGGGAATTCCAGAAAAATGTATACTTCTGCTTCATTGACTATGCTAAAGCCTTTGACTGTGTGGATCATGACAAACTGTGGAAGATTCTTAAAGAGACAGGAATACTAGATCATCTTACATGTCTCCTGAGAAACCTGTGTGCAGATCAAGAAGCAACAGTTAGAATTGGACATGGAACAACAGACTGGTTCAAAATTGGAAAAAGAGTATGACAAAACTGTACATTGTTGCTCTGCTTATTTAACTTATACACAGAGTACATCATGCAAAATGCCAGGCTAGATAGCTCACAAGCTGGAATCAAGATGGCCAGGAGAAATATCAACAACCTCAGATATGCAGATGATACCACTTTAATGGCAGAAAACAAAGAGGAACTAAAGGGCCTCTTGAAGGTGAAAGAGGAATGTGAAAAAGCTGGCTTAAAATTCAACATTCAAAAAATGAAGATCATAGTATCCAGTGCCATCACTTCATGGCAGATAGAAGGGGAAAAAGTGGAAACAGTGACAAATATCATTTTCTTTGGCTCCAAAATCACTGTGGATAGTGAATGCAGCCATGAAATTAAAAGACACTTGCTCCTAGGAAGGAAAGCTATGGCAAACCTAGACAGCATATTAAAAAGCAGAGACAGTACTTTGCCATCAAAGATCCATATAGTCAAAGCTATGGTTTTCCAGTAGTCATGTATAGATGTGAGAGTTGGACCATAAAGAAGGCTGAGGGCTGAAGAACTAATGCTTTCAAATTGTGGTGCTGGAGAAAACTCTGGAGAGTCTTCTGGACAACAAGGAGATCAAACCAGTTAATCCTAAAGGAAATCAACCCTGAATATTCACTGGAAGGACTGATGCTGAAACTCTAATACTTTTCCATCTGATGCAAAGAGAGGACTCATTGGAAAAGACTCTGATGTTAGGAAAGATTGAGAGCAGGAGGAGAAGGGGATGACAGAGGATGAGATGGTTGGATGGCATCACCGAATCAATGAACATGAGTCTGAGCAAACTCCTGGAGATAGTGAAGAACAGGGAAGCCTGGTGTGCTGTAGTCCATGGGGTAGCAAAGAGTTGGACATGACTTAGCAATCGAATGACAGCAACAAGTTATACCAACCCTGGATTGGCTACTTCCAGATTATTACCTCTAGAAGGAATCAGAAAAGAAACCTACGTGTGAAATGGCTCATGGTTACTTACTGTTTTCTGTTCATATCAATACACGCTTCTGTCAAGTTCTAGCTGATAAGGTCCCCTGGTTGTGACCTAGGTTTGGAGCAACTTTCATCGGGGTCCTATGCCAGCTCTCCCATGCTTATCTCTGTGCCCTTGAACAATTTATTCAAGCTCCTTGTATCCAATTTTCTCATGTAAGAAATAGGATAATTAAAGCACATATCTCACAGTAATAAGAGGGTCAGGTAAGATAACACTGTGAAGCTCTTAGATGAGTCCTTGGAAATCAGACCCCATTAAATATTTGCTATGATTACATGTGAGACAAAACCTATCCCTGTGTTGATGGAGTTGGACAAGTTCAGTGATATTGTATCTGCAGTTTCATTGAAATGGCCACGTTTCACTTTTCTCCTCTTGTGTTTCAGAGGAGGCTGGACATCCTGGAACCCATGCCTCCCCCTCAGATGGAGGCGAGAGGTGTGGGTATGTATTTGTATACACTTTCCCCTTGGTTTGTGACATCAGAGAGTGATCTCAAATTAATAAAAATCATAGATCTAGTGTTTTGCTTTCAAGCTCAAGGTCAATGACAACCCTGGCAAGCCCACACTTTCTTTGTTTAGGATTCCAAGTTTTTATGCAAACTTTCCTTCAATGCCATCCCTCCTACTCAGCATGAAAATACAGACATCTCTGCAACATGGGGCAGGAGGGGTGGCTGTTACAAAGCTTTGTAGACACATGTCACTATTCTGTAGAGAAATAGAAGAGGCCCACTTCAATCCAAGGGCAGCAAACCTCAAGCAGAAATCAGTCCAGATGCCCCTTGCATGCCTCCCTTGGACATGAAAAAATAGGAATGGTTGAAATTGAAAATGACTTGGGAAGAATGAGGCACCGTTTGAGGGAGACACCCGGACACAAAGCTCATGAATGCCATTTGTTCCTACTCTATTATTCGGCATCTGCTGCTGACCCGTTGTCATTTGCATCCTTTTGTGCTGGGCCACCTCAGAGATTTCCAATTTTCGTAGACAGATGATGAGTTCCAAACCCGCTCTGAATAGGCCGACTGCTGACCATTTGTTTCTCTATCAAGGGTGAAGGTACAGGGCTTGTCTGCAGCAGGATGGCTGCGCACGGCCTTCCTTCTCTCTCAATAATGGGGAGGTCGCAGGATAATGCCCAGCCCTCGAGAGCAGCCCCATGAGGACCTCTGGCCAGGTGCACAGGTTGGATGAAGCTGGCTTTAGTTCATTTTCGGAAGGTACTGTGTCAGATTTTCCTGGGTTTGCTTCTTCGATCAAAGTAGAAACAATGAAAAGGAATCGAAGAGAAGAAACAAACCTACAGAAAACAAGGACGAAATCTACCATTCTCCCTGAGCATCCTAGAGATGACAGCCACATCAGGCTGGACTGGGTACGTGCTAGGCAAAGCTCAAAGGCGCAAACTCTGCATATGTAGGCAGCCAGAATACAGACTCACACAGGCCTGAACCAAGGGCTCATTTCTGCAAGTCCAAATGGCCTGGCAGCTTAACTGGGGGGAAAAGTGCATCTCCTCCTAAGCCTGAAAAACCCCAGGAAACTCCTTTGTGTTCCGGGAGGTTGGTGAATCCAAAGTAGCTGCCCAAAGCCCTGTTTGATATGCAGAGGTCAATGGAAGCTCCTGGTTTAGTCTATGGTGAGAAAGGGAAAAATTCAAAACAGCAATTATGTTTTCCTGTCAGATTCCATGTGTTCCTCTGAGTCTTATCCTTGCTCTCTTCCTGATACTTTTGATAATTATTTAATTGGTCTCCAGTCTAAATGGATGCTGTCTGAACTGCCTTTCAGGGCTGACAGAGTGACGAGTATACAGCTCCCAGATGAATAAATACACAGAACTTTTTCCCTTTCCTCTGATCATAGAAAAGCAGCACTTTGGATTCATTGATAGACACAAAATGAGACAGAGAATTGAAGCAATTTCCTGTATAACTTTAATATGCACTTTTTGGGGGGAAATAGCCAGGTATCTAACGAAAAAACAGTAGCTTTACAAATAACACCTGGGCTAGGAAGAGCTAGGGCAGAAGAAAGGGAGGAAACACTGTTTGTTTGTTTGTTTGTTTTTAACATTTTTCAAATAGAATATGACAAGAAGAGAAAGTGACTCTTAGATCTAAAATAGAGTAATCATACATTCCATATAAGCACTTTATCCTGGATTTAGTGCTTCAATTAATATTTAGAGGATCCCTGTAAGAACTTTGAATTTGGACCATTTAAGGCTTGATGAAAGAATATAATGCATCCTCTTTCTAAACTCAGACCTCTTTGCTGCTATCAAATAAGAAAATTTTTTAAATATCATATAAAAAAGTACAATGCTGTTACAGTTGCTTTTTATTATTAACTAGCCCTGGAAAATCCCATGGGCGGAGAAGCCTTGTAGGCTGCAGTCCCCTGGGATCATGAAGAGTCAGACACGACTAAGCGACTTCACTTTCACTTTTCACTTTCATGCATTGGAGAAGGAAATGGCAACCCACTCCAGTGTTCTTGCCTGGAGAATCCCAGGAACGGAAGAGCCTGGTGGGCTGCCGTCTACGGGGTCACACAGAGTCGGACACGACTGAAGTGACTTAGCAGCAGCAGCAGCAGCCACTTCAATGATAGTTAATCCCAAAGCAGCAGTGTGTAAATGCCATGAGAACTGTGATTTCAAACCAGCTTCTCATTCGAGAACAGCGGGGCTAAGCAAACCAACTCCTTCCAGAGACTGGATTATACTCCTACCTTGGGATCTTGTTAGGCATTGGAGTGGGATTTAGGGGAACTTTCAGTTTATATTGTTGGATTCCGCCTCAGCTCTCTATCAGGCAGAATAATACCTGTGACTTTCTGCAATCCTAGGGTATTAGAAGGATTAATGAGATAATCCTACCATAGAACATTTTGACATCAAAAGCAAAAATGGGAGCCAAGGATTACGCCTCTTGGAGAGAGGCACATCACTGTCCACTCTGAAGCCATCACTACCTCCCCCACACAGACCTACGTGTCCCCTCCCATCTGCCCTTCCTTGCGGCACAAGCCACACTCTTGGTGTGTCCTCCATAGACCAGGAGAACTTGAAGAAGTGGGTTTTTTGAATCTTGGCTTCCTCAGAGCCAATGCAGTTCCAGACAGAGGAGGTACTCAGTATTTGCTGAAGCCATGATAATTTATCAAACATCCCATCATCCTAAAGTACTGCCTTGACTCAACCTTATTTTAGATAATACCCCTGCCAGTTAGTTTGGTGAGACTCTCTGACTAGGGCTGGATGTGGGCCAGGAGAACCAGGGAGCCAGCTTACCTTCCCTTTGGTACCTAATGTTCACTTTTTTTTTATTTAATCAAGAGCCACTCTGTGTTTTGATGAAACCTTCCTCTTTAGGGTCATTATTGCTGCTTTGTTCCACATAAGAGCTGGAAATTATGACCTACACGAGAGCCTGCACCATTTGCTTCTGCCAGATGCTCTGACAAGGAGAATATAGGAGGAAAAAAACAGCATCCCTACTATGTGCCAACCATTTAGAACAACATGCTATCTGCAATTGTGTCAGACTGGTGACCTGCAGACACAGGACTGAGAGGTCTTTTTTGATTAATTGTTGTTCAGTCGCTAAGTCATGTCTGACTCTTTGTGAGTCAGCATGGTCTGTAGCACACCAGGCTTCCCTGTCCTTCACTATCTCCTGGAGTTTGCTCAAACTCAGTATTTATCTTCTTATGTGATTTGATCTTGAGTACCAAAAGCCTAGCAGAGCAAGTGTAACCATCAGGAGTTCTCATAATTCAGTGCTCATCATTTCACATGTGACCCATTTCACAGATTAATACAATCCTCTAGACTCTGGCAGGCAGCTGAATTTACTGCCCTGATTTAGTTCAACCACTCGTAAAATGTTGTGTTATCATATTAAACCAAGACCGAAGGCCACTTATCTGGAGAAGATTGTCAGTCAGACTTCCAAAAGGCTCCCAATGGTCCTGCTTCTTGCTATCCACTTCCTGTGTGATATGTACCACTTGTGTGGGGGCTGGATCTAGTGGTTTGCTTCTAACAAACACAATACAGGGAAAATGGAAGGAGTCACCTCCCAGGATAGGTTATATGAGACTGACTGTGTCTCGCTCGCATTCTGCCTTGCTAGGACCCTCACTCATTTTCTGGCTCTCTTGGCTTGTTCACTGTAGTGAACCAAGTTCCCATGTTGGAGAGGCCTACATAACAAGGGACTGAGGGTGGTGTCCGGCCAATACTGAGCAAGGAACTGTAGTCCTCAAGCCAACAGCTGGTGAGGAATTGGATCCAGCCCACAACTACTCAATGAGCTTGGAAGCGGATCCCAACCTCACTCAAGTCTTGAGAGGATGTGGCCAGACCCAACCTCATGAGTGTCTTCTAGAGATCCTGGGCTAACCCAGGATTGCAGCTGTGGAGAAAGCCCAAAGCAGAAGACCCAGCCAAGTCACACCCAGATTCAAGTTGTTGCTTTAAGCCATTAAGCTATTTGTTACACAGCCAATAGTGTTTTGGCACCAATTTCAATGGAGGAGTAGGGGTCGGGTTCTCCATGTTAACAAGCAAATCTCTGAGGAGGGTTTTTCCCTCACCGAGCAAGTAATTCTCCGGGACAACAACTGGGTGTCCTGCAATTCAACTCCATTCTGACACTGTTATCCATAGACAGCATCAGATTCCACAGATGCAGGCTCAGTCTTGTAAGACGCCCTTCCCCCCACCACTTCGATGCCAATCCCAATCACCTGTGCTTCTGAATGACTGGCTATAAATCAGAGTTCCCACAACTTTCCCCTTGTATCTGATTAGCTTGCTAGAGAAGCTCACAGAGCTCAGACAAACACATTTACTTACTAGACCACTTGTTTACAATAAAATGATGTAACTCAGGAACAGACGGAAGACATACAGAGGGAAAGGTATGAAGAAAGAGCTTAGTGTCCATGCTCTCTCCAAGCTCACTGCTCCACCAGTACTACCTGTGTTCACCAAACGGGAAGCTTCTGAACCCTGTCCTTTTGGGGGTTTTGCAGGGCATCATTACACAGTCATAACTGATTAAATCATTGGCCATTAGCAATTGATTCAACCTCGAGTCCTTCTCTGGAAGTCAGGGGTGGAACTGAAAGTTCTAACCCTCTTATTACAATACTAGGTCTCCTGGCAACCAGCTGCCATCCTAAAGTGGGGTCCAAAAGTCACCTCAGTAACATAAGAAAAACACTTTTATGGCTTTCTTCCTTTAGGAAATTGCAAATGTTTCAGGAGTTCCATGCCAGAAATGGAGTTAAAGATCAATATTCATCTTGATACAAACCACGATATCAAAGCAGCTCCAAAGAACTAACACAGTGGCCGAGTAAGACATGGAGCCTCGACCCCTACCTTCCATTCACCACTCTGTGCTCCACAGGTATTGGCAGCACGGGGTCTCTTTAATCGCCAGCAGACATCTATCCTATCAAGCTCAGAGTAAAAAGAGTTGTCCTCCTTTCTTGGCTAGACAGACAGCTTCACAAGCATTAAAATAGCTGCAATTGATCAAAAATTAAATGCAGCAAGATAGAATATAAAAATGAACCCAAGTCACTGGAGTGTTACGCTGGCAATTATTTCTGTGTTCAGGGAAGGGAGTCTGGCTCTTAAAAGTTACTTTCAGAGATCCACACTGAAGACAAAATCCCTCTCTCTGACCCCACCATCCCTATCAGGGCCAGACTCCTTCCCAGGCCAGGAGGGAGCTGTGGGTGGGAAAGCAGGTGGGAAAGCAGGGAGTTGTGGGTGGGAAAGCCCCATATGTAGCCCCTCTCAACTGAGCACGTGAAATTGCTGGATCCTCATGTCCATCAGATGTGAGCTGCAAGCAGGGTGGGGGAAGGGAGGTGGGCATCGAGCAGTGGTCCCTACATCACAAGCTCCCTCAGGTCTCCTGTCTTGATCATCCATCATGACTCCCTTTCCAGCTTTCCAGCCTTGGCTTGGGCCCAGCGCTTCTGTCCTGTCATCTTCAGAGACTCTGAATAATTCCCTCCCTTCATTTATATTGCTTCTGTGAAGTGTAACTTTATCATGTTCCTCCAGAGCCTTCTTTTTCTAGGTTATATAAATTTAGCTCTTCACCCTCCTTTCACAACTTGCCCTCTAATCCTCTTGCTAGTTTATTAATTTTTCTTCATTTCTTACACATATGCACGGGTACACACCCTTTTGCAGGGTAAAAGGGCCATGGGAAACAGGACCAAGAAAAATGTGGAAAATTCACACTAAGAAGGGAGGAAAGAAAGGAAGTTTCTTTATTCTGATAGTAAATGCATGGAAACTCATTTGGGGGAGATCACAGAATGAACATCATTTGGAAAAGATTGTGATTTTTGGAAACTATAGTTTCTTTCTCAAGATAAAGAGTTCTAAGCAAGATGTTTTCAACACATGAGGGAGGGCAAGGGCTAAGAGATTTATTTTCTCTTACATTTCTTTTCCTTCTCCACTCTCTCATCTCTCCCCCAAAATCTCACTGAGCCTCTGACTGATCTCAACCTACTCAAACACACTCCAAGGCATGGAGAAAAACAGAGAAGCCAACCTTTCCCGGGATGAAGGCAAGAACAGGAGTGCTAACTCTAATCTCTGCCTCAGGGTAACCCTTAAAGTCAGCAGAGTTTCTCTGGGTACACAAACCCTCCCTGCCCTGACTGCAAGTTTCTAACCCACAGGTAAGTGCATTTAGGAGACACCTATGGTTATTTTATTGCATTACAGAAAATACCTGAGAATCAATGAATTTATGCCTTGTTTATGTTTTCCTAGAAACCCTCTGGAAACCCAAGTTCTTTTTAATTTATGATTTTAAAAGCTTTATTTTTTTTCTCCCTTTCCCCTTTCTCCTTAATCTTTCTATTTTAGGGAGTTGAAAATATTTCTGCTACTCAAGACTTAAATGCAGCCCTTCTGGCATTAGGGGCTAAGGATAATGACCGTGTTCTCCCCAGACTCTTTCTCTTACGGTAAGTTAAAGTCACCCTGTCGTGTCTAACTCTTTGTGAACCCATGGACTATAGCCCGCCAGGCTCCTCTGTCCATGGGGATTCTCCAGGCAAGAATACTGGAGTGAGTTGCCACGCCCTCCTCCGGGGAATCTTCCCAACCCAGGGATTGAACCTGGGTCTCCTGCATTGCAGGCAGATTCTTTGCCATCTGAGCCGCCAGTGAAGCCCCTCTTATAGAAGAAGGCAACAAAAGGGATCGTATCTTTTCTCTTTGGGCAAGAGAGAAGGAGTTAGCCAAGAAAACATGAATTTCTTTAGGGACAAAGAGAGAAGGCAAATGAAAAACCTGGTGTTTAGTGTTAGGACAAGCCTCCAAAGAGCAGATGGCAGGTGTTGTTGCCACGGGTTACGTATATGTCTGTGGCAGGTAGAGCAACACATCCCTCCAAAGATGCCCACATCACAACCCCAGAACCTGTGACCCAAGTCACCTTCCCCGGAGAAGCGGACTCTACAGATGGGATTAAGAGGATGAGCCTTGAGAGGGGGAGGTTGTCCTGGGTTATCCAGGTAGACCGAACGGAATAAGGGTCCTTAGAAGAGGGAGGAGGTGGGATCAAGGAAAGGAAAGCTGAGGTGACAATGGAACCAAAGACTGCAGAGATGCACTGTGGAGGCAGGGTTGTGAGCCAAGGAAGGCAGGCAGCTTCTAGAAGGTGGAACAAACCAGGAAACCCTCTCCGTTAGAGCCTCCACAAACAACGAGCTCTGCTACCCCACTTTCCCCCAGTGAGACTGATCTTGGACTTCTGACCTCTAAAACTGTACAAGAGTACATTTGTGTTGCTTTTAGTCACTCAGTTTATGGCAATCTGTTGTAACCAGGAAATCAATACAATGTCTTTTTCAATTTTTAATTGGGGTAAAAGTCACATAATATAAAACATGCTATGTTAACCATGTTTAACTGTACAGTGCAGTGGCACTAAGTACATTCACATTGTTATGCAACTTTCACCATCATCCATCTCCGGAGTTTTTCACTTTCCTAAACTGAACCTCTGTCCCCATTAAACACTAACTTCCCATTTCCTCCCTGCCCCCACCCCTCCGTGGGCCCGGCATCACCCAATGTGTAAGGTAGGTACTATTACTCCCATATACCTGAAGAGAAAAAAGAGACAAAACTACTCATCCAAGTTCACAGAAACCAAAGCCGGCCTAATTACAAAGCTCACGCTTGCAGGATAAAGATTCCCTTGAGTGACTATCCTGATGTTTACATTCTGTCCACTAGATGAAGCACAGCATTCACTAGTGACTATGAGCACGGTCAATTCTTATGACTTGCTTTTTTTTTTATGGCTCTCATCTGGGCAGTAGTTTGGTTTAGTGAGCTTTGGAGTCAGAGCTCTCACTGAATCCCAGCTCTGGCTGTAAGATCTTGAATAGTATAGCAAAGTGGCTATTGAAATTATATACAACCTTTGACTCCGCACTATCAACCCTGAGGATATTGTCCTTAGACATAAAAGAACCAATCACTTAAGACTATACATATAAGGATGATTTGCTTATAGTAGGGGGACAAAAGGAAAGATGAAAGCCTACTGTACAGAAATGGCTGAATTAATGGGCTAAATCCAAACAATGGATTATGCAGCCATTGGAACCCTGAGCTGGATCTCTGTGAGGTAACTGGTGAATTCTACAAAATGCTATACACTGAAAATACAAGATACAGGTAAGTGTGTACATATAATATATATACAGATATACAACAATCCCAGTTTTATAAGTCAATGACAAAACTCCTTGAGATTATATAAGCAAGGGAAAAAGGTATATAATATATTACAAACAAAATTAAATATCCATTCTTAATTTTTAGAAATGGCAAGGAAATAGTGTTAGATAAATTAGACTGTTACAAGATAAAATAGCTCTGTTGTAACCCCAAAGGAAGTGTTATGCCTAATGGGAAGCACTAGAAATATTCCCATTAAAGTCAAAAATAGAACTTGATGTTGTGCTACAAGTATAAGAAATACAACTGGGTAAGAAAAAGAAATAATTCTAAAAGTTGAAAAGGAACATGAAAAATTATTTGCAGGTGCTACGACCATATGAAACCAACTGAAAAGTTACCATAACCAATAAGAGAATTCAAAAAGATATTAGGGATATAAAAATAGAAATGTCAGCTTTCACATACACAACCACATGGATAATATAATCTAAGAGAAGACTACATGAATATGGCAACCAAAATAGGAATTAATGAGAATATGTAACATTTACATATAACATTACAGATAACATTTACAATACTCCTGAAGAACTAAGATTTTTTTTTAATGGAAACACACACCATGACACAGGTGTGAAATTTCTATAACCTAATTTATAAGTTTAATACATCCCAATTAAAACACCCCAAATGGGTAGGGGAGAAGATTCTAAAGCTCACATGAAAACATAAATTGCAATAACCAGGAAAACTCTGAAAAAGAACAATGGGGTAGAGCAAGGGAGGTTGAAATAGTCATGAGATATTAAAACATGTTTTAAAACCTTCTCTTTAAAAAAAAAAAACCTTCTCTTATTAGAACAGTGTGGTAATATGTTAATAGATTGATGGAAGAAAATAGGAAGTTCAAAGTATACACACATACACACACCCCTATCTATAGAGAGACTTGAAATCATATGATAAAGACATCTCAAATCAGTCACAAACTGGTTCAATAAATGATATTGGGATAATTGGAAAACTACCTAGAAATATATAAAGTTGGATGCAGGTTTCAACAGACACAGTGGGATTGCTGCCAAATGGAGTAAAGACTTAAATGCATTGAAACCATCAAAGTTCTAAACAAAAACATGGGGGAGTTATAACCTTGGAGTGATGATGCTCTAATTAAGATTCAAATTTAGAAGTGATAAAAGAAAAGACTGATAAACTTGACCTAAAATAGAAAGTTTTCTATGGGGAGAAACACTATAAAAGACCAAAACAAGAGAGAAACTAAGAAAAGCTATTTGCAGTTCATATCAGAGAGTGCTAACTCCCTAACATATAAAAAATGCCCAATAGAAAAATGGATAGAGAATATGAAAAAGTAATACATGGAAAAGGAAATACACGTCTCTCATCTCAAACATGAAGAGACGGTCAACTTTATTTATACAAACAAGAAATAATTCAAACTACCCTGACTTAGTTTCCACCTATGAGACTGACAGAATCCCAAGAGTCTGATGAAAACTATTACCAAAGCAATGGGGAAAGAGGCATGTTAAACTCTACGGGTGAGAGGACCTCTGAGAGGTCAGTACCTATCAGAATTACAAATGCTCCCCTTTACCTCTGATGCAGTAATACATCCTACAGACACACTAGCACTCACTGGGAAAAACACGTGGCTCAGGAGAGGGTAGTTGATTTCACCATTGTCTGCACACAAAATTGAAAATCATCTCAGAACTTTAATCGAGTTATGGAGTGAAGTAATTCAGACAGAGAAGGAAAGAGATCATTTGATATCCCTTGTATGTAGAATCTAAGAAGAAATGATACAAATGAACTCATTTACAGAAAGAGACTTACAGACTTAGAGATCAAATTTATAGTAGCCAGGGGGTAAGGATGGGGGATGGGGAAGGGATAGTTGGGGAATTTGGGATGGACATGTACACATGTATCCATATTTAAAATGGATATCACCAAAGACCTATTGTCTAGCACAGGGAACTCTGTTCACTGTTATGTGGCAGCCTGGATGGGAGGGGAGTTTGGGGAGAACGGATACATGTGTATGCATGGCTGAGACCCTTTACTGTTAACCTGAAACTATCACAGCACTGTTAATTAGCTACACCTCAATACAAAATAAAAATTCTTTAAAAGTTAAAATTCTGAAATTAGCTTTTATAAATTAATGAAGTAGGACATAATGCAACTATTTAAAAAGAAAACTCTTCATGCTCAGATTTGTAAAGAACTCTATGACATTGTTAAGTTAAAAAAATAAAAGCAACTTATGGTGTAGTATGTCCAGTATCATGACTGTACAAAGGCAGAAAGCCATCCATATATGCATGAAAAGCCTCCAGAAAGAATCGACAGATCAACAACAGCGCTTCTCTTTTGAAAGAGTTTTTGTTTTCTAAGTATGTAAAGGCATTGCATATTCAAAAATTAAATATTTGAGAGTATTTCTGCATTGATTTTTTTTGCCATAGGCATACATTATTTAAAGACGAAAAGGGTAATTTTATTTTGAGAAGAAGGGAACTTCAAAGTTCAAATTTTTAAGTTAGATTAAGTGCCTCTAAATTCTGGTTCCACTTCTGAGCAGCTGTGTGATATTCAACCCTCGAAGCTTTACTTCCGACACGCATCTTACAGCTCAGCATGGGCTGTTCTGAGGTTTCACTGCGGTAATGACTGTAGAAGTCTAGGCCCAGAGTAAGCCCTTGAGAAAGACCGCTTATTATTCCCTCACAGGTTGTTGGAGAGAAGGCCATGAGATAAATTACCTAAAGCTGCTGGTGCAGGCACTCAGGAAATATTCATACCCTCCTTCCCTTTCTCCTCCAATCCCCCTGCAGCCCACATCATGACAGGCCTCATTGCCGACCAATGTTCCTTGTCTACTCAAACGTCCCAAGTCATCTTTCTTGACAGAATGTCGCCATGAAGGAAAAAAAGCTAAAGACTGGAAATAGTGATAAATTACTTGTTGTTTTGGAGGTTTTCTACCCTTCAGACCAACTTATTGACCAGAGACATATTAATACATCTTTTGTTACCTGAACATCACTGACCAGAGATGTTTCAATATTCACTTACGTAACAAATTGCCAGCCACAGGCAGTTTCTGCAAAAATCTCCTGGTCAATAATGTGTTACACTGAACTTCCATAATAATTGCAAACTGCAGACCTGGTGAAACTGCTTGGCTGGAAGTGGGACAACACACACAGTTGAAGAAGCTCAGGGATTCAATCTGAATGCAAATAAGTAATTATGCTGAGAATTTTTGATTTCCAAGTGACCGAAATTTAGAATGTACAGAGAATTAATAAACCCGTGCTTTTCAGCCTCTTCTGTTTTCTTCTTGATGTTACTATTTGAGTTGAATGAATCCTCTCAATTTGATATAGGAAGCAGTCAAAAACTCAAGAGATACTGGTCATTAATTACTTTAACCAATATTTATTAAGTACCTGCTAAGTGCAAAGCATAATGCTGGTCTCTGTGTGTGGTCTGAAGAAAATGATTAAAAGTTACGATTTTGCTCTAAAAGTTGAACAACAAAGTAACCTGGTCCTTTAAGAGTAGGAAAATAAAATATCAGTAATTCTGGCCCTATTAATGTCAAGTTTTTCCAAGAAGAGATTATTATGCTCTAAAAGTTGAACAAAGTAACCCAGTCCTTTAGAGCAGGGAAATAAAATATTAGTAATTCCAGTCCTATTAATTTCGAGTTTTTCTAAGAAGAGAGATTATTATACCAACAATTTATATAATAGAGAGACAGGAAATGCCTTAGATTCTTCTACTGTAGTAAGCGTCAACATTTTTCAAACAGCAGTTATATGTAAATGATACATGTGGATTTTGAATCATTTTTAACTGCTCCATTAGGGAGCTCTTGTAGGTGTTTTCTATGCAGGGCTTTATAGGCAAAGTTTACCATCTGAAGATAAAAATCTCTACAGATGACGATAGACAGATGTAATACTGCAGATAATGTGATCTATAATGCAAATCTCATCTGGAGCCTGGAAGGGGAGAGGAGTTAGGCGTGAGGAACAGTTTTGCACAACCTCATTTACTCCCACAGCCCTTTAACAGGGGCATTATCATTCCCGTTTTACAGACAGTGCTGTAGAGCTTTAGGAAGCGAGTGGCTGAGCCAAGTCTCCCCAAACGATAAACAGCCACATCCCAGATCTACTGACTACATGGCATTCTCTTTGTCTTTTTCACCACAATGCTTAATTCCCCTTGCACAGAAGCCATTAGTGAAACAGAAGGCTGAGGCTAGGAGTGTCCAAGACCATGACACAAACAGAGCATTGGCAACTGGCCTCAGAAGAACCCAACTCTTTGCCGGCCTTGATTTTCTATAATAAGCCCTTAGAGATGCTGGTGATTGAGAGGAGGGACTCTACTGTTCAGGCTTTTAAAAATGATCACTCAGTGATGGGGTGTTTTCAAGGTTCAGAACTGCCCATGCCACAGGTTCAGGATACTGCAATCTCCACATCCACCAAGCCCTATCCATGGCCTGTACTTCCCAAGCTCCCTTTCCCAAACCTCCCCTCCCCCACAGCAGTGTGTTAGTTCTTCAACAGGTTGTGTAACATTTTCATTGCAGACTTCTGTTTTATATCCTAACTAATTTTTCATTTAAACACCCATTATTTTAGAAAGCTCAGGGCAACTTCAAGTTTCCAGGTTGGTCAAAATAAGACTGTTTTACTATTCTAGTGCTTGCTCCATTTTGCAAACTTCCTATACATTCTTCCTTAAACTGTGTGATCTCTCTACCAAAAAATAAAGGAGCCTCAAGTTGCTCTGGCATGAAAAATAGAAGAAAAGCTGCTGGTGGAGGGGTACAGATATAATCTGATCTTTTCAATAAATCCTTCTGGACTTGGCCAAGATAAAAAAACAGATCTTGCTGTGACTTATTAGAGGTAAAATTTCAGACAAAATAAAAATAGTAACTTCTTAAGGACTCTGAATAGTCAACAGAAGCAGGTGAGCGATTTGCAGAACAAGTGAAAACTTGAACAACTGATGTGGCAACAGTGAATTTCCTGGTTTTATGTTTTTGTTTTTTCTCCCTGTATCTTCTAGCTTTGACCCAAAGGCAAGCCAAATAGGGAAACTGAACAACAAAACTCACAAAATCTATCTTTGTGGCCAAAGAATTGACAATAGGGACTCATTAAAAGCTGTCGAGTGTGGCAAAAATCCTTACTGTTTTCCCCTCTTCCTTCTCTACCAGCCTGTCCCAATGCCAGTCACACAGTTGCCACAGTAGCATGAACATCTGAAGATCCTGAGATTAAACCGCTCTCACTTAAAAGAGGGATTGGGAAAAAAAAGTCCCACATAAACAGATGGAGAGCTATATCATGTTCTTGATTAGATTGGAAGAATCAAAATTGTGAAAATGACTATCCTACCCAAAGCAATCTACAGATTCACTGCAATCCCTAACGAATTACCAATGGCATTTTTCACAGAACTGGAACAAAAAAATTTCACAATTTGTATGGAAACACAAAAAACCCTGAATAGGCAAAGTAATCTTGAGCAAGAAGAACGGAGCTGAAGGAATCAGCCTTCCTGACTTCAAACTATATTGCAAAACTACGGCCATCAAAACAGTACAGTACTGGCACAAAAACAGAAATACAGATCAATGCAACAAGATAGAAAGGCCATGGATAAACCCACCCACCTATGGGCACCTTATCTTTGGTAAAGGAGGCAAGAATATACAATGGAGAAAAGACAGCCTCTGCAATAAGTGATGCTGGGAAAACCGGATAGCTATATATAAAAGAATGAAATTAGAACACTTCCTAACACTAGACACAAAAATAAACTCAGAATAGGTTAAAGACCTAAATGTAAGGACAGAAACTATACAACTCTTAGAGGAAAACATAGGCAGAACACTCTTTGACATAAATCACAGCAATATCCTCTTTGACCCACTTCCTAGAGTAATGGAAATAAAAACAAAAAATAAACAAATGCAAGTAATTGAACTTAAAAGCTTCTGCACAGCAAAGGAATCTATAAATGATGAAAAGACAACCCTCAGAATGGGAGACAATAATTGCAAATGGAACAATTGACAGAAGATTAATCTCCAAAATATACAAGCAGCCCTTGAAGCTCAATCCCAGGAAAACAAACAACCCAATCAAAAAGTGGGTGGATGGCATAAGCAGACATTTCTCCAAAAAAGACATACAGATGGCCAACAAACACACAAAAAGATGCTCAACATCAATCATTATTAGAGAAATGCAAATCCGAACCACAACCAGGTATCACCTCACACTGGTCAGAATGGCCATCACCAAAAAGTCTACAAACAACAAATGCTGGAGAGGGGTTGGAAAAAAGGGAACCAACCCTCTTGCACTGTTGGTGGGAATGTAAATTGATACAGCCACTATATATATATACACACACACACACACACACACACACATATATACACACACACACAATGGAATAAGAGCCATGAAAAAGGAACGCATCTGAGTCAGTTCTAGTGAAGTAGATGAACTTAGAGCCTTTATACAGAGTGAAGTCAGCCAGAAAGAGAAATACAAATATCATGTATTAATCCATATTTTTGGAATCTAGAAAAAAATGTTACTCATGAACCTATTTGCAGGGCAGGAATAGAAATGCAGACATAGAGAACAAACTTGTGGACACAGCAGAGGAAGGAGAGAGGAGGAGGAATTGAGAGGGTAATTTTGCCATATGTAAAACAGATAGCTAATGGACAGTTGCTGTATACCAAAGGGAGCTCAATCCAGTGCTCTGTGACAACCTAGAAGGGTGGCATGGAGGGAGGCTCAAGAGGGAGGGGGCATATGTATACTTAACGGCTGATTCATGTTGCTATATGGCAGAAACCAACACAGCACTGCAAAGCAATTATCCTCTGATTGAAAATAAAGTTAAAAATAAAAAATAAATGTAAAGTTCTTGTTGTAAAAACAGTATGAAGGTGATTCTTGCAATTTTTTTTTCTTTTCCTCTTCATTTCTCCCCAGGTGAAATAGTGATTATGGCTGCAACTCTAAGAGTAACCCTGTATTTCCAGCTGGATGAGTAAGGAAAGAGGGCTGATCTGCAATAAACCATGTATAGTCTGAGGCAGTGATGCACAGGATATAATGCACACATCCACATCTGCAGCAGATGTCAGTTCCGTTAAGTCAGTCATGGTCTTTTTCTGAGAGGAAGGAACCCAAAATAAGTCTGCCTGCCACCCGGCATCTGGGTGATCTCCCTAAGGATGGTGCCAGCTAAGTTGGTAGCTTTACCTGCGGCTAATGTTTTTTTGCAAGGTGATCCAACCAGTCCATTCTGAAGGAGATCAGCCCTGGGATTTCTTTGGAAGGAATGATGCTAAAGCTGAAACTCCAGTACTTTGGCCACCTCATGTGAAGAGTTGACTCATTGGAAAAGACCCTGATGCTGGGAGGGATTGGGGGCAGGAGGAGAAGGGAACGACAGAGGATGAGATGGCTGGATGGCATCACTGACTCGATGGACATGGGTCTGAGTGAACTCCGGGAGTTGGTGATGGACAGGGAGGCCTGGCGTGCTGTGATTCATGGGGTCGCAAAGAGTCGGACACGATTGAGCGACTGAACTGATGTTTTTTTGATTCACGCTAATATGAACCTTAAAGATCCCCACAATGTGTGCTCCTTCTCCTGGATCCATCCCACAGTTCTCAGATCCCACAGTCACCAATTTCAACCTATGCCAAAGATGATGTGCTAATATGTTTTCTGAGCCCAGGACAGTGAGAATAAGAAAAAACAGAGTTAGGCACAGAGGACAGAAAGCAGTGAAAGGTACAATGTGCTACCACCTGGACACTGGTTCACAATGGTGTCAGCCAGTGGTTTTACGTGCTCAGCCGTGTGCTCACACCTCCATTCGGGCTATTCTTTGCTACAGCCTGTGGTAGGGAGGGAAAGAATTGATCTGCTGGCTCCCTCCCATCTACCACTGGTAAACATTTGCCCAAAGATTTATTAGGGTTGGCTTTGCCTTTTCAGCAGCTGCTTGGGAAACTACAGCATGTACTTGTGCCTCTGGAAGTGGCAGGAAGAGCAAAAGGCTCTGTGGTTGCTTGTCTGCAGGGAGCAGAGCCAAATGGTCTCACGGGGAGTCAACTGGCCATAGCAATGGCTTAGGTGGAGCTATGTAGCCTATGGACTGGAGACAGGCGAGACCAAACAGTCTCAAGAGGTGCCCAATATACACCCACAAAGAAGCTTTGCATTTTCATTTATTCAACACTTATTACACTCCTATGCACTGATACAGGATCATGGGAAAACAGAAATGTTTTCTGCCATCAAGGAACTTTGTCTAGTGAAGATAATACAATCTCTGCACAATTTTTAGTACTATGAGTTTTTTTAAAATGCCAAAGCTTTCCAGAAGAGGTTATTCAACCATGCCTAAGAATTTGGAGAAAGTGGTTCCTGGAGAAAACCATGAACTGCATTCAACTGTGTAAAATCAAAGTCTTCAGTTAGAAAAGAAACTCATAGCTCATCTGGCCAACAGTTTACTTCAATCACATGAGTATTATTCCGAGACCCAAGACAAGTTAAACACCACTGCAATCCCCACTTACCTTGGGCTGTATTACATATTTGGGTATTATTAAGCACGTGCACTTTTCCTACCAAAGACACTGCATGTCTCTGAGCCTTTGCAAGTAAAATTCCCTTTCCAGGGTGCCCTTTTGCATTACTCAGGACAGACCAACCTTTTTTTCTTTTTTCAGATCTTTGTTTATGTTGACCATTTTTGAAGTCTTCATTGAATTTGTTACAATACTGCTTCTGTTTTATGTTTTGGGCTTTTGGTCGTGAGGCATGTGGGATCTTAGCCCACCCACCAGGGATCAAACCCACAGCCCATGAACTGGACAGCAAAGTCTTAACCACTGGACCACCAGGGAAGTTCCAGAACAGACGAATCTTTTGCTGCCATATCATCCACTCTGAAATTTCATGGCTTTAAACAACATGTTTCTGCTCGTTGTCATCACTCAAGAGTCTAGACTGATGACAGGTTTATCTTAACATCGTTTCCACAGTTTCTGCAGTGGGGAGATGGGAAAATGGTCAATCACTACTGGCAGCTGAAGCTTCTACCGAGCAGAGACAGGCATCACTTTCCCTCACATCTCATTGGCTCAAGCACAACTGTCCGTCAGCCACACTTAAATTCAAGAGGATAAGGACATGCTACTGTTGTGTGCCCAAAAGATAAGAACCAGAAATAGTCAAGGAAATAGTATTTAACAACTCAGAATTCTAAAACTTCATCTGTTGAATTCCTACTCAAGCCTCTAGATTCAGGCCAGGTGTCCTCTATTCAAAGCAGCCTCCCTGCTCCATCCCTTCCACCTCCAGGCTGGTTAAAGAGATCTCACCTGTGCTCCACACACCGTTCCCTTACCTCCTTGCACGACAATGCCGCAGAGATCTCCTGTCTCTGCTTTTGTCCCCCAGAGTACTGAGAGCCCCCCAAGGTCAGCAGCTCCTCCTCACTCACCTCAGTGTGCTCAGCACCCAGCACAGTGTCTGCTCTCATCAACACTCAATGCATGTTTGTTGAACTGAACAAAATCAACACCAACAGAACTGAAAATAAAACTTCCTTAAGAATCCACTGTAACAGAACTAAGTGAAGCAACACACAGTGTTTTAAGCTTTCTCAATGCCAGTCTCTCCACCCTCGCTGTTTATCAAATTAAAGTGACACATTCGGGTGACAAAAAGAACTTCCCTTGTGCAGAATCTAAATATAAACATTCTAGAAAGCCTTTGCCATAATCTCTCTTGCTAGTCAAGTGTACCTTGCCCAAATCCTCAAGTTTTTTTTTTTTTTTTCTAAACCAAGTTCAGCAAGGGCCTAGATGGGGAAAGCAACTCATTTCCTGAGCTCTTTGCAAAGATGAAAATCAGGTCATAAGCAAACGTCATTTGGAAATCTGATTTCTCTGTGGGCTCGTCTATTCTATTCTGCTAAGTGGGTGAATCCCACGAGCACCAGTCCTGTCTTTTCTGGGCTGTTAAGAAAGAAGGAGAAATTGTACTCACAAATTTCTTCAAGCCCAGGCCTCTTCATTGGTGGTCACAAAAATGTAGGCTGGGCCCACCATGGCACCAAACAGAGTCAAGGACACCTCTGCAGAGACCTCCTTGGATGAAAAGCTATGACCAACCTAGACAGCATATTAAAAAGCAGAGACATTACTTTGCCAACAAAGGTCCATCTAGTCAAAGCTATGGCTTTTCCAGTAGTCATGTATGGATGTGAGAGTTGGACTATAAAGAAAGCTGAACACTGAAGAATTGATGCTTTAGAACTGCGGTGTTGGAGAAGACTCTTGGGAGTCCCTTGGACTGCAAGGAGATCCAAACAGTCCATCCTAAAGAAAATCAGTCCTGAATATTCATTGGAAGGGCTGAAGCTGAAACTCCAATACTTTGGCCACCTTTGTGAATAACTGACTCATTGGAAAAGACCCTGATGCTGGGAAAGAATGAGGGCAGGAGGAGAAGGGGACGACAGAGGTTGAGATGGTTGGATGGTATCACCAACTCAATGGACATGAGTTTGAGTAAACTCTGGGAGTTGGTGATGGACTGAAAAGCCTGGCATGCTGCAGCTCATGGGGTCACAAAGAGTTGGACAAAACTGAGCAACTGAACTGACTGACTACGGAGACACCGGGCTGGTAGTGAGGCAGAGACGATACTTACCACATCTCCAAGCAGGCACCCTGCGAGCAGCCCGAGGAGCCTGAGGAACTGTGCCTAGGCCACTATGTAAAGTGTGGTTCATGGGCCACACCTGGGGCCTCATTAGCAATCTGAATCTCGGCTCCTCACTGCACACCTGCTGAATCAGAACCTGCCTTTGCAACAAGACTCCTAGGTGAGTCTTAGGTACCTTAGAACTGGAGACGCACTGAGCCAGGCTCCGAGTACACTTTATGGAAGAGTCCGATAGGTATAAGGACAGCTGGACCATCACAGCCTCATCTGTCACTTGGGAGAGGTGAACACTCCTTGACCCACGCAGCATAGCACTGTGTTGAGCCACTGTGTAGGAGGCAGGAGGGATGGAGAGAAAGGAGGCATGATGGATCTGAGGACCTCAGGGTCAGGTGATCTGTGTACAGCACTCTTTATTACCTTGTGAGGCTCAGCTGGGGTAAAAAGGTGGACAGCCAGTTTACCAAGGGGTGACCTGAGAGACCCAGAAATGCTGCAAAACCATTTCTAAAGGCTCCAGACGCTTCTGGCCTCTTGCTCTGAGAGCTGCGCTGGTGTATCTGTCACAGTGTTCACCTTAGGTGAAGGGGATGGGGAGACAGGGTAGAAGCAGGATTTGTGCGTTGGTTAAGACCCCCCAAGTCATTGCTCTCCCTTTGGCAATAACCGGCATCTCCTGTGCATGTTGATCTCTTCCTCTGACTGTCGTTGATTTCTGAGTGCCATCTGTCTGATGTTCATGGTCTCTCCTTTCTCCACTGCAGTCCCTCTCACGTCACTGCCCTTCACATCACTTAATTGACTGGTAACTTGACTATCCTTTGATATGATCTTGTTTAATTCATCATTTTATATTTTCAGGATAGACTATTTTAGTCCACGTCATTCCATCTACCCTGAGATGAAGACATCTCTCTATTCGGCTCTTCTTTCAACATATTCTTATACTATACACAATGGCATTAAATATTTTGTGTGTTCTTTTTCGAAAGAACTGATATGACACATTGCCTGTAGTTACTTACAAGGAACTCACTTAAGGCAAGGTTGGGTAAAAAGCTTGCTGCATCAATTATCTCTGCTCACTCCTGTCTTGACAATCTCTCCATCTCCAATGGCAACTGACCTGCAACCTACAACACCAAAATTGCCTCCATCTTTAAAAAAAAAAAAAAAAAAACAACTTTCTTCAATACTATTCTTCCTGAAGCCTACTACCCCATCTCTTTCTTCCTTCCGGTGCCCTTAACTATCTTCTCTGCCTTCATTCCTCTTTTGCTGCCACCTAAGTGAACTCTCTGAAACATACACTGTGACTGCACTCCCATGCTTGAAGTCTGTGAGATCTTGCTTCCATTAATTTTGATAGAAATTGACACAGATATTGCCCTTTGCAGCTGAGTTTTGGCCTCACTTACCAACTTTAATTTCAAGTCATTCCTTTCATGCTCAAATTGTGCTTCCATCACATGGTGCTTTTGAAACACAGTCATGGTTTTTCTTGCTCCCTACCTGCGTTCATATCAATTCCTCTATCTAGATGACTTTTCCCTATTCATGCCTGATGAAGTCTGCTTGCCTCTCAATACTCAGCTCAGGTCACCTCCCTTGCTGAAGCCTAAAGCCTTGCCTCATCTCCTTTGTGTTTTAAAGTGTCTTAGCCATGCCTGTGTCTTCATTCATTGCTATGTGAATAATTGCATTCTGCAGTATGACCTTGAATGCTTGAATTTTTATTTTGCCTTTATACCCCAGCTTCTAATATAATGTCTGATATATTAAGGCACACAAATGTCCATTAAACTACATTTCAAATGGGTTCCAATTTTTTTTATCAGTTTATTACATACTATGGTTTTAGATTCATAAGATGTTAAGAATTCAATTTAGAGAGTCATGTTACAGTGAGAGTCACAAATGCCACCAAGCCGTACCCTGTGGGGCCTTCCCAGGACAGGATCCCCCTATCCCACCCCCTCTTCCAATGTCCTCTGCCTACATCTTGTTTATAGAAAACCCTTAGTCTCCCAGGCCTTCCCTGAGTTCCAAAGAATAATTTAATCAAAGTGAGAAAATGCAAAAACAAAGGAAAACAGTCAGACAAAACAAAATAATAATAGTTTAGCCATTAAACAAAGTCAAGGACTTCTAATTCCTCTTCAAGAGCTGTAGATAATATCCTGCATGCATGTTCAGTCCCTCGGTCATGTCTGACTCTTTGCGACCCCATGGACTGTAGCCCACCAGATTCCTCTGTCCACGGGATTATCCCAGCCAAAATACTGGAGTGGGTTGCCATTTCCTCCTCCAGGAGATCTTCCTGACTCAGGGATCAAATTTGTACCTCCTGCAGCTTCTGCATTGGCAGGCGGATTCTTTACCACTGAGCACCTGGGAAAGCCCAGATAATACCCTGAGACATGAGGAAGAGGGTTGCAGGGTGCAAATTGGCCCATGGACATTTTTCTGATTGGTTGGTGGTGAGGTAACTGGGAGTCAGCATCGTCAGCCTTCTGGTTTCAGACAGCCTGGGGTCTGCAGGCTTGTGAGCAGCGTATTGTTAACTTCTTCCACCTGCTGGGGATTTCAGTATCTGGAAAACAGATCATGTCCAAATCCGATGATGTTGACTCCCTGTTACCCCACCACTAACCAATCAGAGGACTGTCCATGGCCGATTTGCACCCTGCAACCCTCTCCCTCACACTGTCTTTAGAAACCTTTCCCTGAATACTGGGGCCTTTTAAGCATTAGCTGCCTGGACTCCCTGCTTGGCTCCTGCAGTAAATGCTGCACTTTCCTTCACCACAACCTAGAGTCTGTAGATTGGGGTCTTACTGCTCATGGGCAAGCAGACCCAGGTTCAACCTCCAGGAAGCACACGATGGCTCCAGGGGAGTGTACACATCTGGATAGGCTCCATCCTCCCAAGGGAAAAAGGTTATGGAGAATGGCCAGGCCTCTTAGCCCTGACCTTCCTCTCCCTATCTGCTTTTGATTTAATCTGCTGAAAAAGCAGCCTCTCTAGCCTCCCTAACTGCCAGAGATGAACCTGGATGATTTGACTATCTGGAAGGAGGAAATGCTGGACCTGTCCCCCTCTGGCCAGATGGCCACTGAAAATTAGGCTAAGGTAGAGTAGGCAGCCGTGAGGCCTCTGCACTTGGGCAATCTAAATAAATAAAGAGAAGGGAACCTGGAGAACTGCAGATGATTTTCACTTAAAACTTCACATTTGGTTTATGGAGCAGAGCAACAGATTCAGGCTCTATTGGAAGCTCCTTACAAAATCCTGATTCACAATTGCCCACTTGGCTGCCCCCAAACTTACTCTGTATGCTTCGTCAACTGCATTGAGTCTGGCTATTCAGAGCCGTGCTGTGAGAATTACTGAGTATTCTGAAGACTCAAATCTGAATGTAGCTGTGCTGGGGGTGGGCCAGTTTCTCAGCTGGCTCAGGGACCCTGAGGGGGCCAATGTGTTTTACACACAAAACTATACCCCACAGCTGCCCCCAAGACCAGAATGTGCAGCCATGAGTTTCAGCACGTGCCCAAGTCTAAATTTGGGTACTTTGGAGTTTTCAAACTTTCTGATGCTCTGATCAGCTTTCTTGTGGCCAGACATCAGGGGCACTTTTCTGCTCTCAGGAGAAGAAATACCTTCTCTCCACATGTCACACTGGGCTTACATCATCATGAAACGATTGTGAAATGGACAAGAATTTTGCTAAATTCTCAGATGTGTTTGTGTGTGAGCCAGCATCTTGTGATCCTTATGTCCTCTATGTAAACAATTGCAGTGCAAGCTTTTCATTAAGTATTGAAATACTTATGGTTTTACTAGAGCAACACTTTATATATGTATCCATATTTTTAAATTCTGAAATTTGATTTTTTTTCACACCTTAAGATATACCCAGAAATTTACCTGCTGCCCTAAAATTTCAAATCTAACAAAACTGCATTCATTTAGAAACCATTCATCTATGCCTCGGAAATCCTCAAGAGGAGAATGAAAGTGACATCAATGAAGTCAACTTCCTATTGCAATGAATATTTCTTACTCTGTTCAAAGACTTTTTGAAGAAGTGGAACATAAATATGACAATTGAAATTGATGCAGGAAGCTCTGCATCAGATACTCCATCTACACATGAGGAAATTGAAAGAGTTGAATGCAAGCTGGCAATACTCTCTGAAACAAAGCTATACAGCTTGCCATCCATGAAATGATTGTGGTTCCTGAAGAAGAAAAAGCTTTTCAAAAACACTTCCTCAAAGTTGTCAAACAAAAGATGAGATTATTTGAAATTGTTAAGTCGAAGGGAAAATGTTTGGAGTCAGTTTATAAACAATCTCATCATCATCCTTTCCATAAAGAATCAAAGATTTATCAACAGCTGGAAAACTGCACCAAAGTAAACTCTCATCATGACACCGTATTTTTTTTTAATATAAACTTAACTTTTGAGTAATATTTAATTTTCAACTTCCCATGGTTGGTAAACTTTTCCTTTTACACAGTGTTTTTGAGTATAATTTATGCTATTAATTATAAAGTGAATTTAGAATAACCATAGCTTCCCAGGTGGCTTAGTGGTAAAGAATCTGCCTGCCAATGTGGGAGATACAGGTTCAATCCCTGGGTCAGGAAGATCCCCTGGAGAAAGAAATGGCAACCCATTCCAGTATTCTTGCCTGGGAAATCCCAAGGACAGAGGAGCCTGGTGGGAGACAGTCCATGGGGTCGCAAAGAGTCGAACACAACTTAGCAACTGAGCACATAATGACAGTCCTGGCTTGACTATGGAGGGACAAGAAAATTCCTCCATCTGACGTGGAGGAGGGGCTAATGATGGAAGTTTGATGCCTACTGAAGAATAAGGAAGAAAGTAGTCTTTTCCCCCTCCCCACTTTTCCTTTGATTATAAAACTGTAGCACACTAAGTTCTTGGGGCATGGCACCCTCTCGCCCCACCCACCTTTCTGCCCATAAGAAAGGAAGGACTAAAGGTAAAGGAACTATACACTGCCCTGTCTTGCCTTTTTTTTTTTTTTTTCAGGTCGTCATTTTTTAGTTCAAATGTTTGGCTGATACAAGGAAATAACATGGGTAAGATAGGATTTCTTTGTCGTTCTCATTTCTTAGGACACCTTTGCCTTCTTTCCATGTTGGAAGCAAGTTCTGGTTAGAGCAGCAAGTATGGCTTCTCCAGGCTATCAGCATCCCCACTTAGTTGCAGAGTTAACACTCTTAGCTTGTACTTGCTCATCTGGAACTGTCATGCACAGTGAGCCCCCTGGAGTTCTGTGCTAGAGAACTCCTTGAACACTACAGGTGAATGAGACAACAGAGAACAGAGACACTCACACAGGAAGCATCTCATCTGCTCATGTGTGAATTCCACTATTCCATCAGGCTTTACTTACAAATCCCAAGTTCAAAGGCAGAATTACCAAATATTTTTTGTTGTTGTTCTACAACTCACTTTTTTTTTTAATTGAAGTATAGTTGATTTACAATGTTGTGTTAGTTTCAAGTGTACAGCAAAGTGATTTAGTCATATATTCTTTTTCAGATAGTTTTACCTTACAGGTTATTACAAAATATTGAGTATAGTATCCTATGCTATACAGTAAGTCCTATTTTTTTATATAGTAGTATATATAGATTGGAGAAGGAAATGGCAACCCACTCCAGTATTCTTGCCTGGAAAATCCCATGGATGGAGAAACCTGGTTAGGCTACAGTCCATGGGGTTGCAAAGAGTCAGACACGACTGAGCGACTTCACTCACTAATGTATAGATTAATTCCAAATTCCTAATTTATCCCTCCCTCCTTTTGCCTTTTGATAACCTCATTTGTTTACTATGTCTGCAAGTCCATTTCTGTTTTGTATGTAAGTCCATTTGAACCAGATTTTTTTTAGATTCCACATATAAGTGATATCATACGACATTTGTCTTTCTCTGGTTTACTTCACTTAGTATGATACTCTCTAGGTCCATCCACGTTGCTATAAATGGCAAGATTTCATTCAAGACAGTGACAGCAGAGCATCAAACCATCGTGGGACTCTCCTGAGTGGGAACCTGAGTGACTGCACAAGTTATCACATAGCTGACACTGCCTTAGGTATTTAAACAAAGAGGCGTAAAATGTGAGGTTATGGAGAGAAGTCCCGTCTGAGAGAATCAGGTAGGGTGAACAAATGCAGGGGTGGGGAGGTAGGGGTGGAGGATGGGGGATGGAGGGTGGAGGGGGAGGCACACATTCAGTACCATATAAATGTAAGGGGAACTCATTGTCCTTCTCAAGAGAGAATGATTTTGGACCCATGTCACTGTCAACGGTCCAGGGATCTAGCTGACTGGGAACAGATTATTCTCTTGAGAAAGTTGGCCTCAACATCTAAACATCGAGGCAAGGCAGTTGTTTGTTTTTTCATTATTCTATTAAAAATAAGCTTAAAGTCATACATAAGAATATAAATAAATGTGAGATTATTTTATTTTTATATGCTACATTTTCTCTCTAAAAAAAAACCTTCTCATGAAAGCTATATATGTTATTGATCAGTGCAATAAAAGTATCAGAAGATAATTTTCAGTTTTTGATTATCTAAAAGACATTTTAGTTTCTTTAATAAAATTGTAAAGAAATATTTCTATTTGTTGGTTAGTTTTTTTAAATGAAACTATGTTTCTTAAATCATATTGTTATTACTCTCTCTCTCCCCTTGGTTATTACTGTGAAATATTGAGGCACAATGCCCAGCCTGTTGTGGATGGTTTTGTAAATAGCTAATATTTTGTGAAAGAGTAATCTATCTTTGCTTTTCAAATTAGTAACATGTGGGCCTCATTTCCACTTGTGCTATCCAAACTAGAAGAAAATTCTTATGCAGCTCCATTATCAAATATAAAATACATTCCCTGTTTGTCCAGAGATTAGACATTGTATTTATACTTTAAAATAATATAAGAATTCAGTATTTAATTTTTTGATATAAATTTAAAATATTATGTCAATTACTTTGTAATGTGTCTTTTAATATACCAAGTTGATGTGTCAAAGTTCAAAACTAAATTCTAATATTTGACATGAAAGTGCAATTTGTAAATTTTTACCTTTTAATATTGAATTGAAATTATGCAAGTAATCTATGAGTCCTTACTCACTGTAAAAGATGCAAACGATACAGATAAATAGTGGTCCTCCCTAACAATACCCCTCCAGAGGTGATAATTCTTGTATGTTACACAAATTATTTAAATTATTTTCTTTGCATTTATATCATAATATACATATGGAAATTTGGACTTTAAAAAAATGTAAGTGATGTTATTTCATGCTAACTTCTGAAATTTGTTTTCATTTTAAATTATCAATGTCAGAAGATTGTAAGCAGGTGGCATGTATATACATAGATTTAACATATTCTTCTGGGCTTCCCTGGTGGTCTAGAGGTTGGGAGTCTGCCTGCCAAAGCCCGGGACACACATTGGTTAAATTCCTGGTCGGGGAAGATTCCACATACTGCAGAGTGACTGAGCCCATGCACCACAATTACTGAAGCCTGCATGCCCTACAGCCCCATGCTCTGCAACAAGAGAAGCCACCTCAACGAGAAGCCCACACACTGCAAGTAAAGAGTAACCCCCACTCGCCAAAATTAGAGAAAGCCCGCCTGTACCAATGAAGACCCAACGCAGCCAAAAATAAATAAATAAATCTTTTTTAAAAAACGTATTCTTTTGACTCTGCCAGTCCTCAGATATTTCATTATTCATTTATCCCCTTCCTAATAATATTTTGATTGTTTCCAATTTGTCACTCCACATACAACACAATAATAAACAACCTTGCCCATCATGCAAAGGTATTTTCAAGGATACAAGGTCAACAAATTAGAACTCATAGGTCATAAGAGATGTACTTAAAATTTTTTATGGATCCTGTCAAATTATTCTTCAAAAAGACTTAACCACTTTATAGTCATGTTCCAATATCCATGCCAAAACTTGTTATTTTGAATCTTTTAAAGTATTGGAAATAAAGTGGGTGAAAACTGGTGTGAGTTCTCTTAGGAATTCAAGGAAAGTCTAATATTAAAAGAACCTATTGAAAAAATTACCTGTAGTAGCAGAGGAGAAGAATCATACAATACATGGCAAAACGCACTTGATAAAACACGGTTCCTTCTCTATGATGCTTAAGTGCATGTGTCATCCTAACTAGGCCATAAATTCTGGATATTTCTGTGAAGGTACTTTCTTGGATGAGATGATTTAAATCAGTAGACACTGAGTGAAGCAGAGGACTCTTCTTACTGTGAGTGGGCATCATCCAATCAGTCCTTTAGAGGAAAAAGTCCAGCCTCCCCTGAGGAAGACGGCATTCTGCCAGCAGACCGCCCTTGGACTTGAGCTGCAGCATCAGCTCTTCCCTGGGTCTCCAGACTACCAGCATTCCCTCCAGATTTTAGGCTTGCCAGCTTCCACAATCACAAGAGTCAATTTCTTAATATAAATCTCTCTCTCTCTCTCACCACAAAGACACACACACATGCATATATCTAGACAAACACAGAGATACACAGATACACACACCACATCTAAGATACAGAGACAAAAAAATGCCCCCAGATAGATACCACCACCGCCACTCCCTTGACTCTATATGAACAGCAGTCCAGAATATGCTTGGTGCTATGCTTGGTGTCAGAACACCTGGGTTTCATGGCTGGTTTTGCCACTTACCAGCTAGCTCCTTGACTTTTTACAAAGTTGTCTATTATCGCTGAACTACAGTTTAATGCCTTACAATTTAAGAAATATCAAAAATATCATCCTATTCATAGATTGACAGTTTTTAAACTAGTGTTCATTGATTACAATAGACTACACAGTACATTTTAAGTGCTTGCCTTTTAAAAAAAACAAAAAGATTTTTAAATTTATTTGGCTGAGTCACATCTTTGTTGTGCAGGATCTCCGTTGCATCACGCTGATCTTTTGCTCCAGTATGCAGACTGTCTCTAGCTGTGGCTTAGGGGCTCAGTAGCTCTGCAGCATGTGGAATCTACCCATGTCCCCTGCATCACAAGGCAGATTCTCAACCACTGGACCACCAGGGAAGTCCTAAGTGCTTGCTTTTGAAGAAACAGGTATCTACATAAACACACAGCATACACACTGGCCTTTCACTCTTCTTACAGATTTTATATTTACAGAGAATTCTGTCTGTGTGTATGTATGTGTATTTAATGAAACTGTCTGCTATGAGACTAGAATACTCTGGGGTTTGTCTGGTCTTGTTTTGTTTCTGTTTTTGAACTGACATGAACAAAGATTAGTGCCCCAAGTTTTGGTTGAGTGTGTGTGTAACCTTTTTTTTCCAACCAAAAACACACCACCATTGATGGGAAGAGTCAAAAATAAAACATAGACTCTCAGTTCAAGGAACTATCCAGACTCTGACTTGAGGATAACTTAGTTTTAATATTCCAGCATTCCAGAAGTCAGGCCCAAGAATTCCCCAACTGACAAAAAAGACAGCTGACAGATTTGATCACACAAAAAACCATAACTTCTGAGCAATGGAGGAAACCATCAACTAAGTTAAAAAGACAACTGACAAATAGGGATGTTTGTAACATGTATAACAAACAAAGGATTTGTATCTAGAACATATAAAGAACTTCTACAAATTGCTATGAAACACAAATTTCCCAACAGAGAAATAAGCTCAAGATGTAAACAACCAATTCATAGAAGAAAAGCAAGAAAATCCAATAAACAAATGAAAAGATGTTCAACCTTACTAGTAATTAGAGAAATGCAAATTAAAGCCATATGAGCTATCTTTTTCTATCCTCATCACATTCGCAAAAACTTGAGAGCTTGACAGCATATAGTACTGATTGAGGCGCCTGGCATTTTTGTGCACTGTCAGTGAGCAGGTAAAGATTGGCAAGTCTGATGTGTTTTAAATGCATATGCCCTCCACCTCACATCTCCCTCTTTCTCTCTTTTGTAGATGAGGGTGTTACAGGAAGATGGTTACTGTGCAAGCCTGGAGCAGAGTTCTCACAGAAGCTGAAATCTGCTGGCACACTGATTTGGGACTTAGCCTCTAGCACTCTGAGAAATAAATTTCTGTTGTTTAAGCCACTTGGTCTATGACGTTTTCTTATAGTAGCCTGATCCGACTAAGACACCAAGCAAATGGTGAAAATCAGTCACACGTGGTCCAGGCTATGAGACTAATAAGCAGTGAGGCAGGTAAGCACGCCAGCACTGGACTGTACCACTGCTCTCTCCCTTCGTGGGGGGCATCGTGCGGGTTTGCCCTGTCCTGGAGGCGTACCCCTCAGCCACTGTCACTGTTAGTCCTGGCTTTGTCAATGCCACTGAGCATTTGTGTTTCACAAATCCAGTTGTCAAGACCCCATGAGAGCTGGGAAGAGGGAAGGCTAGGATTCAAACTAATCCTTGCCCGTTTGAATTCTGCTCTTTCCTCTCTCAACCACACCACCTGCTCCTCCTCTGTGCTCAACAAATGTGTGTTTCACTGGATGCAATAAAATAGCAAACACAAGTTCATTCTATTTTTTTCCCCACCCTCTGGCTGAAACAAGCAATTTCATCACAGAAAATTTTATCGCTGTTAGCCACTCTGGTGTGGATATTGGATATCTCAATCACTCAGTAGCGAGTAGGCTTAGATTCAGCTTAGGTTCTGTGCCTTTCTTCTCTTCAAAGGGTTTTTCTACCTTAGAGTTACCTCCATTTCACAAACCTGCCAAATGATAGTGATAACAAAAACAACGACCATTTAGTAAGCAGTCTACGTGCCAAAGACTCTATGTGCTAAGCACTTCACACACATCATCTCATTTAATCGTCACAAAAACATCTTTGTTATCCCCATTTTTATAGCTCAGGATAGAGAATTAGGCCTCTTGCCCAAGATTACACAGCCAGGCAGTTCAGTAGCTGGAATTTGGTCTCTGATTTGAATGATTCTCTATACTCTCTTCCCCAATTTGTGATGTGCTTTTTAAAATATTCTGTAAGCAGGAGATTAAGAATTATGATTGTTGGGGTCACCAGTAAGAAAGACCTCAAACTTCATTTCAGATGATGAGTTGATTTCACACAGTTGAATCTTCTCTTCTAAGTTTATATTGAGATGGTTGTCTTGTTTTTCTGGTTACAGTAGAAGGACACAGATTCAACACAACCTATCTTCTTCCACGGGGCTTCCCTGGTGGTTCAGACAGAAAAGAATCTGCCTGCAATGCAGGAGACCTAGATTCGATCCCTGGGTCAAGAAGATCCCTTGGAGAAGGGAAGGACAACCCACTCCAGTATTCTTGTCTGGAAAACTCCATGGATAGAGGAACCTGGTGGGCTACAGTGCATGGGGTCACAAAGAGTCAAACATAACTAAGCACACACACACAACTTCTCCCATAAAGTCTTTTTCCTCTCCCACCCTTACCTCTAATGGGAAACAGGAATGCAGTTTAAAACAAGTGAAATGCTAATAAAACATGAATACCATTTAATAGGCCTCGATGAAAGTGAAAGGGGAGAGTGAAAAAGTTGGCTTAAAGCTCAACATTCAGAAAATGAAGATCATGGCATCCGGTCCCATCACTTCATGGGAAATAGATGGGGAAACAGTGTCAGACTTTATATTTTTGGACTCCAAAATCACTGCAGATGGTGACTGCAGCCATGAAATTAAAAGACGCTTACTCCTTGGAAGGAAAGTTATGTCCAACCTAGATAGCATATTGAAAAGCAGATACATTACTTTGCCAACAAAGGTCTGTCTAGTCTGTGGTTTTTCCTGTGGTCATGTATGGATGTGAGAGTTGGACTGTGAAGAAGGCTGAGCACAGAAGAATTGATGCTTTTGAACTGTGGTGTTGGAGAAGACTCTTGAGAGTCCCTTGGACTGCAAGGAGACCCAACCAGTCCATTCTGAAGGAGATCAGCCCTGGGATTTCTTTGGAGGGAGTGATGCTGAGGCTGAAACTCCAGTACTTTGGCCACCTCATGCGAAGAGTTGACTCATTGGAAAAGACTCTGATGCTGGGAGGGATTGGAGGCAGGAGGAGAAGGGGACGACAGAGGATGAGATGGCTGGATGGCATCACTGACTCGATGGACGTGAGTCTCAGTGAACTCTAGGAGTTGGTGATGGACAGGGAGGCCTGGCGTGCTACGATTCATGGGGTCACAAAGAGTCGGACATGACTGAGCGACTGAACTGAACTGAACCATTTAAATATTGAAGAGATGTATTCAGACGTAGATAAAAATATGATTATTTGTACCCAGAAGAGAAAGCTTCCTGTTAGCATTAGCATGCTGTTACATGGCCTGGTGATTGCAATGGAGATCAAAATACCTGACCAAAAAAACAATGACATAGCATAATCTCATCAGACTGGAAGGTACACTAATTAACTGAAAATGCTTTCTTTAAGAAATACAATATAATCTGTACTGTACAAGGAGAGACAAGGCTATGCTATGGGGGAGTCAGGTTAAATTATTGTTGTAAAATGACCTCCTGCTTATCCAGAATGTCTGGGTTCTGGAATGTTATGATGATCAAATATTGACTATTGATTAGTGCACCAAATACTTCAGAGAACTAGGCAGATCACTGATATGCTCTCAGCCCGGCATTTCCTCACATTTATTTATTTATTTTTATTTGTCTTTACCTGTGCTAGGTCTTCGTTTCCATGTGAGGGCTTTCTCCAGCTGGGACAAGAGGAGGCTGCTCTTCATTGAGATGCATGGTCTCTCATCGCTCTTCTTGCTGCAGAGCATGGGTTCTAGGTTGCGGGGGCTTCAGACCAGAGATCGAGCCCATGTCCCCTGCATTGACAAGAGGACTCCCAGTGACTGGACCACTAGGGAAGTCCATTTCCTCACTTTTAAAATGAAGCATTGCCTGTTTCAAAATTTAATAGTTGGAGACTGACAGAATGTTGACAATTAAAGCTATGGGATGGGAACATGGAGGCACACCATAGTATTCTCTTATTTAGGGTAGGTTCAAAATTTTATACAAGATTCACAAAACAATCTGTGCTTAAACCAGTTTTCTGGGATGTCAAATATAGCACAGATGACCCTTGACCCATATATATCCCAAGGCTGTTCCAGTTCTTCAGATTCACAAAAATCATGATAGCTTAGAATTTGCTCTGACCACCACCACTCCCTCAAAACCTGAGCAATACAGCAGGTAAATATAAAGTAAATTGATGTGTTTTTCCAGACCCTCAGTTAGAGTGATTTCACATATAGGAGCAATTGAAAAGTGGATGATCCAGTAGCTTCAGATTAAAAACTCATGTCCCTGTATAGAAGATGTAAACTTTTGCCTTATCAAAATGACACCTTGCAGTAAGCCAGGGACACGGGCCACCTGCAAATGCATCACTATTAAAACAGAAATTGTGAAGCACGGTCCCCTAACTCAGACACACCCAGAGTGGGATTTTCTCTATTTTTCTACAACTTAATCTGATTTCTATTTCAAGTTCCCTTTATGCCAGAAGAGCATACACTGAATCACAATCTATTGGGATACTACCCCCTTTTTAAGGGGTGCATGTAAATCTGAGGGGAGGAATCAAACAATCATTGTGAGAAAGGAGATATCATCTCTTCAGGTTGGCAATTGCTGAGACATTTCAGTTCCATCAGGACTTCACTTACCGATCAAAGCTATTCCTGGGTTGTCCCTCATCTCCACAGAAAGTTTGGGTGCAGCTCTCTCAGCTGCAGCCAGGATCCACTGAGAGGCAATTCTAAGGCATCAGCTCCGCAATGCAGGAGATACAGGTTCGATCCCTGAGTGGGGAAGACCCCCTGGAGAAGGGAATGGCAGCCCACTCCAATATTCTTGCCTGGAGAATTTCATGCACAGAAAATCTTGGTGGGCTACAGTCCATGGGGTAGAAAAGAGTGGGACATGACTAAATGACTAACTCTTTAACTTTTCAGCACCACACTGAACCAGATGAGACCAGAAGACTGTATAGGACTCCACATGCCTCAAATTATTACACAGGCAGCCACTTCTCTGGTCCCTCCCACTTCTGTGCTCTAGGATGCCATTTTGGGCAGGAGGCTCAACATGTCTTTCTTCTTGTACTTCCCCAGTTGAATAGGAAGTGCTCTCACCACCAGATGAGTGATGATTGAGAAAACGCCCTCTTCCCTTGACACCAAGTCACAACATACACTCATTCTTTCCTTCCCCTCCATTTTTCTACCTCCAGGACAGAATACTGGAGTAGGTAGTCTTTCCCTTCTCCAGGGGATCTTCCCAACCCGGAGATCAAACCCAGGTCTCCCACACTGCAGGCAGATTCTTTACGAAATGAGCCACCAGGGAAGCCCAAGAATACTGGAGTGGGTAGGCTATCCCTTCTTCAGTGGATCTTCCTGACCCAGGAATCGAGCCAGGGTCTCCTGCATTGCAGACAAATTCTTTACCAACTGAGCTATTACTTCAGTTCAGTTCAGTCACTCAGTCGTGTCTGACTCTTTGCGACCCCATGAATTGCAGCACGCCAGGCCTTCCTGTCCATCACCAACTCCCAGAGTTCACTGAGACTCACATCCATAGAGTTGGTGATGCCATGCCTATCTAGGTTGGTCATAACTTTCCTTCCAAGGAGTAAGCATCTTTTAATTTCATGGCTGCAGTCACCATCTGCAGTGATTTTGGAACCCAAAAAATAAAGTCTGACACTGTTTCTGTTTCCCCATCTATTCCCCATGAAGTGATGGGACCAGATGCCATGATGTTCGTTTTCTGAATGTTGAGCTTTAAGCCAACTTTTTCACTCTACTCTTTTACTTTCATCAAGAGGCTTTTTAGTTCCTCTTCACTTTTTGCCATAAGCGTGGTGTCATCTGCATATCTGAAGTTATTGATATTTCTCCCGGCAATCTTGATTACAGCTTGTGCTTCTTCCAGTCCAGCATTTCTCATGATGTACTCTGTGTATAAGTTAAATAAGCAGGGTGACAATATACAGCCTTGATGTACTCCTTTTCCTATTTGGAACCAGTCTGTTGTTCCATGTCCAGTTCTAACTGTTGCTTCCTGACCTGCATATAGGTTTCTCAAGAGGCAAGTCAGGTGGTCTGGTATTCCCATCTCTTTCAGAATTTTCCACAGTTTATTGTGATGCAAAGATGGACTTGATAAAGGACAGAAATGGTATGGACCTAACAGAAGCAGAAGATATTAAGAAGAAGTGGCAGGAATACACAGAAATGTACAAAAAAGATCTTCACAACCAAGATAATCACGATGGTGTGATCACTCACCTAGAGCCAGATATCCTGGAATGTGAAGTCAAGTGGGCCTTAGAAAGCATCACTACGAACCAAGCTAGTGGAGGTGATGGAATTCCAGTGGAGTTATTTCAAATCCTGAAAGATGAAGCTGTGAAAGTGCTGCACTCAATATGCCAGCAAATTTGGAAAACTCAGCAGTGGCCACAGGACTGGAAAAGATCAGTTTTCATTCCAATCCCAAAGAAAGACAATGCCAAAGAATGCTCAAACTACCGCACAATTGCACTCATCTCACATGCCAGTAAAGTAATGCTCAAAATTCTCCAAGCCAGGCTTCAGGAATACATGAACCGTGAACCTCCAAATGTTCAAGCTGGTTTTAGAAAAGGCAGAGGAACCAGAGATCCAATTGCCAACATCCGCTGGATCATGGAAAAAGCAAGAGAGTTCCAGAAAAACATCTATTTCTGCTTTATTGACTATGCCAAAGCCTTTGACTGTGTGGATCAGGGAAGCCCTCTATTTTTCTCCACCCCTCACCCAAATCCTGGGAATCTAGAGATAGCTAGAGCTAAAATGTCTACCCCTCACTGATACACTGGACATGTATCAGTCCAAACATATTTTTCATGCCTTAAGTATCCTCAAATCTAAGCTTTTGAAACTCAAACCTTTTTTTCTGTTTTTGCTATAACATCCATTCTCCATGGCAATGAATACCTCACTTGAAGAGGGGAAGGTTGAGGGGATTGTAGGGTAACAGAAAATAACAGGAAAATTAAGACTGCTATTAATGTATTTTTAAGAGTCTGTTTATTCATTTATTTGTTTTTGGGTGTGCTAGGTCTTCACTGCTGTGCAGGCTTTTCTCTAGTTACAGTAGATAAGCTTCTCATATATGTGGCTTTTCTTGTTGCAGAGCACGGGCTCTAGGCGTGGGCTCAGTGGTTGTGGCACAGCAGCTTAGCTGCTCCACAGCATGTGGGATCTTCCTGGATCAGGGATCAGATCCATGTCTCCTACATTGGTAGGTGGTTTCTTAACCATTGGAACCACCAGGGAAACCCTGCTGTAATATTTTAAAATATTATTTCATCACAGGTGTTCTTGGGTTTGGCTGCAAGCCTCAATTTCAAGAGCCTTAGCACACCTTCAAAGCTCTTCTTCCCTTCCACTCTTCAAGGGAAGATCCTAAAATGCGCTTTCACTGTTGATCCCTCCCCCTGTTCACTGCCAGCTCAGGCTCAGGAAGCCCTGGGGGCCCCCCTGTACCACTTCCTGAGGCTGCCCAAGCCCAAGGCCCCCGGACTGCCAAGTCAGCAAGGCTTTTCTGCACTTTTGATGCCCTCCCAGGGATTTGAGAGAAACAGTTCTTTTAGCTTCCACTCACTGTTTAACTTCCTTGGCTGTGAGCCTGAGAGGCTGGGGCAGGGGCTGATCTGAGTGACAGACGTGGTTCCTGCCCACCTCCCAATGTCATTTAACTTCTTGTGCTCTAAGCATGAAGCTCCCACGCTCTCCTCCAGCAGTAAGAGAGTCCTGTCCAGCAGGGCTCTCCAGTCCTACAGGAGGCAGAGAGGCCTGTCTGGTGAGTCTGCTCCATGGGTTCCCTGGACCACTCAGACAGGTTTGCATCCTAGGATACAGACAGCCAAGATTCTCAAGCTGGGACCCACAGCTCCCCCCACCAACACAAACTAATACCAAAGATTAGTCAACGTACATACAAACCCTAGCCTTTGGCATCCTTCTCACTTCTAGGTAGAGGCTCAAAAGCCAGGACTAAGGAATTTTGTCTCTGTTCATGAACTCAGAGACATTGGAGAAGGAAATGGCAACCCACTCCAGTATTCTTTCCTAGGGAATCCCATGGACAGAGGAGCTTGGTGGGCTACAGTCCATGTGGTTGCAAACAGTCGGACACGATTCAGCAACTAAACAGCAATATCATGGACACCAGTTTGCCTACCCCTGCCTTTGCTCTGAACTCAGAGTCTAAGCAGGGGGCGGGGGGCACACCTGTGAGGAAAGGACAGGCCCCCGAGAAAGTCTTGGATATCTTTTTCCCCCTTCTTGGCAATGCAATGAGCTTTTGTACTCCAACACTCCCATTCTCTCCTCTGATAAAGTCCTTGACAAGTAAAAAATTTAAATCTCTCTTTAAGTCACTGAGCCTAGGGACTTCCCTGGTGGTCCAGTGGCTAAGACTCTATTGTCCCAATGCAGGGGGCCCAGGTTCGATCCTTGGTCAGGGAACTGGATCCCACATGCTTCAACTAAGAGTTCGGATGCTCATCTAAAGATCCTGCATGCTGCAACTAAGACCTGGTGCAGCAAAATAAATAAATAAATAAATATATATATATATTTAAAGTCACTGGGCCTGATACACTAGGAAAATAAAAATTTCCTCTTTGGAAGACTGAATAATGGGCCCCAAATATGGCCATGACCTAATCTTTAGAACCTGTGGACATGCAAAGGAGGCTGTGCATGTGTGATTAAATTAAGAATCACTGAGGTGAGGGAATGACCCTGGATTATCCGGTAAACCTGACATAATCACAAGGATCTTTATAAAAGGATGTTGGAGGAATCAGAGTCAGAGGAGAAAGCAATGTAAGGATGGCAGCAGAGACTGGTGTGATTTGACCACAAGCCAAGGAATGCCAACAGCTTCCAAAAACCAGACAGGGAAAGGAAAGCATTCCCCTTTGAGTCTCCAGAACAAACCAGCCTTGCCAGTGAAACCAGGTGGGGCTCCCAGACACAGAGGGTTTTTTTGTCCCCCGTTTCTTGTAGTCAAGACTCCAACCTCCACTACCTTCCCTGAGTTCCAAAGGGCAGATTCCAACAGCTGCTAATCAAGAGAAGAGCAGCTGAGGTAGGAACCACCTGAGGTAAAATTAAAGGGAGTATGGAAAGGTTCTGTACTCGCTGCTATATTTAAAATGGATAGCCATCAAGGTCCTACCGTATAGCACATGGAACTCTGCTCAATGTCATATGCCAGCTAGGTGGGAAAGGAGTCATGAGAGAGAATGGATAAATGTATAAGTGAGGCTGAGTGCCTTCACTGTTCACCTGAAATTATCACATTGTTAATCGGCTATATCCCAGTACAAAATAAAAAGTTTTATTAAAAAAAGATTAAAGGGACAGCTGACGCACACCCAGATTAGAAGACCAACCACCTGAGACCCTACACACACCCTAATCTTGTCAGCAAACCCATCCTTGAACCACAAAACTCATCAAACTCTCCTGGGTCGGGACACATGGTTTTTCAAGGTGGGAGTCAGCTGTGTTGCCGTTTGTCTGGCAAAGTAATAAAGCTATCCTTTTCTCAGTTCCAGTTCAGTCGCTCAGTTACGTCCAACTCTCTGCAACCCCGAAGACCATGGCAGGCTTATCCAAAACTGTCTCTGAGATTCAATTTGGCACTGATGTATTGAGAAGCTGAGCTTTCAGTAACACCAATGCCTCGATTTTAGATCTGTTAAACTCATTTTGCATTTTTGACTTCCAGAACTGTAAGTCTTCCAAAATACGAAGTGTGTGAAAATGTGTTACAGCGGCAATGTGTAACTAGTACAGTCTCTTGACATGAGGTAACATGGAGTTCAGACCCAGTCACAGCTCAGGAGAATTATTGAAATAGCGGTGCTAACTTAAATCTGTAATGTTACCACATAGCGCTGGAGCTGTAGAAGTGACAGAAGATTGAGAAAACCTGGAACTGATGTTTCTTATCAAGAGATGCTTGGGGTTTGCCTATTTGTCCTTTATGGAATGCAAATGAGGCATAGCGCCCTAAACATAAAATCAGCAGACCACTTTGAACTCAAGTGGCTGTTTGCTAGCTGAATGATTCAGGGCAAGTAACTCAACCTTTGTAAAATGGGAGATCTCATTATCTATCTAAAAAGATACTATGATGGACCTCCCTGGTGGTCCAGTGAATAAGAACATGCCTGCCAATGCAGGGGACACGGGTTTGATCCCTGGTCTGGGAAAAATCCACATGCTGCAAAGCAATTAAGCCCAGGTACCACAAGTACTGAGCCCATGTGCTGCAACTACTGAAGCCTAGAGCCCGTGCTCCACAAGAGCCCCAGCCAATGAGAAGCCTGCACACGGCAACTAGAGAAAGTCCATACACAGCAACGAAGACCCGGTGCAGCCAACAATAAATACATAAATAAATAAATGTTTCTTTTAAAAAATAAAGAGATACTGTGAGAATTCTATGAGATAGTATAAGTGAAAGGATTTGATATCTCACAGAGTCTAAGACACTCTCTCACAGATAAAAATATGGCATAGAATGTATAAAAGATTCCAGATATTTGCATGTCCTGACTGTTTATCTTTCAGATAAATGGAAGTTAACTAAAATCTGCCTCAGGTGTTTCAAGGTGCTCAGATTTCATGGAAAGCTTTGGACTCCATCTGTAAGGACCCTTCCAGCTCTGCCATTCTATAATTCCAAGTGTCAGCCTGAACAATGCTATGATAGCAACATTAATTCTCTCATGGCAGATAGATGGACCCAAAAGCCCAAGAAAGAAGTTAGAGCTGATCAAGAATGAAGGATGGTGCAGGCCAGTGTACAGACTTCTGAGCATTCTTTATTCATGTATTCATTGCACATATAATCACCATGCGAATACAATATGTGCTAGGCTCTGGTTAGGATGGAGTCAGAGTGATGCAAGGACAGGGGAGGATTATGAAAATGAATAACAAGCTCACCACCACCACAACTATACAATCAAGTGTGCTGTGCTTAGTCGCTCAGTTGTGTCTGACTCTTTGCAAACCCATGGACTATAGCCTGCCAGGCTCCTCTGTCCATGGAATTCTCCAGACAAGAATACTGGAGTGGGTTGCCATGCCATCAAGTAGGGAAGACAAATATGTAACCCCCAACAGCCCAACTATCTCTAGGCTTCACCTTGCTGGGGTCTCCAGAGAGGTCACAGTACATTTCTGTGATTTCCAGGGATGCACCTACTCAGGCAGAAAATCAATCCTTTGTTTAATCTTCCGATATTCCCAGGGCCTCTGGGGACTATGAGGGCTTCCCAGGTAGCTCAATAGGTAAAGATTCTGCCCACAATGCAGGATACATTGGCAGACACTGGTTCAATCCCTGGGTCAGGAAGATTCTGTAGAGAAGAAAATGGTAATCCACTCCAGTATTCTTGCCTGGAGAGTCCCATGGATAGAGGAGCCTGGCGGGCTATAGTCCATGGGGTCTCAAAGAGTCAGGGACACGACTGAAGTGACTGAGCACGCACACTGGGGATTCTCACCTGAGCTCACCAACATTGTGAGCCTGCTAGCTGCGGCCACACCAGGGGTGTCCCATGCCTGCTGCCATCACCGCCATCAGGTAGGCTCCTCTGCATGTCAGTAACATGGTTAACTTTCCAGACTTTCACTTCGGGGCTTGTGGCCACCTAAACCTTCCCATAATTTCTGTGAGTTGCTATGGTTTCCATCTTCCTTACCTGCTTTGTTTATCACTCATATACCTCCAGCACCCTTCCCCACGTTCCTGCTGCAGAACTCAGCTCCTTCTACTGCTTCTAAAGAGATCCATGCACATCAAGCCCTTTGTTCTTCCCTGCCAACCCCTGTCCTCCCTTCTTCCCTCTCTTTGGTTGATTTAACTGACAGTTTGTCAGGAAGGGAAAGGACAGAGAGGGGATTCAGAGGGACAGCCCATTGCAGAGATGTCCTTCCTCCAACCACAGGCTCCAAGTCCCTCCCTCCTCCCCGCTCTCTCCCCTCCCACTACTAAGCCACCATGCCGACCCTTCCCCTGGCTTTCCACCCAGTTGCCTTGGAGATTTAGCACTTAGTACAGGTGCTTATTATGACCAACCTAGATTGCATATTCAAAAGCAGAGACATTACTTTGCCAACAAAGGTTCATCTAGTCAAGGCTATGGTTTTTCCTGTGGTCATGTATGGATGTGAGAGTTGGACTGTGAAGAAGGCTGAGCACAGAAGAATTGATGCTTTTGAACTGTGGTGTTGGAGAAGACTCTTGAGAGTCCCTTGGACTGCAAGGAGATCCAACCAGTTCTTTCTGAAGGAGATCAGCCCTGGGATTTCTTTGGAGGGAGTGATGCTGAGGCTGAAACTCCAGTACTTTGGCCACCTGATGCGAAGAGTTGATTCATTGGAAAAGACTCTGATGCTGGGAGGGATTGGGGGCAGGAGGAGAAGGGGACGACAGAGGATGAGATGGCTGGATGGCATCACTGACTCGATGGACGTGAGTCTGAGTGAACTCCGGGAGTTGGTGTTGGACAGGGAGGCCTGGCGTGCTGCAATTCATGGGGTCGCAAAGAGTCGGACACGACTAAGCGACTGATCTGATCTGATCTGACAGGTGCTTAGCCAAATATTTTCCCAAGAAATATGTGTGGAATTCAGAGAAGAGCCTCACATACAGAATATTTTAGGACACAATAGAATAGATCCAGCCCATAAAAGTGCTTCCATTTCATCACCTAAAGCCTAGCATCCATTCTTTCTTTCCTTTTAAAAATTTATCCTAATTTTTTAAAATTTTAATTGGCAGATAATTGCTTTACAGTGTTGTGTTGGTTTCTGCCATACAACAACGTGAATCAGTCGTACATATACATACGCCCCCTTCCTCTTGAACCTCCCTCCCAACCCACCCCACCCCCATCCCACTCCTCTAGGTTGTCACAGGGCACCAGGCTGAGCTCCCTGTGTTACACAGAAACTTTACACTAGCTATGTATTTTACACATGGTAACGTATATATTTCACTTTTAGTGCTGAATGGGCTTCCCAGGTGGCAGTGAGAAAGAATCTGCCAGCCAATGCAGGAGACACAAGAGATGTGGGTTCCATTCCTGGGTCCGGAAGATCCCTTGGAGAAGAAAATGGCAGGCCACTGCAATATTCTTGCCTGGAAAATCCCAAGGACAGAGGAGCCTGTGGGCTGCAGTTCAGAGGGCTGCGAAGAGTCACACACAACTGAGCAACTAATCTCACGTGCACACACACAATGTATATATTTCAGTGCTCCTCTCAATTTGTCCCACCCTCTCTTTCCCCTGCTGTGTCCACAAGTCCATTGTCTGCATCTGTGTCCCTATTCCTGCCCTGCAGTTAGGTTCATCAGCACCATTTTTCTAGATTCCGTGTTTCACGCATTAATGTACGACATTTGTTTTTCTCTTTCTGACCTACAGCATCCATTCTTTCTGGGTTCCAGTGTCATTTGAGATAATACAGACAAGAGTACATGAGCAGGACATAAGGACACGGTGAGCTGCTGCTGTTTGTGTTACGAGGACTGTGGAATAGGGGTGGTCCTCGGCGCCTACATCCTGTAATGACAAATCAGACATAGCGGGACATCGCAGTAAAGGCAGAGCAGGTGCCTCTTCCATGTTTTAGGATCCTGAGTGTTTCAAAGTATCAGTCATGCACCAGATGTCACTAAAGGAAGCTTTTTTGAAACAATCTGACTCAAAATAATGAGGCTCAGTTTGTAGCTATGAGCTCAGGGGGAAAAAATATAAACACAAGCTGAGGCGGATTTAGCCTGAAGCTAATCAAGCTCATACTTCAGGGTCTGTCACTCTCGCAGGTTTGTTTGTTTTTTTTTTTTTTCTGAGGCCCTGTTCCTAATTTGGTTTTTGTCATTTTTAATTCATTTTCTTACAAAAGCTCCCCCAATTGTTAAGTCTCAGGTCCCATGAAACCCACCGCCCCAGGACACCGCCTGAACATGGGCTCCCAGAGGAACAGCCCCTGCAAGATCAGGCAACGTGAGAGCTCTGTGGCTGCCATCACGCCACCCCTCCCGTTTCAGATCCTGTGGCTATGGCCCTTAGAATCCTCTGTGTCCCCACTAAACGCGAGTCACCTTCCTCTGGGTGCACTCTGCTGCTTCCCATCTTGTCATTTAATCCAGCTATCTGCAAACAACTGCCTGGGGGTCCGATCCAGCCCACCTCCCATCTTTGCAAAAACTATTTTAGTGGAATACAGCCACACTTATTGCATCCACGTGTTATTTACAGCGTGAGGCAGAACTGAGTACCTGCCAGAGACACCAAACCTCCTCAAAGCCTACAGTGGTTACTTTTCTAGCCCTTTGCAGAAAATCTTGCCAACCCCTGATGTGATCTTAATAACTTCATAACTGATCTTGAGAACTTATTCCGTCAACCAGAGATCTGTTTAAAAAAGAAATCAACCCCTGCTGTCTCTTCTTCCTCCCTGTGAAACTTAAAGTGAAATCCAACCCCTTGGACTTCCCTGGTGGTCCAGTGGTTAAGAGTCTGTGCTTCCACTGCAGGGGGTTTGGGTTAGAACACTAGTCAGCGGAGCTAAGATTCCACATGCTGTGCCATTCAGCAAAAAAAAAAAAAAAAAAAAAAAGAGAAGAAATCCAGCTGCTTACCAGGCCCCACAAGCATTTCCGTGATCAACATGTAAACCTGACTCCCCGATGTCTTCTCCTGCCCATCACCCTTCCCCTCACCGTGCCACTCTCTCTCTCTCTCTTTCTGTGCTTCAGACACTAACTGCTTCCGGCTTCAAGGCTTTGCACTTGCTCTTCCTTCTTCCTGGGAGCCCTTCTCTCAGATCTCACACGGTTAAGCCTTAGGATTCAGACTGCGACTCAAACACTGTCTCCCCAGAGAGGCCTTCCATGACTATTACCAAACCCAACATGGGTCCACTCACCTGTGCGCAACAAAGCCAACCTACTGACAGCAGTTGTGTTGAAGGAAAGGGCAGCACTTAAATGCAGGTGCCCTCCAAGGGGTCCAAGACAGCTAGTGCTCAAAACACTGGAGCTCTCCAGTGGGTTTCAGGAAAAGGTTTTAAGGCATGGTGAGGGAGAGGAGTCCTGCGTATGTGATCAGCTTATGCACAGTTCTCTGGTTGGTGGTGAGGTAATAGGGATTAGCATTGTTAATCTTTAGGTGCCAATAGGTCACGGGGCTACATGCTTATGGTCATCAAGTGTTATTTCTTCTGTGTGGTGATGGTTTTAACACCTGTGAAACAACTTGAGAAATGTGCATTAGATAGTTATTATCCGGGTACTTCAGAGAAGAGCTAAAGCAGAGGATATGGGGAGGGGTCTGTCCCAGGAAGACCCCATGGGGTCCCATGGTTTACATGATTGTTTATCAGCTATCATCTCCTACCTTCAGTCACTTTGGGTTACATGCCCTGGTTTCTTTCTTTTTTTTTTAAATAGCTCTTGCATCATCATGTTGGTTTACTTGTTTACAATCGATATCTCCCATTAGAGCATAAGCTGCTCTAGACCAGGGCCAGGGCAGGACCGTCTTATCCCATGTTGGAAAGTGCGTAGAACAGTGCCTGGCACATGCTAGGTTCCCAAGAATTATTTGTTGAATAAATGAATGAACAGAATGGTTATACCTTAATAGGGGAATTCTGAAAACTGAAAAAGAAGCACCTTGAACAGAGAAATTTCAGAACCTCACCGCAGCTTATGGTACACTGCAGGGAGACCAGCCTCGGGGTCAATCAGAATCTCCTTCTGGGAATCTTGGGATGTGGGTCTCAGGTTTAATCCGTGACCAGAAAACCACCCAAAGCTGAGATGCATTTAACGCAGGTCACACCTTTCGTATTCTTGCCAGAGAAAGAAAACACCTTAGGGTTCAGTCTGGACTAGTGAGCCTTTTTTTTTTTATCATGACACAATTAATAAACAGCCTCTGACACTGAAGCAATAACCAGAGGTGAAGCCTTCTTCACCTTGAAACTGCCTTCTCGGTAGCAACAAGCGTCTCCAATTTCAGGCATTACCCTGACATTATCCAGTGAATTTTTTTTTTTTTTCTTTCAGAAATCTCTTCCTCCTGCTGTTTTCACCCACATCAGCCTCTCCAGTCACTCCAGACAAGCTCAGGACTCTCTACGTGCTCCCACTGCCCTTCTCTCCTGCTGTCCTCCCTGCATTGGTTACACCCTCCTCACGGCCTTCACCTCCACCTGACCATGGTCTGCCTTCCCCAAGGTCATATTAAGTCCCATCACTCCCATCTCAGAGATCCTCTTCTTCCCTGTCATCCTACCTTACTTTCTACTTTACTGTTGACTACCACTGCAGAACAGACCACCCCAAAACTAGTGAGCTTAAACTAGCACCATTTTATCTCTGACTCTGGATCAGAAATTTGGGCCAGGCTCAACCTGGTAGTTTTTCTGCTCCATATATGGTGAAATGAAGTCATTAGCTGGAATTCATCTAGTGAGTCAGTCAGTCTGGTCTGAGATAGCTCCATCAGCGTTTAGCACCTCGGTGGGCTGGTGGAAGGCTGGACTCGGGGTGGGCGTGTCCTCTGGATACCTACACGTGGCTTCCAGCATAAGCATATAGGTAGTCAGACTACTCTGGTAGCAACTCAAAGCTCCCAGAAGAGTGATCTAGGAAAATAAATTAAATATTTAAAGAAACCAAAAGGTGTTGGGGGCAGGGGGTCCTCCAGCTGCCCAAAGCTCAAAAGCCAATATACAAGCCAGCTTGGTGGAAAAATTGCTTTATTTCAGATGCCAGCAACTGGATGTGGGGGTAGTGGGGAGAGTGGCAGACACCTGTCCAAAGGCCGACTACCCCCTCCCTTGACAAGCAGAAAGTTAGATTTTATAGACAGAAGTGGTGGAGGGAGGGGAAGAAGACTACATGTAGAAAAAGCACAGTCATCCCTGACAGTCGTCTTCACACTGGTCATCAGTGGTCTGACCAGTGTCATCTTGGTTGTTTTAGGTACAGTTCATCTTCAGTTCCAGGGTCCATTTGTTCCCATTTCTTAGTGACCAGTTCTTGGAACTGTGGCAGCTCATGTCCTGGGTACAGTCTGATCATCATGTAGTTAACTTCTCCACCTGGTGTTTTGGTATCTATAAGACAGCTCACAGGATATGGCTCAGAATATTATCTATAGCCCTTGAGAAAGAACTAAAGGTCCTCGACTATGCTTAATGACTACATTATTATTATTTAGTCTCTTTTGACTGTTTTCCTTTGTTTCTGCATTTCTTATTTCTCTGATTAAACTTATTCTTTGACTAAAGTTTTCCACAGAAAAAAGGCAAGCAGAGAAGGTGGGGTGGGAGGGGGCAAGGACTATGGGGTCCTGCTCCATTTCAGTATCTTTATATGAATAACTCTTTTGGACAAAAATTCACTTAAAGTCTTTAAGCAGAGCTGTTTCTCTTCCTCTTTTTCAAGGTAGCTTCTGGGAAAGGTAAAAGATTGAGAGCCTTTCTGATCACCGAGGGAGTGGGGATGCAGAAAAGGGTGCTGAGGCGGTGAGAGGCAGCTGGCCCAGGTACTGTCCCTCTCTGCAGACCTGGCACAGGGTGGCTGCATGGATATAGCCTCAGAATTGGCATCTGCTAAGGACAGTACCATCTGCATAGCAATGAATCTTCCTAGGCAGAGATGTGAGATAACTTGCCTGAATGCACACATTAATAAGAGGCAGAGCTAAGATTTGAATCCAGGTCATTCTAATTCTGATCTTCTTCCCTAATTGCTGTTTTGTACCAGCCCCTCTTCTCACCAATGAAATGGCAACATACAACACTAAGCCTTTATTTCCCAGCCTAAAATAATTTTGTCTAAATTAGTTGCAGTCAGTGGGCCCCACTCTTCTCTCCCTTTAAAAGCCTTCCTCAACCATCCCAACCATCCTCAAGAGGTAATTATGTGACTAATCCCTAATAATGTATTAATAATGAATACTAAATTATTAGTATTGATACCTATTAAATTGCTATTAATAATTAAAACTTATTAATCAAATCGCAGCTGGGCAGTTGAGTTATTTCATTGTATAGAAACTTGGACTTAGCAATCCCACTGCTGGGCACACACACTGAGGAAACCAGAAGGGAAAGAGACCCGTGTACCCCAATGTTCATCGCAGCACTGTTTATAATAGCCAGGACATGGAAGCAACCTAGATGTCCATCAGCAGATGAATGGATAAGAAAGCTATGGTACATATACACAATGGAGTATTACTCAGCCATTAAAAAGAAAACGTTTGAATCAGTTCTAATGAGGAGCCTATTATACAGAGTGAAGTAAGCCAGAAGGAAAAACACCAATACAGTATAATAACGCATATATATGGAATTTAGAAAGATGGTAACAATAACCCTGTGTTCGAGACAGCAAAAGAGACACTGATGTATAGAACAGTCTTATGGACTCTATGGGAGAGGGAGAGGGTGGGTAGATTTGGGAGAATGGCATTGAAACATGTAAAATATCATGTATGAAGCGAGATGCCAGTTCAGGTTCGATGCACGATACTGGATGCTTGGGGCTAGTGCACTGGGATGACCCAGAGGGATGGTATGGGGAGGGAGGAGGGAGGAGGGTTCAGGATGGGGAACACATGTATACCTGTGGCAGATTCATTTTGGTATTTGGCAAAACTAATACAATTATGTAAAGTTTAAAAATAAAATAAAATTTTTAAAAAAAAGCTAAAAAAAAAAAGAAACTTGGGCTCATGATCACTCAAAGTTACTGGTTCTCTACTGGGGGTGGGATGGGGTGGTTTTGCCCCTCACTCTCACCGCGGGGACATTCGGCACTATCTGGAGACACTTTCGGTTGTCATCTCTTGAAGACGTGCTACTGGCATCTAATGGGTAGAGGCCAGGACTGTTGCTGATTACCCACAACAAACAATTCCCACCTCAAGGAATTATCTGGCCCCAAACGTCAGGAGTGCTGAGATTGTGCAACCCTCCTCCCATCAACGCAGTGGTTGTTGCTCACCTAGATGTAGGATCAGACCCTAGATGGATGAGGTGCTCAGTTGTTAAGTCTTGCCTGACTCTTTCGCAACCCCGTAGACTGTACCCTGCCAGGTTCCTCTGTCCATGGGATTCTCCAGACAATAATACTGGAGTGGGTTGCCATTTCCTTCTCCAGGGGATTTTCCTGACCCAAAGATCGAACCCCTGTCTCCTGCATCTCCTGCATAGGCCGATTCTTTACCCCTGAGCCACACAGGAAGCCCTTCAGAGGGAAGAAACACCTGGCTTATTTGCCCTAGGGCAGAATGATATTAAGACCATCCTTGCTTTTGTATTTGCTTCTTGAACAAGAGGGCAGATTGATTGCCCTTTGTTCTCAGAAGGGAAATGGTTGGGTGGTGGCCTTAGGCAGCTGGCCTCCAGCAAGAGAGTAAATGCTAGGGCCCAGGCTGAAGCCAAGCAGGACGTGCGCTCACCGCAGAGCACTGAGGCAGGGCTGCTGGTGGACAATGCCCAACTCCCAGGGGTGGGGAGTGGCTGAGTGGAGTAGGTGCCAGTGTCCTACAGGGGTGGGGCAAGGGAGTGGGAGTGGTCTGAGAGACACAGGGAGGTCCTGCCTTAGCCCTGAACGTAAGCCTCCACACTCAACCTCTCCATCAGCCACACCGGGCTCCAAATAAGATGTGACTCCAGGGAATTGGGGCTTCCCTGGTGGCTCAGCTGATAAAGAATCTCCCTGAAATGGGGGAGACCTGGATTCGATCCCTGGGTTAGGAAGATCCCATGGAGAATGGAATAGCTTCCTACTCCAGTATTCTGGCCTGGAGAATTCCATGGACTTATTCCATGGGATCACAAAGAGTCGGACACATCTGAGTGACTTTCACTTTTACTTCCAAGGAATTGGTACTTTTTTTTTCTGCTGAGCTGTTCTCTTTTTTTTTGCAATCTCTCTTTTTTTGTGATTTTTTTTTTTTTTTTCTGGGAAAACTTGAAGCACACTGATACGTGTTTTTCAATTTTTCGTTCTCCTAACTGGGGCCTGCTTCAGGATATTTTCTGTTTCATCAGTCAAGAGCCTGGTATGTAGCAGATGCTCAACACATATTGGTTGGAATATAGGACTTTCTAGGATGGTGATAACAATGCAAAAGCATCTGATGTTTTCTGTGCTTAATGGTTCCTCCTTTGAAAGTCACCAGCCATATTAAGAAAATGTTGACTGTCTTCATTAGGACAACATATGACTTGAACATATGTGTGGCGGGGGGTCGATTTGAGTCCACAAATGCTCCCTGAACATGCGCTGGTCAGTATTTCAGGTGCTCTGAGGGATATCAGTTCAGTTCAGTCGCTCAGTCATTCCGACTCTTTGCAAACCCATGAATCGCAGCACGCCAGGCCTCCCCTGTCCATCACCAACTCCCGGAGTTCACACAAACTCATGTCCATCGAGTCGGTGATGCCATCCAGCCATCTCATCCTCTGTCATCCCCTTCTCCTCCTGCCCCCAATCCCTCCCAGCATCTGAGGGATATACAGATAAATAAATCATGATTTCTGCATCAGGAAGTGAAACTCAGCAGGGAAAAAAAGAAAACGAATTTGCAGAGAGTTAGCTAGTCCAAACACATTTATGACAGATATTAAAGTGGGAATATAAGTAGAGTGACAGGAACACCAAGGAGAGATCCATTTAGAGAATTCTGTCTTAACAAGGAAAGCTTAGAAGTGAGGCATCCTGAACTGCGTCCGGAAAGCTGGGGGGATATTGATTGGTCCTATCATAAACTACTACTGTCTGGACCCAGATAAGATCCACCTTTCACCTGTAGGCATGATGCCCTTGATATTATTTTTTAATTTTAATGTAAATATAAGGGACATACAGAAAAGTGCACAGTTCATAAGTATATCAGTTGATGAACTCTTACAAAATGAGCACACTTGTGTAGATGCTACCCAAGTTAAGAACTAGAACACTGCCTTGTTTCCAGAAGCCTCTTTGTGCTCTTCCCCAACGTTACCCTCCCAGCCCCTGAAAGTTTAGGACTCTCTGGTTTCTAACAACGGATTTACGATGCTTGATTTTAGCAAAATGGAATTGAATAGTATGTTTTTGCTTGTGTGTTGGTCAAAATTATTTTATGAGAATCATCCATTTTCCCCCCACCTAGCTGTAGTTTGCTCATTTCCAATGCTGTAGAGCATTCCATCACATGAATACACCACAGCTTATTTAGGACATTTAGAATTTATCCACTTTACTGGTGACGATAAGTGATTTAAGTTTTTGGGAACTTCAACTATTGCCATTTTTTGTGTCAATTGTTGGTATATGTTTACTTCTTTATTGGATATATACCTTAAGGTTAAATTTCCAAGAGAAATTTAATTCCATGAACCTTCTGAAGACAGAATGTCCACTGATATCCTCATCTATTCTTTTTTTTTTTAATAATTTTATTGATTTATTTATTTTTGGCTGTGCTGGATCTTTGCTGCTATGAAGGTTTTCTCTAGCTGCAGCGATCAGAGCCTACTCTTCGTTGCGGTGCCCTGGCTTCTCGTTGTGCTTGCTTCTCTTGTTGTGGAGCACAGGCTCTAGGTGTGTGGGCTCCAGTAGTTTGGCATCCAGGCTCAGAAGTTGTGGCTCATGGGCTTAGTAGCTCTGAGGCTTGTGGAATCTTCTCAGACCAGGGATTGAACCTGTGACCCTTGCATTGGCAGGCAAATTCTTTTCCACTGCACCACCAGGGAAGCCCCTCATCAATTCGTAATTTGGGGTGAAATCTTTACACGTGAGGTAGTACCTGGGGGACGGCTGAGATGACTTCTCAGATGAAATGAACGTGATCTGAAAACACAAGGGCTTGCTGATGTGGTGAGCATCACTCTCTGTGTCACTCGACAAAACCCTTGCTGGAACTTGGAAAGGAGTGGCAAGTCCCAGGGTGCTGAAAAAGAGTCGGGCATGACTTAGTCACTAACAACAACAACTAGAATGGCAGTGATTCCATCCTCCAGTTCCAGCTCTCATTTTAACCACAGACTTCAGCCAAACGGAGCTCATGTGCTCTGGCAAGACTTTTTGTGTAACTTAAATCAGGTTTCATCTCTGATTTATTAGGATTTTCTCAAATTGCTAATACCATTATTCTACCCCCATCCATTTCATCAGCAGCAGTTTAAGCTCAGTTGCCTTGAATCAGTCACCGACAGTCCCAAAGGTTTATTTGGCTTTATATTTCTTAACACGATTTATAGCATTCAAATATTGAGTTAGATTTCAGGATGACATTCATCAAGCCTGCTATAAAATGCCCTCCACTTTTTTCTCATCAGCCCTGTCATCTATTTTGGCAGTAAAAGTGCCACTGCTTTTACCTCTGTCCCATATCATCAGATAAAATCACTTTTTCTTTCCTAGGCTTACATTCCAGCAATGCCCAAGAACTCATCTACATGTCCTGCTTAAATTTCATTCTTTCTATAAAACTTTATAATAAACTCACCTCTTCAAATACATTTTTCCCCAAGGACATATCCCAAATTTGGTCTCTTTATAATACCTTTCCAAATGCTGGAATTGCTTGCATGGGTCAGGGATATTTTATTTTCTGAAGTAAAGATCAAGTCTCTTGAACCTCCAAGAATGTATGTGTTCATGGGGACAAAGAGCTGAAATACTGTGATCTAGGCTGGGAAAACCTCATTTATCTGGCTCATTGTCCAGCCTGAGTTACTCTCCAATGATTAAATCCCCAGGACTCCAACCTAAGAGGCAGAGTTTCCAGTGTCCCTGGAAACACCGTTGGTCTGCCGGACTCCTCACAGACTCTGACAGAAGCTGGAGTGGGATCACCCAGTCCAACCCCTCTTGTTTCATGAATTGGGAACCTGAGATCTACAGAAACCAATGACTCCTAATAAGTCCTAATAATTCTAATCAGTTACTTGGCAAAGTTCTGGATGTGCCCTATGGGTATTGTAGCATCAATCATTCCCAACCACTGTCACAAAAATCCCCATTGTAGAACGGAAGGGAACTCCAAGGGAAAAACAACAGGCTTCAAGAACAGACAACATCAAATTTGCCTTGAGACCCCTGCTCCCACCTACTGATATTCAGGCAGAGTATTTTCCTCTTCTTTGAAATGGAGTATGACACTGCTTCCCTGAAGAATTGCAGAGAACCTGCATAGCACTTTAACATTGTGGAGCTCAGCCAATGGCAGTCAAATGGTAATGTTGGAGAGTATACTCAGTCTGTCAGTCACATCTGACTCTGGACCATAGCCCGCTAGGCTCCTCTGTCCACGGAATTTTACAGGCAAAAATAATGGAGTGGGTAGCCATTCCCTCCTCCAGGGGATCTTCCTGATCCAGGGATGGAACTGGCATGTCTTGCCTCTCCTGCATTACAGGTGGATTCTTTCCCACTGAGTCATCTGGGAAGCCTGATGTTGGAGAATCAAGAAGTAATATGTGGACACTGGACATTGAGGAAAAGAGCCTGGGAGTTTGGCGGTAGGTAGAGTCTGAGGATAAACTCAGAAGTCAGTGAAAACCCTTGGGCTGATTGGCACAGTCTACCAATGCCTGCTTTAAGATTTCAGGGCCCATTTGGAAGATGAATGACCTCAGCTAGTCCAACCATTGCAGCTCAGAGAAGTGAGTTTCCTGGGGTTCTCTAGATCCTGCCTAGGGTCACTCATCTAGTTGTTGTTCCTCTCCTGCAGAGAGGAAGAGCAGAGGAAGACAGGTAAAAGAAGAAGATGCTGGCCAGTGCTTGCCCCCAGTTTCAGTGAGAAAACTAGATCTCACCCAAATGTGCTGGTCCTGAGGGTGCACGCAAATTTCATTGTTTCAGCGCTCCTCTAAAGGACATCCTGTAACTACTTGCTCAGGATTCCTGGCACATTGCTGGGCATCAGGAGAGGCATTCAATAAATCATGTGAAAAGGCATATAGCTGGAAGGGTGTTGAGAGAGAAACTCATTTTTTCCAGGGAGAAAATGGAATGAGGATGGGAACTGAAAAGAACTAATAGCATCTGCCTTCCTGCTATTTGGGTGTACGAGTGGGTAAAACAGAAGATCAATGGTCCACCTGCAGTCCTTCCTACTAAGCACGCTTTCTGGTTCTCTGCTCTAGGTGACCCCCAGGGGCAGCCTATGGGATTTGTTTTCACTCAGCCCCTCTGCTGACTTTTGCTATCTTGTATCACTGAATGGCTCTAAAACCACTTACAGCCACGTGAGAGAACCATTTCCTCTTCCTCGAAACTTTAATATAGTCTTTCTTCTCCTGCTGGGCTAGTTCCTGGCTAAAGTTGAATTCCCAGTTTGGAAATGAATACGTGGTTGTATGATTAATACATGCTTGTTGGTAGAATTGGAAGTCTTTCTTCAGAAATATACAGCCGTGGTTCAGACCAAAGACCAGGGTTTAACAGCAGAGAATAGTAGGGACGAAAAAAAAAAAAAAATCCTATACAGTATTAAGGCTCAGTGATCCCAAACTCAGATGACTGTTACCATAGCCGAGCAAGCTAATGTCACCATCTGCAACAGCTGGGTTTCCATAAATACCACAGAGCCTCTTACTCATCAGTGGCATTGTGTCTCCAAAGCCATGTTGGTTTCACAAGACTGCCTGCCTGCCTCTTGGCACCATTTCAGCCTGTGAATATTTTCATTGAAGATTTCCCCATCTGGCAGCTGCCCAGGCAGTCATGTCCTGGTGTGCTTGGTAGTGTCTTTACAAGGGGATCAAGCCACTGAGAGTGTGACACCTGCCTATGGGCTATGTGGCAAATAGCCAGGCAAAGCAAAAGGTCACAGGGCATGGCTGCAAAGAAATAAATTAAATGAGTGGCATGCGACAGGTGCAGCTAGGTGACAGAAGCCCATCTGGATGTACTATATTCCTTAAAAGCAGAGTCAGAGATCCAAGAAGTGGCAGATTCATAGATGTAGAAATCTTTTTCCCATGTCAGTGAGCTTGCAGAGTTTGGATTTTCCATGGAGCTCCTCATTTGGAATATTCACCCAGCTGATAATAACATCTTTTCAGCATCCATGAATATCATTGCACCTTCCTGGGCTTGAAAGAGCCAAGCAATCTGATCTCATGCTAGTCTTCAGGAGATGGATAACAAGAAAAGTCAGAGGTGCTCTATCTTCATCCTGGTGACCTCTACTGGATAGCTTAATTGATATGTTTGGGGGAAAGGAGGTGGGTATATGGTAAAAATAGGTTTTCATTTTTTTTTTCATACTGAAACTGACCTATTATTCCATTTCAACATGAATACTCATTTACGTGTCACGATTTTCATAGGTGATTTCCTGTACTTTTGACAGTTCCAGTATATATTAAACAGTTGGTTTCTCTCCTTTACTGGCAAACTGGAGCAGAGAGGGGAGAAGCACCCTCTGTGCTCTTTGGATGCCAAGTGGATGGTGTCTAGATCAGGGCTCTGCTTATGGTAAGTGCTGAATAAGTATTTGGTGCATTGAGTCTAAGCAAACATATAAACATATCCACGAGGGAAGAAGACAGACAATGTGGGGACAGGACTCAGTGTTCCCGTCACCCCCAAGACCACCCCAGCCCCTCACGATGGGAATTAGGGGTCAGCTGAAGTTGCCTGCTTATCTGGGAGGATTGCTATAAGAATGATTCTCGGTCCTTTACTCACTATGCACAACCTTTCTTAGTGAGGGGTAGTTGTAAGGATCTGATGGTGGAGTGGCCAGTTTGACTGTCTGCTAGCTGCACTGCTGTTTGTGTCGTCACTAAGTTGAGTCCAACTCTTTTTGTGACCCCATGGACTCTGCCAGGCTCCTCTGTCCATGGGATTTTCCAGGCAAGAATACTGGAACAGGTTCCCATTTCCTTCTCCAGAGGATTTTCCTGACCCAGGGATCAAACCCACATCCCCTGCATTACAGGCAGATTCTTTACCACTGAGCCACCTGAGAAGCTTGCATGGCCCTGAACAAATCATCTAACACCCCCCCCCCCCACCCAAGCCTCAGTTACCTCATCTGTAAAATAGAAAAAATCATAGAATCTCTGCAGTGTTGGGCTGGGGTCAGCTCTCACTGGATTGCAAGGGCTGATTTTGTGCTTCCTCTTCCAACCTTACAACCTTACAACTTCTGTCCTATACATGGACATCACCAGATGGTCAACACCAAAATCAGATTGATTATATTGTTTGCAGCCAAAGATGGAGAAGCTCTATACAGTCAGCAAAAACAAGACCAGGAGCTGACTGTGGCTCAGACCATGAACTCCTTATTGCCAAATTCAGACTTAAAGAAAGTAGGAAAACCACTAGACTATTCAGGTATGACCTAAATCAAATCCCTTATGATTATACAGTGGAAGTGAGAAATAGATTTAAGCACCTAGATCTGATAGATAGAGTGCCTGATGTACTATGGAATGAGGTTCGTGACATTGTACAGGAGACAGGGATCAAGACCATCCCCATGGAAAAGAAATGCAAAAAAGCAAAATGGCTGTCTGGGGAGGCCTTACAAATAGCTGTTGAAAAGAAGAGAAACGAAAAGCAAAAGAGAAAAGGAAAGATGCAGAGTTCCAAAGAATAGCAAGAAGAGATAAGAAAGTCTTTTTCAGCTATCAATGCAAAGACATAGAGGAAAACAACAGAATGGGAAAGACTAGAGATCTCTTCAAGAAAATCAGAGATACCAAAGGAACATTTCATACAAAGATGGGCTCGATAAAGGACAGAAATGGTATGGACCTAACAGAAACAGAAGATATTAAGAAGAGATGGCAAGAATACACAGAACTGTACAAAAAAGATCGTCACGACCAGATAATCACGATGGTGTGATCACTGACCTAGAGCCAGACATCCTGGAATGTGAAGTCAAGTGGGCCTTAGAAAGCATCACTATGAACAAAGCTAGTGGAAGTGATGGAATTCCAGTTGAGCTATTTCAAATCCTGAAAGATGATGCTGTGAAAGTGCTGCACTTAATATGCCAGCAAATTTGGAAAACTCAGCAGTGTCCACAGGACTGGAAAAGATCAGTTTTCATTCCAATCCCAAAGAAAGGCAATGCCAAAGAATGCTCAAACTACCGCACAGTTGCACTCATCTCACACGCTAGTAAAGTAATGCTCAAAATTCTCCAAGCCAGGCTGCAGCAATACATGAACTGTGAACTTCCTGATGTTCAAGCTGGTTTTAGAAAAGGCAGAGGAACCAGAGATCAAATTACCAACATCCTCTGGATCATGGAAAAAGCAAGAGAGTTCCAGAAAAACATCTATTTCTGCTTTATTGACTATGCCAAAGCCTTTGACTGTGTGGATCACCAGAAACTGGAAAATTCTGAAAGAGATGGGAATACCAGACCACCTGATCTGCCTCTTGAGAAATTTGTATGCAGGTCAGGAAGGAACAGTTAGAACTGGACATGGAACAACAGACTGGTTCCAAATAGGAAAAGGAGTTCGTCAAGGCTGTATATTGTCACCCTGCTTATTTAACTTCTATGCAGAGTACATCACGAGAAATCCTGGACTGGAAGAAGCACAAGCTGGAATCAAGATTGCTGGGAGAAGTATCAATAACCTCAGATATGCAGATGACACCACCCTTATGGCGGAAAGTGAAGAGGAACTAAAAAGCTGTGAAGAAGGCTGAGCGCCAAACAATTGATGCTTTTGAACTGTCGTGTTGGAGAAGACTCTTGAGAGTCCCTTGGACTGCGAGGAGATCCAACTGGTCCATTCTGAAGATCAGCCCTGGGATTTCTTTGGAAGGAATGATGCTAAAGCTGAAACTCCAGTACTTTGGCCACCTCATGTGAAGAGTTGACTCATTGGAAAAGACTCTGATGCTGGGAGGGACTGGGGGCAAGAGGAGAAGGGGACGACAGAGGATGAGATGGCTGGATGGCATCACTGACTCGATGGACGTGAGTCTGAGTGAACTCTGGGAGTTGGTGATGGACAGGGAGGCATGGCGTGCTGCAATTCATGGGGTCGAAAAGAGATGGACACGACTGAGCGACTGATTGATCTGATCTGATCTTCCAACGTTAAGTTCAGGGAGTTCACATTGGAAAGTTGAATAACCCCTGAGAGTATTTACACCATGGAAATTGGCAGAGGCTACAAATTAGGGCATTTTCTTTTTGGAGAGCCAGCTGTAAAACATTTTGTGGGGAATAAATAATACAAGTCATGTTAAAGGGCTTCACAGTGTCTTGCACACAGTAGGCACTTGAGAATTGTAGATTATTACCAGATTTCTGTAGGACTGTGGGACTTTTGATTTACATTTTTACATCTGTGAAACCAGGATGTGACATAATGAGTTTAGTTGCTCAGCTGTGTCTGACTCTTTGCAACCCCATGAATCTCAGCACGCCAGGCCTCCCTGTCCATCACCAACTCCTGGAGTTCACTCAAACTCACGCCCATTGAGTCAGTGATGCCATCCAGCCATCTCATCCTCTGTCATCCCCTTCTCTTCCTGCCCCCAATCCCTCCTAGCATCAGAGTCTTTGCCATTGAGTCAACTCTTCCCATTGGTGGCCAAAGTACTGGAGTTTCAGCTTTAGCATCATTCCTTCCAAAGAAATCCCAGGGCTGATCTCCTTCAGAATGGACTGGTTGGATCTCCTTGCAGTCCAAGGGACTCTCAAGAGTCTTCTCCAACACCACAGTAGCACATAATCAGTAGCATCTTACAATTATAATTGGCAGTATATTTCCTCAGAAGCTCCCAAAATAATGGCCTATGTAACAGTTGTTCTAAGTTGCTTCAGTTGTGTCCACTTCTGTGACCCTGGACTGTAGACTGCCAGGCTCCTCTGTCCATGGGAGTCTCCAGGCAAGAATACTGCAGTGGGTTGCCATTTCCTTCTCCAGGGATCTTGCTGACCCAGAGATTGAACCCACCTCTCTTGTGTCTCCCGCTTGGCAGACAGGTTCTTTACCACTTGTGCTCCTTAGGTGAAACATTATTATTAGCGGCAGCAGCATTATTACACTAGGTCCTTTGTAATAGTTTTGTATGTGATTTTCAGAAGATGAGGGGAAACACACCAAAGTCTTACCAAATCTAGTAGCACCTGTTTGATTGTAGGGGCGATTAAAGTAGAGAAAGTCTAGCTTCCCTAGCTTCGTTTGTCCTTTCCTGTAACTGAGAGCTCTGCCTCCTCCCCACTGCTGTTTTCTATCCCCAAATCCTCCAGCCATGTCCTGTCTCAGGAGTGATCCGCTGGGACCCTCGGGATGCATGAGTTGCTCCGATGAATGTGACAACACCCTGAGCAGGTTTGCATTGACAGCCCAACAGCTCACTAGGCACTGGGAGCTGGAGTCCCAGGAAAAGGCACTTCCAGTGACCATGGTGGGCAGATGAAAGAGGCTGGGCTGTCAGGAGCCTTTCCTGACATTAACATTACCCATATGGGTTGCTGCTTGCAAAGCTGCCAGCCTTACAAACCTTTCCTGGTAGGTGATGATGGCTGAGACTCAGTATACATTTGTTGAATAAGCCAGTGAATGATTAAGTGCATAATAATAACAAAGTTATGCCAAACAGAAATGTTTGAATATATGAAATCATCAAGTATTACTTAGAATGTTGTAGAAGGTACTCAAAAGAGGGATCCCTACTTGCTGGAGGGATGTATTAATAAATTAATAAATTGCCTTAGCTCTTTTAAGGGATAATTTGCTGATGCATTTTAAAACTTAACACATGGAGAGAGGCACTCACACTCAGGCACAAACTGGAGGGCTCAAAGAGATTCATGGCTGTGTCACCTCTAGTGGCAAAATCTGTAAGCGGCCTAAATACTAATAAGGGATGGGTTAACTAAACACTGTGATGCTCACAACCACTCAATGCGCAGCAGTTGGGAAGAATGAGGCGATTTGTATATACTGACGAAGACAGAAATATTAGTGGGAGAAAAAGCATTTTATCAAACACTGTACATCATATGACGATGTTTACATCTTTAAGACATGAAAGAAGACCTTTTCCCCCCATATTATTTATATGAGCTTAAATGCCTAAGAAAAGGTAGTAACAGTTACCTCTGGGAAGAGGGATGCAATGTATGGGGAGGGAGGCAGAGCATATGGCCAAGGCAGACTTTAACTTTATTTTTATGTTTAGATTTAAACATTGTACAACCAAAAGGTAGCCATGTGTTATTTGTGTCATCAACATTTTTAAATAAATAAAAGGGAAGCCTGGCTGGTGATTCCTCAGGCAGAGGCATAAATCCTTGCAGCAGCTCTGGGAGCGCACTCTCTGCCAGGGACAAGGCTGCTGAGTCTGAACTGTGAGCAGTCAAGCACGGCAGGAGCTGCTTAGAGAGGTTGTTCTGCCCTGAGAGGTGATGAGCAGAGACCCATGAAGCCAGGAGCCCCTGCAGGGGCTGATGGGACAGCAGTGGCCACAAAGGCCCTGCCTTCCTCCTCCTCTTTTGTGAATGCCTCTGTTGATGGTGTGTGTGTGTGTGTGTGTGTGTGTGAGATTAGGGGAGGGGAGGGAGAATAACAAGGACAAGGGAGGAAAGGGTGAAGGGAGATGAAGGAGAGTGAAGTCATCCAAGACAAACATGCCTACCTGGTCATGGTACCAAGAACCCAGCCTTTCCACTGCTGAGAATTCAAGGAGTTTAATGGTTTATCCCCTGCTCCTTCATTTCTCCAACCAAAGGCAAAGTAGTCTGTTTGGGCGGGTTGCTGTTGCTGTTCAGTTACTCAGGCATGTCTGACTCTTTGTGACCCCGTGGACTGCAGCATGCCAAACCATCTCCCAGAGTTTGCTCAAACTCATATCCATTGAGTCAGTGATGCTATCCAATCATCTCATCCTCTGTCGCCCCTTCTCCTGCCTTCAGTCTTTCCCAGCATCAGGGTCTTTTCTTATGAGTCAGATCTTCAAGACAGGCCAAAGTATTGGAGCTTCAGCTTCAGCATCAGTTCTTCCATTGACTACTCAGGGTTGATCTCCTTGCTGTCCAAGGCACTCTCAAGAGGCCTCTCCAGCACCACAATTCAAAAGCATGAATTCTTTGGCACTCAGCCTTCTTTATGGTCCAACTCTCACATCCATACATAACACTGGTAAAAACATAGCTTTGATTAGACAGACCTTTGTTGGCAAAGTGATTTCTCTGCTTTTTAATACATTGTCTAGGTTTGTCATAGCTTTCCTGCCAAGGAGCAAGCATCTTTTAATTTCACAGCTGCAGTCACCATCTGCAGTGATTTTGGAGCACAAGTGAATAAAACCTGTCACTGCTTCCACTTTTTTCCCCATCTATTTGCCATTAAGTGAAGATAATCATGAAGGTGTGATCACTCACCTAGAGCCAGACATCCTGGAATGTGAAGTCAAGTGGGCCTTAGAAAGCATCACTATGAACAAAACTAGTGGAGGTGACGGAATTCCAGTTGAGCTCTTTCAAATCCTGAAAGATGATGCTGTGAGAGTGCTGCACTCAATATACCAGCAAATTTGGAAAACTCAGCAGTGGTCACAGGACTGGAAAAGATCAGTTTTCATTCCAATCCCAAAGAAAGGCAATGCCAAAGAATGCTCAAACTACCGCACAATTGCACTCATCTCACACGCTAGTAAAGTAATGCTCAAAATTCTCCAAGCCAGGCTTCAGCAATATGTGAACCGTGAACTTCTAGATGTTCAAGCTGGTTTTAGAAAAGGCAGAGGAACCAGAGATCAAATTGCTAACATTCGCTGGATCATGGAAAAAGCAAGAGAGTTCCAGAAAAACATCTATTTCTGCTTTATTGACTATGCCAAAGACTTTGACTGTGTGGATCACCAGAAACTGGAAAATTCTGAAAGAGATGGGAATACCAGACCACCTGATCTGCCTCTTGAGAAATTTGTATGCAGGTCAGGAAGCAACAGTTAGAACTGGACATGGAACAACAGACTGGTTCCAAATAGGAAAAGGAGTACATAAAGGCTGTATATTGTCACCCTGCTTATTTAACTTATATGCAGAGTACATCATGAGAAATGCTGGGCTGGAAGAGACACAAGCTGGAATCAAGATTGCTGGGAGAAATATCAATAACCTCAGACATGCAGATGACACCACCCTTATGGCAGAAAGTGAAGAGGAACTCAAAAGCCTCTTGATGAAGGTAAAAGAGGAGAGTGAAAAAGTTGGCTTAAAACTCAACATTCAGAAAACTAAGATCACGGCATCTGGTCCCATCACTTCATGGGAAATAGATGGGGAAACAGTAGAAACAGTGTCAGATTTTAATTTTGGGGGCTCCAAAATCACTGCAGATGGTGATTGGGGCCATGAAATTAAAAGATGCTTACTCCTTGGAAGGAAAGTTATGACCAACCTAGATAGCATATTGAAAAGCAGAGACATTATTTTGCCAACAAAGTTTCCATCTAGTCAAGGCTATGGTTTTTCCAGTGGTCATGTGTGGATGTGAGAGTTGGACTGTGAAGAAAGCTGAGCGCTGAAGAATTGATGCTTTTGAACTGTGGTGTTGGAGAAGACTCTTGAGAGTCCCTTGGACTGCAAGGAAATCCAACCAGTCCATTCTAAAGTAGATCAGCCCTGGGATTTCTTTGGAAGGAATGATGCTAAAGCTGAAACTCCAGTACTTTGGCCACCTGATGCGAAGAGTTGACTCATTGGAAAAGACTCTGATGCTGGGAGGGATTGGGGGCAGGAGGAAAAGGGGACGACAGAGGATGAGGTGGCTGGATGGCATCACCGACTCGATGGATGTTAGTTTGAATGGACTTCGGGAGTTGGTGATGGACAGGGAGGCCTGGTGTGCTGCAGTTTGTGGGGTTGCAAAGAGTCGGACAGGACTGAGCGACTGAACTGAACTGAACTGATTGATATTTCTCACAGCAGTCTTGATTCCAGCATGAGCTTCATCCAGTCCAGCATTTTGCATGATTCACTCTGCATATAATTTAAATAAGCAGGGTGAGAAAATACAGCCTTGATGTACTCCTTTTTTTTTTTTTTTTTTTTGAAGCCAGCTCTAAACCTCCTCACCCCAGAGTCACATTGCCAGTTGGGACCTCAAAAAGTTATCTCAGTCACCCCCTACTAGGAAGTTAAAAATTAAGCAGATCTTGGGGAAAAACTCATCACTATACACCCAGAACATTTTTCTTTTCTTTTGGAAACCTAAATATTTTCCCTTCCTTCTTCATAGTCCCACATTCTTATTTATTTCCTAAAATTGTCACAGAATGGGATTCTACCATTTGCTTGGTCTGCATCTATCCATCCATCCAATTACACTTATATAGAACCAGCCTCACGTATACATGTATCTCATTATTACCAGGCACTGGTTTTCAAGGGTGAAGAGTTTTAAGAATGAATTTGAGGACATAATGTTGCCAAATTCTTGGCTCTCTGTGCACCAGTGCCAAACAGAAATACAGAGAGAGTTATGGAGAAGAAAGAAAGAGTGGCTTTATTATTTTGCCAGGCAAAGGGGGAACACAATAGGCGAACAACTCAAGAACTGCTTTTCCCCCTCCTCTGTGAGTAGGGAAAGGTTATATAGTCAGGCAGGAGTATGTGGTAAGGATCAAGGCATTAACAGTCTTACAATCTTCTTTCTTCTGCATTTTCTAAAGGATGGGGTTGTTGACAAAATTAGGGTATATGCATGGTCCTAGGTCAAGGTCCGGTGGTCCTCTCCTAATCTTGATGAGCCTCTGCCTCAAGGATGAGCCTCTTGCTGCTTCTCCTTTGATTAGCTACAGTTTTGCCTTTTGGAACTCAGAGAAAGTCATGGAAGCTGGAGGCCTGCCTGCAAGGAATGGGGGACAAAAAGGCCTCTGTGCCCTGGAGTCCCAAAGGGACCTGCTCGGCATCAGTAATGCAAAAAATGAGTGTAAGTGTTAAGTTTCTCCAGGCAAGTATTTGGGGGTATGAGCGATGGAAGGTGGGAGAATGATGGGGAAGTGGGGGCAGTGACCAGAGCAAGAACACTCAAGACAAAAGGAAAACATGGGCCGCAATATGCTGCAGCAATTCCCCTGTACTCAGAGAGGGGAAAAGAAAGTATAGGTAAAAACCTAAACTCAGTGATGAATAAGCGAATTAGAGTTCCCATAGGATGCTGGGTGAGATTTTACAAAGCACAAGAGCGTCATTCTGAAGGATTTTTAAGCTTGCTAATGAAATACCAATATAAGGTATGGAGGCAGAAATGCAGTCAAGTGATTTGGAACAGGAAACCAAATTTCTGGATTAAGAGGGTGCTGGTGTTTCTCACTTCCAAGCCAGGGCAGCTGGACAAAGTCTGATGTGCTCAGAGGAATCTCAGCCTTCAACTTGATTTTTCAAACATTTAAGCTATGGAAATCATCCTTTGCAGAAACAAGGTTAAAAAAAATTGGAATCTGAAAAACAGTTGCATTCTATTTGAGATGTAAATTAAACTTTTTAAGAGGCTTTAAGAGGTAGCTTTTCTGGGATAATTGCATTGCAAGGACGCTGGGCCAATCACTCTTTAACCCAAATGTCACCTAGCTGTGAATATAAAGAGGTGACATCTAAATCTCTGAATCCAACAATGCTCAAGCAAATCTCCAGTGTCCCTTGCCCCTTTATTGCTGGCGGGCTCTGAGCTGTGTCTCTGTGTCGTTGTGGGGACCAGGCATGAGTCCTCTCCCTGTTTGTCTCTTCAGCTCCATCCCACCTGCCTGTAAAGAAAACTCCCAGGAGGTGCCCTGCTTTTGCTGCTGCCCATCATGTTTGCCAGTTGTCCATGCCCAAGGGCACTGTCTCCAGTGACCCCAAAGCTGTCAGTTCTTGGAAAGCCAAATAGCCATGGTGGTATGAGTGGACCCCCCAACCCTGGAACTACTCTTAGTGATCCAGTCCCAGCAGCCACTCTTTGTATGGTCGGAGTGTCCCCAAAAGTCCCTTATAAAATCAGTTCTGTCACTTCTGGCTTTGGCTAGCAGCACCACCGAGGCAGTTAGCTGACCTGGCAGGGAACACAGACCAGACTGTTTCCTAAGGGTCCTCATCTCCCTTCTCTTCCACTGCCTCAGCTCCAAACGCACCTCCCTACTCTCCAAGCTCTGGAAAGAGCCTCTAGAAACTCATCAAACAGACCCAAGGTGGAGGAAACCTGCCCTGCAGGCAGGGAACAAACATTAGCTTCATCAACCAAAAACTCTTTGATGCTGCTGCTGGGGCTTCTAAAGTCATTTGCTTGGCTTTAATAGTCTATAAACCTAAAATAAGGTTTTCACTAACCTGTGAGAAAAAAAAAAACTCAAATATCAACATGATTTTGTTCCAAGTTGCATTATAGTTGTTCCTCCTAAAGGCTAGGTTAAGGTGACTGAGCTATAAAAACACAATAAATGATGTAAAAGTGATAAAGGCATCAACATGCCAAATGGGAAAAGCAGATAGTTTACTGCACATAAATTAAGTGTAAATATTTATTATAAATAAACTGATGCAAGACAATAAGCTATCATAATAACAATTCCTTCAAAGAACCTGTTGGGATGGGCTGAGGTGCACTGGTTAACATTTCTTGGTTACCTACAAGTTCTTATAAACCCTCTACATTTCTTTTTCTTTTTTTAACTTTTATTTTGGATTAGGGAATAGTCAATTAACTATACTGTGATAATTTCAGGAGAACAGCAAGGCAACCCTCTTCATGTCTCTAAAACTAACTTCTTCCAGTTTAGTAAATTCATCAGAGAGAATTTGTTAGGATGAATTCATTTATTTCTTCACTGCCTAGGAGTGTGTTTCTACTGTGTGCCAGGCAGTACTTTTTGGGTATGATGCACGATTGACTTCATGGGTTTTCTTTTTGTAACTGAGGGACAGAAAGCAACAAACAAACAAAAAAGAAATATTTCTGGGATTTCCCTAGTGGTCCGGTGGTTGGAAGTCTGTCTGCCAACGCAGGGTACATGAGTTCCATCTCCGTTCGCGGAAGATCCCACATTCTGCAGAGCAACTAAGCCCCAGCGCCACAACTACTGAAGCTCAGCGCCCCGGAGCTGTGCTGGTCAACGAGAGAAGCCGCTGACTGCAGTGAGAAGCCGAAGAAGCACCGCAACAAGCAGTAGGCCCCGCTCTCCGCAACTAGAGAAAGCCAGACGGCAGCAAAGACCTAGGGCAGCCAAAACTAAAAAGAAATAAAAATTTAAAAAGAAACATTTACTATAATGTCAGGCAGTGATGAGTTGTGAGGATAAACAAAGAAACTGCAGGTGCTAGGGACATTTCAGATAGGGTCAAGGAAGCTTCTCTACGATGGTGACGTCTGAGTAGCTGTGGGACTGAAATGCAACAGCACCCATAGGGTTATCTACAGAGAAGCATGTCCAGCAGGGAAAAACAGCAGATGCAAAAGGCCTGAGGTAGGGTGAAGTTTGGGAGGTGATGCCAAGAAGTGGTATTTATGTCATGTGTGCTGTTGGTAGGTCGTGATGAGGACTCGGATTTTACTCAGCGTCTTTGATAATTACAGATAATTTCTCACATTAGGATCTATTGATATCCTGATCATTTGCTTAGTGGATGCTATGCTGACCCACTCAGACACCCTGATCCCTCTTCAAGACCTCCACACCCATCCCTCCTTGAGCATTGGGGAATGCAGGCTGCGGAAGTCGCAGGCCAGGACCTATCCAGGAGCTGTGCGTTTAAGGGAGCGGCCTCACGCACGCTGACACGCCCTCCCACGCCCGCGGCAGCCAATGACATGTCAGCGTGGGAACGAGGCTCGGCCCCTTTCCTCAGTTGGAGCTAGCCTGGGGGTCAGCCTAGCTTCTGAGCCTTCTGGACGGTGAGCAGGGGTTGAACCACAGTCCAGAGTCTACTCTGTCCAGTCTTCTGGCCTCACGCCACACAGGTGTTGAATTGTTAGTCGCTCAGTCTAACAATTTAGACTGACACTTTGTCTGACTCTTTGCGACCCCATGGATCGTAGCCCGTCAGGCTCCTCCGTGGGAGAAAGCAATGGCACCCCACTCCAGCACTCTTGCCTGGAAAATCCCATGGATGGAGAAGCCTGATGGGCTACAGTCCATGGAGTCGCTAAGAGTAGGACACGACTGAGCGACTTCACTCTCACTTTTCACTTTCATGCATTGGAGAAGGAAATGGCAACCCACTCCAGTGTTCTTGCCTGGAGAATCCCAGGGACAGGGCAGCCTGGTGAGCTGCCGTCTATGGGGTCGCACAGAATCGGATACGACTGAAGCGACTTGGCAGAGGCAGCAGCAGCAGCAGGCTCCTCCGTCCATGGGATTTTCCAGGCAAGAATACTGGAGTGGGGTGCCATTTTCTTCTCCAGGGGATCTTCCCAACCCAGAGATCGAACCTGGGTCTCTCATATTGTGGGCAGACTCTTTACCGTCTGAACCACCAGGGAAACCCACAGGTGTTGAATATACTCAATAAGTCTCTGCCACACAAATCTCAAAATCTGAGAAGCTCCTCTGCCCCGAGGACCTCAGCTAAGGACAATTCTCAACCACGAAATGCATCCAACAGATTTCTATCTAGATGGAGGAGTAAAAGATGGCCATAGATGTATTCTGACAAATGAACAGAACTGGTGAGTTAATTTTTTAAATTATTATTTCCTGATTTGGATGGCCAGTTTTTGTCATTTGACGCTTTTTCTAAAAGTAGTAGACTGAGAAGAAAGAGGGAGTGAGTGGGGAGTTTTCTGAGTTGGAATCCGGTTTTACTTAATTTTATTCTCAATTAGTTTATTCCAAGATATGGAACGCATATTAACTATATTTGGCTAATTGTGAAGAGATGTCACCAGAGTAAGTCTTAAGAAGTTTTTGTCAGCTTGGCTGCTTGCTTTTCTGACTTTTGAAAAATATAAAGGTTTCAAAATAGAGGTAATGCTGTTTGTCTTGAAAATTTTTTTTTTTACTGATAAGTCTTTTCATGCGCTCAGCTGGGCTGAATGTTGTGGGGTCATGGGCTATCCAGGTGTTTGATATTACTGCTGCTTGGTACAAAATTGCAACTTGAAGGTCGATCCTCATTTAGCCACTGACACAATTTGTTTCACCACTGTCATGCCGAGCTCAGGACAGTCATCAAAATGTGCCCAGTCCCTGTGCTTTTGTGACGTTTAACTCTCCTGCCAGTTATGTCCCTGGTGTTTATTGCACCTTCTTTTTCTCAATGAATCTCCATAGTGTTGGGAATGGCTATGTAGCCACCAAAAACGTTCATTTCCCAGGTTCTCTTGCTGTTTGGAGGATTGGAGGAAGGGAGTTGGGGAGATTAGGGGCATGGGAAGAAGTAGCCAGAAGTCATTTGGTGGGATTTCTGGGAATCATCTTTATGAGGGCCTGAGTCACCTGAGGGACACCCATCCGTCTTCTCCCTTGTCCCCCGCCTTGCTCTCTGAGTCACGGGTACCAAACTTGAGGTTGTATTAGAATCATCTGAAGGGCTTGTTAAAATGGCTTTTGCTGCTTGTTAAAATCCTGCTCCCTTGTTTAACAACCCTGCTTGTTAAAAACTGCTTCGCAGTTTCTGAGGCAGCTGGTGGCGTATGCCCGAGGATTTTCATTTGTCAAAGTTCCTAGGTGATGCTGATGCTACTGGTCTGGAGCCCACACTTTGAGAAGGGCTGCCCAGTAGCTGCAGCCACAGTGACCATTTGGTGAACATAAGATTATCTTGAGGCTGGGAAGCCAAGTCCTAAGTATTGCAGAACATAAAGACAGACGGAATCTGGATTTCTGACTTTAAATTTGTGATATCATGGTTTATAATAAGAAATATATATTTGGTTTTTGTCCTGTTTCTAGCACAGATGCTTCAAATTTCCTAAGGGGTGAGAGGGCTCAAGGTGTCTATTATGCTAGTGAGGTGGCTATAGGACCACCCCTAGGTCTCCTAAGGGTAGGAAAGGAGCTGGTTGCCAGGGGAACCAACACTGTGAGTGAGGGCTGGGATGTTACTTCCACCTCTTGATCTCTGGGGAGGGGAGGAAAGAGGTTGAATCCATTACCAGTGGCCAGTGATTTAATCAACCATGCTTATGTAATGAAGTCACCACGAAACCCTTAAGAACGGGGTCCGGGGAGCTTCCAGGTTGGTGAACACGTGGCGACACCAGGAGAGCCATGAGCCTGGAGACAGTGTGAAAGCCCCTTGTGGTTTTCTTCATTTGGCTGTTGAATTATTCTTTAATATTAATAACCTGGTTACCTAGTAAGTAAAATGTTTCAGTTCTGTGAGCTGCTCTAGCAAATTCATTGAACCTAAGGAGAAGTTGCTGGAACCTTAAATCTGTAGCTGGTCAGTCAGATATACCTGGGCTTTTGACTGGTTTCTGAAGTGGGAGTTTGGAGGCGGGTCTTGTAGAACTGAACCTTCAAACTTGTGGAATCAGAAGCTGCCTCCGGGCAGATTGTGTCAGAACTGAGTTAATTTGTAGGATACCCAGCTGGTTCCTGGGAACCAGCACCCCCCACCCCACCCCCCAACGTTGGTATTAGAGGCAGAATTCTTTTAGTCAGTCCTGCCTCCTTACATTTCCTTTTCATGAAAGAAAAATAAAACTCTTGTTAAACCACATCTTCTTGAATTTTTACTGTATGCAGCTGAACCTACTCATGTTTGTGAAAAAGGCCTCAGGCCACATCTCCTACTTCCCTCCTCTCACTCCTCTCATCTTTTTTTTCTCCCAAGTGAATGGAAAATCCCAGAGTCTTTGAACTCTTTTTTTATATTAAATTTAGCTGTGTGGCTTAAGACTCCATGAATAAGTACCTATCACTTTATGATTGTACACCCTGAATCCTGGGTGCAGAGATGGAAATTTGCCCATGAACCATCCCTGGGATGGATTTACAGGGGTCCCTGAATCCTATGCTCCAGAATCCCGCATGTAAGTTTTACTGTCTCGTGGAAGCCATTGGAATCAACAGTGACTTTTGTCTCTTATTTGTAAGTAAGGAGTGATGAGGCTGTCTGCTCTTTCTAGAGATCATCCTGCCTATCTGATTAAGGAAGGAAAACTATGCAGGATTTAAGGTTACTGTGATGAAAGTCTCCTTAAGAAATACTGAAGGTCCTTTGTTAAAACTCTCTTTGAGAATTTGGTGTGCTTTCCCTTTGAAATAAATTTTTATCAAAGATTAAGAAAAAGCATGACTATTGGTCGCAAATAATACAGCAGATGCTTGTGATTGGCTGTTGCCATGGGTCCATAATTAGGGCTCCGGTTGAAATAATTAGAGGGGTCAAAACATTTATTCTTCACCCACACATTCTCAGTTGCCTGGTGATACTGGCAGAAGAAGGCAGAAGCTGTTTTTCCCATCTCTGTCACCACAGTGGGTACTTTAGCTCCAGGGCAAGCCAGTATTTGGACAGTTGAATTCTACCTGTAGGCTGATAGCTGCAGGCAGGGCAGGTAACATCAGGCATTGGAAATGCATCCTTGTCTCCAACTATACGCTGGGGAAGACTGCATCTGCAGTGAGATTGTACCCCAGGTGCTGTTTAAAGGCAGAGTATGTAGGAAGAAATTATAAAAACATTCTCATGAACCCTAGTCTTATAAACCTAAACCTAAAAATGGTCATCAAATATCACTGTTAAAAAGCACTTTGCCAATTTCCTGGTTTATTGCCTCTTTCCCTACTTTCAAACTAACCTACAGAAAATAAATCATTGATTCTATAAGATTCTAAGATGTCTCAGCAGATTAAGGATCTCAGCCACCTGAGTCTCCCCCAAAAGCATACGTTTCCCTCTTGGGTTTCCAGACACCAGTCTGTGGGACTCCTTGGCCAACAGGACTGGAGCCTAAGGCAGAAGTGAGGTGACGTGTATATAAGATGGTGAGCTAGCTGAGCAGGGGCTTGAGCACGGCAGGTGTGTGGTTACCATGTGCTTTAATTCAAGCAGAATCAAATCCCTCCTGAACAGAAGAGGCAGGTAGACCAAGTCACAAGTTGATAGTCTAGGATTTGTCTTGTCATCTTTTTCATTGTTTTAACATAGGTAGCAGGAAAATCCCATGGATGGAGGAGCCTGGTGGGCTGCAGTCCATGGGGTCGCTAAGAGTCAGACACGACTGAGCGACTTCACTTTCCTGCATTGGAGAAGGAAATGGCAACCCACTCCAGTGTTCTTGCCTGGAGAATCCCAGGGACGGGGGAGCCTGGTGGGCTGCTGTCTATGGGGTCACACAGAGTTGGACACGACTGAAGCGACTTAGCAGTAGCAGCAGCAGCATTAGCTACTGACGCTTTTCTGTGGGCGTCATGTGCATTAGGCGGGTAAAGATGAGACAGAACTTCCCTCCACCCCTAATTGGCCCCATATACACAGGCTTCTGGTATCTAGGACCCTCCTCATTTTCTTGGTTTTATACCTATGCTGCACAGTTGGGTGTGGGGAGGATCCATGGCGGTAAACTAGAAGTGATCCAGCAGAAGTCCCCAGCACAGACAGGGCAGTCTTTCCTTCAACTCAGGTGTGGTACAGGATGTTAATGAAGTGTCCTTCCATCACCTAGTTCCTGGGCACAGGCAGTCGGGCAAACGTATAAATGTTGTTGCAGAAGTGAAGTAAGAGGAGCAGTGATTCAGCCTCCAGGTGAATGTGCCTGCAGTCCCCCTGCAGGGGACCCACTGAAGGTCCACTCAGGCCCCATTTTTTAAGGAGATCTCCAGTTCCCCGAGGCACTTCCTCTTTTGAGTATCCCCCTCCTTAACCTCTTCTTCAAAACCCCTTCCTTTTTTCATACTAGACATTGATGGCCCAACAGACATGGAAGCCCCCAAATGGGAACCAGTGCCCTTACCTTGGAGGCAGGAGAGCTTAATTTTTCCAAGGTAGCGCAGAAAAGGAGGAAAAGGAGAAGGCTGGAGAGCTTAATTTTTCTGAGGTAGCACAGAAAAGGAGAAGCAATTTACTCTCCATTAGCATTTCCTAACCTTTCACATGTGTAAGCATCACTTTGGATATACTGAGGACTCCAGGCAGGGCTCTGTAAATAAGCCCGGCAGCACCAGTGCACACTGAGGACCGTAGATATTAAATAACAAGAAAACAATTAAGTTTCTGGGCTGTGCTCTGTGGGTGTTTGTTCCTGGCAGTCATTATTGGCATCTGAAGTCCTGGGTTGAGGAATTAGAATCAACAGCTCTTTTTCCACTTTAATTTTTGCAACACAGTAGGAATATATATAGACACATATTTTTTTTTCTTTTTGCTTTGAATTATAGACAATATCTCACAAGTGTGTCTTGGAGATGCCAGCCAAGGTGCCTACATTTAAATTTCCTAGTAGGAGGTTTGGTAAGGTTCTGGAATTGATGAAGCTTTTCAGTCTGACACCATTTGACCCCTGGCGTGTAGATCCATCCTGTGTTGTAAAAGCTGGAGTGGTGAGGGGGCAAGATGGAGAGCCCAGGTCAGGATAAATCATTTCAGAAGGATGCACAATGCTGCCTGGACAATAACTACTGCCTCTTTAAGTCAATTAATGTTCTCCCAACGGTCCATGAGTGCAAATGACTCTAGAGAGTGATGGCTGAACAGAATAAATAAGAAAAGCTTCCTACTCTCCCAGTTATTATAAGGATATGATTTTTAAACTAACAAAGCATAGCATTTTCATTTTATTTCCTCATGGAAGAACTTGGACCAAGCATTCCTAAAACAGAGCTCCAAATGCAAATTATTTTCAGTTTACTCACCTGCAGAGTTGATTCTTTTTTCCTGACAGATTCCATTCCTTGATTAAATCCTGGAACTTCATTTAATATGTTAGGTCAGAACCAGCCTCCCGAAAAACAAACCAAATTAATAATGCAATTCGTTATCTAGCAGGCTGTTTCTTTCACTGCTCTGCTTGCTAAAAAGAAGCATGAAAGATGAGAGACCAAATAAAAAACAATAAAAAAACAGAGATAGATGAAAGGAAAGGGGAGATGATAATTATGGTAAATAGGTTTGAAAACAGATGTGCTTTAAATGAAAGGCTTTTCTCAGTTAAAAAGAATCTCATTGACCTTAATTTCTTTATTAGGTTCTTATCTCATTTTTTTTTTTCTGCTTGTCTAATTGCCCAGAGAGCAATGTATGTACATCTCAACGGTAGTACTGTTAGGTTAGAAATTACACCGCAAAAAAAAAAAGAAAGAAATTATATTGCTTCAGATCATTTGGTAGAAGATTTCTTGAATTTTTGACAAGTTTTGGTTGTTTTCAAAGCAATGATAAAACTCAAGAAGTTGTAATACAAACACACTTTTGGCATCATGAGCATCTCCATTGCCTTAGCCATTGTCACCCTCATTGATGCTGTTGATATTAGCAAACCTGGAACATACTGATTTCAATCCCAAAGGCAAATAAAAGTTTGCATTAGGTTGAAATTATGGTCTCTGGTTTGGATCTGATGCTTTTTCTGGATGTTATAGAAAAGCTTTGGTGATTTTTAACAAATGAGTTTGTTGCTTTAAAGATGCTTGATTAGCGAACACAAGGCAACAAAAATGAGTAGGCAGCTTTCTACAGAGAGGCTAAGGGCTTAAAAATATGGAATTCCTAACACTGGTGAAACCGCTGAACAGATATAAAGCATTTCCCCCCTAATTTGATCTTGTTAGAAGCAGTACGAACTAAACATGTCTGTACTTTCAAAGGGCTACCTCTATCCTGCAGATCTGGAGGAGGAAATGGCAACCCACTCCAGTATCCTTGAGCATGGTTGGAAGGGAGACCAGCAGCGTTGGGTTTTGATAAATATTTGCTGCATCCAAATCTGAACAAGTAGACTAGACAGTCCAGGGAACACTGTTTATACTATAATTCCTGCCCCATCACCACACTTCCAAAAAACCTGTCTCCTAGAATCCCACCCTTAGGGAAGCATTCCTTTGATTGAACAAGTTTGTATTTGAAAAATGAAAAGTGGTCATTCAGAAGATTAACACAATAAATAGGAGCCATTGGAAGAAGAAGGGTGGGGAAGAGGGTCTATGCTCCTTCTTTGAACCTGGGTAAATAAGAGGGAAGGGTATAAAAGAGTGGCTAAAGCCCAAACCAGAGAGTCAGGGAGACCTAGATTAGAATCCTAGCTCTTTCCGTTGCTGGCTGTGTGACCTGGGACAAATTACTTCACTTCTCTGAATTTCGTCTGTCTCATCTTTAAAATAGGGAAAATAATCCTACTTTCTCGAATGAGTTGGGGAATCAAATGAGTTACAGTGGATGTTTTAATCCTACATATTCAGGCTAGGTGGGCTGTGTAGAATCATATTGTTCAGTAGCTCAGTTATGTCCAACTCTTTGTTACCCAATGGACTGTAGCATGGCAGGCTTCCCTGTCCCTCACTATCTTCTGGAATTTATTCAAACTCATGTCCGTTGAATGAATGATACTATCCAACCATCTTATCCTCTGTTGCTCCCTTCTCTTCCAGCCTTCAATCTTTCCCAGCATCAGAGTCTTTTCCAGTGAGTCAGCTTTTTGCATCAGTTGGCCAAAGGATTTGAGCTTCAGCATCAGTCCTTCCAATGACTATTCAGGGTTGATTTCCTTTAGGATTGACTGGTTTGATCTCTGCTGTACAAAGGACTTGCAAGAGTCTTTGCCAATATCACAGTTTGAAAGCGTCCATTCTTTGGCGCTTCGCCTTTTTTTACCGTCCAACTCTCATCTGTAGATGACTACTGAAAAAACCATAGTGTTGACTAGATGGACCTTTGTCGGCAAGTGATCTCTCTGCTTTTTAATATGCTGTCTAGGTTTGTCATAGCTTTTCTTCCAAGGGGCAAGCATCTTTTAATTTCATGGTTGCAGTCCCTGTCTGTGGCGATTTTGGAGCCCAAGGAAATAAAGAATCCTAGTTATTGCCCAATTATCTGACACGCCTTGCCAGTTTTCAGATGTGACAATGACCTGTGGTTCATGGTGTAGCCTAAGGTGTGCACCAGCACAAGGGCCCTTCCAGAGAGATCCTAATCTGGCCTGTGTGGATTTGTGGTAAGGAGATCACCATCAGTGTCCTTCCCCTTTCACTTTAACAGAGCTGCTCTGCAAGGGGCAGGGTGGATACTCTTAAATCTAGGTTTTTTGGTTTAAAAGAAAGAAATAAAAGGGCTTCTCTTTGGGCTGAAGGCTAATAAAATAACTTTCTCTACCTATAATGCACACTTCCTTTTGGCTACCACTTTCTGCTTTTTTTTAAAAAATTATCTTTTATTGAAGTTTAGTTGAATCGCAGTTTTGTACCAATTACTGCTGTACAGCAAAGTGACTCAGTTATACATATATATATACACACATTCTTTTTTCATATTCTTTTCCGTTATGCTTTATCACAAGATAGTGAATATAGTTTTGTTTGTTACACAGTAGGTCCTTGTTGTTTATCCATTCTGTGTATACCAGTTTGCATCTGCTAATCCCAAATTCCCAATCCAACCCGCTCCCACCTCCTCCCCTCTGTGGCTGCCACTTTCTGAACTAATCAGTCATTCCAGTCACTGGCAGCTCCTATCAACAGCCCTGTTGCTGGCATCGCTCCCCATACACTCCTGTAGCATTAATATTTCATGAGGAACAATAGGGTAGAACCACACACCAGTTCCTGGAAAATAATAAAGCACAGGAAAGAATGAAATAAAATGGCCTGAATACTTGGAGGGAAATGTGATAAACCCAGAGCCAGTTTCCTCAGTGGTGTTTTACAGAAAAGGATTTATTGTACAACAATGAGCTTTTATTTATTCTTCTTTCAGTAAGCATTTTTGCATTATTATTCATTCGGCAATTCAGCTGGGTATTCAGAAGTGACAGCTTGCCAATTTTTTTTTTCACAAACATTTTAGACTTTAACATCTTAATCTGAAATCATTTCAGTAATTACATGGGCGTAATGGGTGGGAGGATGCGGGAAAGGTAGCGGCATTTTCAAGATGCTCAGACCAAGGGGAATTGTGCTAGACACGGAGCTCTGACAGCTGCAGATGGGACGTCCACATCTCTGCCTGCCCATGGAGAGCGGGAACAGGGTTATATCAGATGTCCTGTCCAAGTGTCGCACAGAGTCGGACACGACTGAAGTGACTTAGCAGCAGCAGTGCCATCCAAGATAGCACTGTTCTCTCTTGTCATTTTCGAAAGCAGCAGAAGAATCACTGAAGCTATCAAAGGGCCGTACCTAATCAATCGATTGGAGAAGGAAATGACAATCCACTCCAATATCCATGCCTGAAAAATCTCATGGACGGGGAGCCTGGTGGGTTATAGTCCATGAGGTCACACAGAGCTAGACACTGTGATCTCTAGAAAGAGCACAGAGCTGGACACGACAGTCTGAGCTCACGCACACAGTCAATCACTCTGCCTAGTGAACTCTCTAATCTTTTATCCTGCTTTATTCTCTTCATAGCTGTTGCTGTTGTTAGTGTTATACTTAAGTTGATTTACTTGGCTTATTATCTGTTTACCCAGTTAGAGAGTACCTTCCATGAGGACAGGCACATTGTTGGGTCTTATTCACTGCTGCATCCCCATTACCCAGAACAGTGGCTGGCACACAGTAGGGGCCCAATATTTGTGGGACGAATGAGTGAATGAATGTGGGAGTGCTGAATGCTGAGGCAACTTGAAGAGTGGTCAGACACTTTCCCTTATCTTGCTGTATAAGCTAGCTAGCAGGAAAGCAAAGTGTGTGGATGCTGAGAGAGCCTGCAAAGCCAGGCAGGACCTCAGAAGCTCTTGGTTTTCCTTGGAAGGCCATTCTCTACAAGCGATGATATGGAGCTTCCTGTGCATCGCTTCCTGAAGAAGAATCTGTTGCCCCTCTCTTTAACTGCTGTTAAAAGTAGACTCTCTTAACACCCTTGTGCCTGCTTTCCCAAGTCCTGCCTTGTACACGCTACCCGACTCTATTCCTGGCCCTGTTTTCTTTTGATCTCATGGCTGAGGTCCAGAGGTGCCCTACCTGCCAGCATTACCAGTTGGTTTTCCCCTTACCCTGTTGATTATGTACGGATGGTGGCTTAATACACGTGCATCTCTGAAAGAGATAGCTTCAGCCGTATTTCTCAACTTGTATTGCAAAATATAAAATCTTGTGGTTATTGTTGTTCAGTTGTTAATTTATGTCCGACTCTTTGTGACCCCATGGACTGCAGTGCACCAAGCTTTCCTGTCCTTCACTATCTCCCTGAGTTTGTTCGACCTCATGTCCATTGAGTCGTGATGCCATCCAACCATCTCATCCTCTGTCACCCCCTTCTCCTCCTCCTGTCCGTCTTTCCCAGCATCGGGGTCTTTTACAGTGAGTTGGCTCTTTGCATCAGGTGGCCAAAGTATTGGAGCTTCAGCATCAGTCCTTCCAGTGCCTATTCAGGGTTTATTTCCTTTAGGATTGACTGGTTTGATCTCCTTGCTGTCCAAAGGACTCTCAAGAGTCTTCTCCAGTACCGCAGTTGGAAAGCATCAGTTCTTCAGCCTTCTCCTCTGTCCATGGAATTCTCCAGGCAAGAATATTGGAGTGGGTAGCCATTCCCTTCTTTAAGAGATCTTCCTGACCCAGAGATTGAACCCAGGTCTCCTACATTGCAGGAAGATTCTTTACCATCTGAACCACCAGGGAGGCTGCTTGTGGTTATTAGTAGAAATTTTGTGGAAAAATATTTCTATGGTCAAATGAGGGTGGGAAATAGAGTTAATTGAAGCCATTCCCATAAGTTGTTTCTAAACCTTTGGTGTACTGGTGTGCATTTGAATATCTGAGACAGGGCCATGATACACAGTGATGTTTCCCTCAAAAGTATTTGACCATGGAAGCTTTCTCTCCTAAAATACACATTACCTCTTGCTTTCACTGAAACATAATCTAGGAAATATTGGTCTATAAACTGCAGGAGAATGCTATGTGGGGGTGGTAAGCCAGAGCTCATCTTACAATTGGGGGTTTTACCTTTGAAGACTGATCGTTCATCACCAGTTGGTTGGGGATTACCATGATGTGTGAGTTCATAGAACCAGGACCATGGCAATGCAGAAGGTGGAGAACCAAGGTTTTGAGGAAGGTGTAGAGGATTTAGATGGAGAAGGAGAAAAGAAAATTTCAAGTAGGGGCAAAACTGACAGGGAGATACATAACAGTGTTTTTGTTTTTTTAATTTTCTTTTCCTCAGATTTCTGAAAATTCAGTGGGACTTTTATTAATGGTTCCAATCCTGTTTTTTTGTTAATAAGTCAGTATTGGTTTGTATCCTCTGAAGTAGATACTAAAACATAACTCAGTGCACCAGGACTTTTTTAAGGGAAATGCCTGTGTGAGAGAAAATGGGGAGAAGCCTGGGAAAGTTATCAGACGTTATACAAGTCTGACCCCAAGTGAAGGAGCAAGGGAAGGGAAGTTGGGTAGAAGTGTTGTGAGCTTCTGCGAAGTCTAACGAAGGGTTAGCAATGCTATCAGGGAGGCCTGTGTCAGAGTCAGTCACTGAAGAGTCCACTGTCTCCCAGGACTGGGTCTGTCCAGATATTCCCACTGTGCCGAGTTAGTAGCTGGGAGCAGCCTGTGGGAAACATGGCCTTGGTGCAGATATGGTGATGGCTCCTTGATCAGTTAAACTCCCTGTGGTTGGCATTCTGCAAGACACATTCTCTTGACCACCACACTCAAGAAACAGAGCTTTAGGACTTCTTGGTGGTCTAGTGGTTAAGACTCCATGCTTCCAATGTAAGGGGCGTGAGTTTGATCCCTGGTCAGGGAACTAAGATCCCACATGGCCTTGCTGTGCAGCCTAGAAAAATATATAAATACAGTTTAAAAAAAAAAATTTTTTTTTTTTTGACTGACTCGATGGACGTGAGTCTGAGTGAACTCCGGGAGTTTGTGATGGACAGGGAGGCCTGGCGTGCTGCGATTCATGGGGTCGCAAAGAGTCGGACACGACTGAGAGACTGAACTGAACTGAACTAATGGTATGTTAATCATTCCTACCTAAGGAAGCCTCCATAAAAACCCATTCGGGCAGCCACCAGAGAACTTCCGGGATAGTGAGCACAGGGAGGCGCTAGAAGAGCGATGATGTCAGAGAGAGATGGAAGCTTCTCGCCTTTTCCCTGTGTGTCTGGTTTTGAGCATCTCTCTTACCTGGCTGTTCCTGAGTTATAGCCATTATAAGAAACAGGTCAGCAGGTGAATGGTGCTCTTGAGCACCTTTTGCGAGTACCACTCACACCTGTTCCAGGGACACTTTCTCCAAAGGATCAGCAAGCATCCAGTTCAATTTCAGATTCATGGGGTTGCTGCAGACCAGACACTGCTTGTCTCACTAAGAAGTTACAGGTTCCTCCTCTGACCACAATCCCTGCTTTTCTTGAGTCCTATCCAAGATAATGTGTTGTTTGCCTGTTACTCCATAAGTCCAATGTGGTGATCTTCCTGACCAGGGGTTGAACCCGCATGTCCTGCACTGGCAGGCAGATTCTTTACCACTGAGCCACAAGGGAAGCCTGCAGATGAAGAATCAGATGTCTGGTTCATCTGAAGAGAACAGTTGAGCATCACACACCAAAAGGCACATCGGGTTAAAAAACAAAAGCTGTAAAGTTTGGATCTTTTCCTGCGTTGGAAGCAAGAAAAATGGAAAATTGATCATCAAAGGTCCTTGCGGGAGACGGGTCTGGAACCCACCCCCAGGTGTCCATGACCCCCGTGGCTTTGCCCCGTCAGCGATGAAAGGGTTATCGGGCAGCCGCAGCCATCACCACGGAGTCACCTGCGATTCAGCCTGTGACTCGCTGTCGCACCACGCGGACCGCAAGCCATACCTGTTGAGCCCGGTGGAGCACCATCCGGCCGACCACCCCTACTACACTCAGCGGACCTCCTTCCAGGCCGAGTGTGTGGGCCCCTTCAGCGACCCGCTGGCCAGCAGCACCTTCCCGTGGTGGCACTACACCTCGCAGCAGGAGCTGAAGGACGAGTGTGCCCTGGTGCCCCGCACCCTGGCCACCAAGGCCAACCGCATCCCCGCCAACCTCCTGGACCAGTTTGAGAGGCAGCTACCTCTCAGCCGGGATGGCTACCACACTTTGCAGTACAAGCGCACGGCCGTGGAGCACCGCAGCGACGGCCCCGGCTGCATCCGCCACCTGGTCCACTCGGTCCAGAAGCTCTTCACCAAATCGCACTCCCTGGAGGGGCCGTCCAAGGGCAGCGTCAACGGAGGCAAGGCCAGCCCGGACGAGACGCAGACCGTGAGGTACGGCAAGCGCAGCAAAAGCAAGGAGCGGCGCCTGGAGCCCAAGCCGCGCAACAACACATCCCCTGGCTGGTGGAGTTCTGACGACAACCTCGACAGCAACATGTGTATCTACCACTCCCCCTCGGGTGTGATGACCATGGGCAGGTGACCCAACCGCTCGGCCTCTCAGTACTTTATGGAGGCCTACAACACCATCAGCGAGCAGGCAGTGAAGGCCTCCCGGAGTAACAACGACGTCAAGTACTCCACTTGCACCAACCTGCCCGTCACCCTAGACGCACCGCTGCTCAAGAAGAGTGCCTGGTCCTCCACGCTGACCGTGAGTCGAGCCCGAGAGGTTTACCAGAAAGCCTCGGTCAACATGGACCAGGCCATGGTGAAGTCAGAGTCGTGTCAACAAGAACATTCCTGCCAGTACCTTCAGGTCCCTCAGGATGAATGGACAGGGTACACCCCTAGAGGTAAAGATGATGAAATCCCCTGCCGAAGAATGCGGAGCAGCAGCTACATCAAGGGAGATGAAGACAGCGGTGACTCGGACACCAGCCCCAAGCCTTCTCCCAAAGTGGCTGCGCGAAGGGAAAGCTATCTCAAGGCGACTCAGCCATCCCTCACAGAACTCACCACTCTCAAGATTTCCAATGAGCACTCCCCCAAACTCCAGATCCGGAGTCACAGTTACCTGAGGGCGGTCAGTGAGGTCTCCATCAACCGAAGCCTCGACAGCCTTGACCCTGCGGGGCTGCTCACGTCTCCGAAGTTCTGCTCCAGGAACGAGAGCTACATGCGTGCCATGAGCACCATCAGCCAGGTGAGTGAGATGGAGGTGAACGGGCAGTTCGAGTCGGTGTGCGAGTCGGTGTTCAGCGAGCTGGAGTCGCAGGTGGTGGAGGCCCTGGACCTGCCGATGCCTGGCTGCTTCCGCATGCGGAGCCACAGCTACGTGCGAGCCATCGAGAAGGGCTGTTCGCAGGACGACGAGTGCGTGTCGCTGTGGTCCTCCTCCCCGCCGCACACCACCACCACTGTGAAGACCATCCAAAGCAGCACGGGTGAGTGTGCAGAGCCAGCCCCCGCGCACCACCCCTTGCCGCCCGGGCAGCGCCTCAACTGTGCCCAGACACTGCACGTGGTCCTCTCGCGGGTGTCACACAGTCTCCAGTCACCAGACCCCACCCACTCCCCGCGAGGCATCCCAGCCTCCGGCCACAGTCACGCGCCCCCTTCTTCCTCCATCTGCGTCTCCGGTATCACCAGAGGAAACTGCAACTCGGGGACCAAGGGAGACAGCACAGGGGGGAGATGTTCCCAAGATGCCCACACAGCATCCTAGGGCCAGTACTCTCATCCCACCCAACTCCCGCTCTCCATCAGCAGACCCTCCCGTTCAGGGCTATGACCCTCTCCACGAATCAGACACCCTGATTGTTGAGCATCGCAGAGCTGGAAAGCTTTTAAAATCCCAAGATATACACACAAAATGACTCTCCCAAAAGACCTGAACTATCATTGTGAGACAATAAGAAATGGATGATGCAGTAACACTGACTGCACAACTTATGTTTTCTTTTATTATAACCAAAGGCAGATTTATTTCATTTTATTTTAGACCTCCTGACTATCTATATGCACCCAGCACCTCCTTTTCACTCTAAACTGAGTTTGGATTTATACCACTACACTGTCTTTTGATCAGATTTTCATCAGAGAGGCACAGAAGAGCTTAGCTGGTTTCCATGACACTGGACCTATATAGGAATATAGCCATGGATTGTGTGTGACAGTGTATGTATTGTTTTGGAGGGTTTCAGGGTGCTTTTTAAAAAAATAACATTTGGGTCCAAGAAGAAAATCTTCTCCATTGTAACTAGTCTTAACTTTGGTAGAATTTAGCATTACTCCGATAAAGACTAGTTCGATAAAAAAAGATCATCACATCGAGTCAAGATAAATGATGAATTAATTAGAAGGAAAAATCTATGCTAAACTATTCAGTTTTCATTCTAGGTGCCTCAAATGTCAGCAGTTATCATTCAGCTTAGAACTTTCGCTGGCTTGGGAACTAATAGGTTCTCATCTTACTTGCAAGAAAGCCATTAAAGGTTAAACAACAGGTCTTCCTTCTGGACCAAGGCAAATTAGGATCTCAGGATTAGGGAAGAGATGCTTCTAGACCATGGCTCAGCTGACCCACTGTATCCCAGCACCTCTGGCCCTGGGTGGCCGATTCCCACCAGAGACAGAAGGTGTGCGTTTTTGCTCACTAGGAGATTCTGCACAAACAGCCACAGACGAGGTTAATAAGTTAAATAAAGTTGGTTCAGGAAATGAACACATTTTTAAATTCAAAAAAAAAATTTTTTTTTTAATTTTATTTTATTTTTAAACTTTACATAATTGTATTAGTTTTGCCAAATATCAAAATGAATCCACCACAGGTATACATGTGAAGAAACAGAACTTTATAACAGGTGAACTAGCCTACATGTGAGGAGCAGACTGCCTCCAAACTTAAAGTTACACATCTGAAATGAGGGATCAGGGCAGGACAGTATTGGTTGCAACTGCCTTTAGACTTAGCCTAGTAAAAACAGAGTGTCTTGTTACTTGTCATTTTATGAATCTCCAGATGAGAATATTTGATTTTCTCCAGGGGGTAGATTCAGTTTTTGTGGGATCTCATCTTATAAAGTTGGATGTTGAGGATGGGGAAGACTATCATTAAGAAAAAAGAATATAAATTACAACCACAAAATTATCAGAGCTATGCCCAGGACCTTGAAAAGCAGGCCTGCAAGTAAGAGGCCAGCTCCAGTCTCACTTTCTGCATGCATGATGAAGCCACCCCTGCCCTTCTGCAAATTATGGATAAGAATCTTGGAGTATATGGCCTGAGCATATTCAAAAATAATTCACTGTTGATAGATTCATGAAAATGTAAAATGCCTCACAAGTGCTTAATTATCTGAACTGTGTGTGCTTTCAGCAGCAAAGAAACAGCTGATGAGCGATGGAGAGAGGGAGCCGCAGAGGTTAATGCACAGGGGGCGATCCTGGCACACGCTATCAGCTGAGCTGGCTGAGTTGCTGACTCAGATGCAGGAGCATGGGTTCTCAAACCCCAGCCCCATCACAGTCTTTGGAGGGGAGCACTGCGTGACTTTGGTTCTCTGGTTTTTCCCTGTCTCTTTAAGGTCACAAAATGAAGGAAATGAGGGAAACATGTTGCACACACACACAATTGTTCTTTTAGCTAAGCCCACAGTGCAGTGCAAGAGGTAGTCAAACCATGAGGGCTTCAACAGACACACTTGTGTTGGTTTGTACAGATCCAAGGATGACAAGATGTTTCCCAGAATTCGCTTTTTTTCCCTCCCAGAATTCATTTTTCTAGAAGACTCCAAACCATTCAAATGGAGAGACTTCTAATGAGAGAAGTAAAGCAAAACAGAAGTGAAAATAAGGGAGGAATAAGGAAGAAACTGGGAAGGGGAAGGAAGGACAAACAGCAAAGGGAAAGGGAAGGGCTGAAGGCATGAGGCCCAGTTGGATCTTGTAGCATCATTTGAAAATAGACTGTTCAGCTCATCCAGATCTCATGAAGGGAAGCTCCGATACCGGACGCGCCTTTGCTGGACTCTGATCATCCAGAGGTCTCCATCCCGATGGCTTTCTAGCTTGGTTTCCAGTCCATCTCAATATTGTATTGCTGAGATAGTCTTCTTTACACCCAATGACAGTCTGACTCCCCCAACTCAACATGGAGTGAAACTCTGCAACTTGCTGTGCAAATCCACCCCCTCCCCAAAATTGTCTTGTACCACTTATTTCTTCCTCTCACCTCATTTCTTGGTATTGCTTGCTCTCTCTCATACTTACTCAGCCCTAGTTTTCATTCTTTATATTTCTCTCTACCTAGACCCATGGTTCCAAACAAACAGATCCTTGTCTGATGAACTTAACATAATAATTGGTATTTCCTCCAGTTCTGGGTCTTCTCCATATCTGATAAGCTCCCAGAAATTTATTGTCCCACGTACGGCACCTATCCCAGTGGATGGCAGATAGCAGGATCATAAGTGTTTTTTCTGGAAGGAAGGAATGAATGAAAATGACATTTATATGCATATACACTTCCCTTGTTATTCCTATGACTTTTGCTTCTTTAAGATTCAACTTAGTTTGTCATTTCCAGAAAAATGTACTGAAATAACTAATTTTATCCACACGCACCTGATACTTTTTCTGTTGGAAAGGTCCTAGGTACTGCTTTACTCTTCATTTTTTTCCTACTGCGAAATATCAATAGTTTATAGCAGAGTAATGATTCAGGAAAGCTCATATTAAAAAAAAATTCTGCTTCAAGGCATCAGAGAGCAACTAAGAAAATCAGGATCTGAGAGGCAGGAAGAAAGGGAGCACGTGGATGTGACCCTAACATTCTACACTGCATTTCTCCTCTGGGTAGATGCCAATTTCTTGACATGGTCTGAAAGGCCAAGGATCCAGGCAAAGAGTGACATTTGAGAGGTTGAGAAGCTAGCTGAGATTTTGGAAGTCTTCTGGAACTAGGAAGAAAAGAAAATTTGTGACTGCCAAGGCATCAGGGCTTGTATAATCCAGAGCTCTGAAAGAAGGGATAAACAGAGAAGGGAGCCCAGCACTTGGAGGTTTTCCCTCTTCAAGGAATTTGAGGATTAGTTATAAAACTTAAAAGCCAAGTTAATACCATCTAAAAATCAAAATGGTGTTCTTTGCAGTCTTTCAGTCCTGGGAAGACAGAACCTGGAATCCAGGATAGGCCATATTAAACATGCCAGTGTCTTATCTGAGTACCCTAAAGCAGCGGTCCCCAACCTTTCTGGCACAGGAACCAGTTTCATGGAAGACAGCTTTTCCACAGACTGGGGTGGAGGAGGAATGGTTTCAAGATCATTCAAGTGCATGACATTTATTATGCACTCTATTTCTATTGGGCTTCCCAGGTGGCAGTAGTGGTAAAGAACTCGTGTGCCAGTGCAGGAGACATAAGAGACACGGGTTTGATCCTTTGGTAGGGAAGATCCCCTAGACTAGGAAATGGCAACCCACTCCAGTATCCTTGTCTGGAAAATCCACGGACAGAGGAGCCTGGCAGGCTATAATCCATGGGGTGGCAAAGAGTCGGACATGATGGAAGCAACCTAGCATGTGCTTCTGTTATTATCACATTGCTCTACCTTAGATCACCAGGCATTAGATCCTGGAGGCTGGGAACCCTTGCCCTAAAGAACTATTCCCTAGAAGCAGGTGAAAATCAGAAGTAAACTGAGGCTTACTTAGTCCCTAATGGCATTGAGGGGACCTGCAAAGGAGAGGGTAAATTCTCTCTGAAAGAAGATAATGTTATGCAAGCCTCTCGAACGTTTCTTACACAGTGTGTCTAGCAAACAGTCAGAATTTGTGGAAGGTATGAAAAAAGGACAGAGATGAAAATAGAAAAGAGAAACAAATGGATAGGTGAGTCAGATACTGAAATAATCAAACGTTGGCTGGACCATGTTCAAGAAAATAGGTAATAAGATGGAGAATTTTACCAAGAAATGGAATGTGTTTTTAAAAATGATCAAGTGAGAATTCTGTAACTGATATTAAGATATCAGTACTTTATTTTTGGGGCCTCCAAAATCACTGCAGATGGTGATTGCAGCCATGAAATTAAAATACGCTTACTCCTTGGAAGGAAAGTTATGACCAACCTAGATAGCATATTCAAAAGCAAAGACATTACTTTGCCAACAAAGGTCCATCTAGTCAAGGCTATGGTTTTTCCAGTGGTCATGTATGGATGTGAGAGTTGGACTGTGAAGAAAGCCAAGTGCCGAAGAATTGATGCTTTTGAACTGTGGTGTTGGAGAAGACTCTTGAGAGTCCCTTGGACTGCAAGGAGATCCAACCAGTCCATTCTGAAGGAGATCAGTCCTGGGTGTTCATTGGAAGGACTGATGCTAAAGCTGAAACTCCAATACTGTGGCCATCTCATGCAAAGAGTTGACTCATTGGAAAAGACCCTGATGCTGGGAGGGTTGGGGGCAGCAGGAGAAGGGGACAACAGAGGATTAGATGGCTGGATGGCATCACCAACTCGATGGACAGGAGTTTGAGTGAACTCCAGGAGTTGGTGATGGACAGGGAGGCCTGGCGTGCTGCGATTCATGGGGTCGCAAAGAGTGGGACACGACTGAGCAACTAAACTGAACTGAAGTAGATTTAACAGATTATTGATCAGTGGGAATACCCTGGCAGTCCAGTGGAAAGTTAGTCAACTGAGAGTTACCAGGAAATATTAATAGCAAAGCATATCATTACAGATAGAAAAAGGAATATAGAATACAGAAAAGAGCATGAGACAAAAACAGGGAGAAGGTTTAACATATTAATACTTGTTATGGGACTTTCTGATGGAGAAGGCAATGGCACCCCACTCCAGTACTTTGCCTGGAAAATCCCATGGGCAGAGGAGCCTGGTAGGCTGCAGTCCATGGGGTCGCTAAGAGTCGGATACGACTGAGCGACTTCCCTTTCACTTTTCACTTTCATGCATTGGAGAAGGAAACGGCAACCCACTCCAGTGTTCTTGCCTGGAGAATCCCAGGGACAGCGGAGCCTAGTGGGCTGCTGTCTATGGGGTTGCACAGAGTTGGACACGACTGAAGCAACTTAGCAGCAGTGTGGGACTTTCTGAAGGAGGTGAGAGAATAGGAAGGAAGCAGTATTTGGAGAAAATAATAATTTTCCAAAACTTTTGGGAGATGCCAAGTCACAGATTCAAGAAGTTCTATAAAATAAATACAAGTGAGTTAAATACAAAGAAAACTACCCCTAAACGTATAGTCGTAAGACCACAAAACACTGAGGACAAAGGGAAATCTTAAAAGCTGCCAGGTCAGAAGACACATTGTCTTCACAGGAGCAAAACTTAGGCAGATGGATGACTCCCCCTGAAAATAACAATGAAATTAAAAAGATTTTTTTAAAAATGACTTTAAAGTATGGAGAGAATCCTGCCATCCTAGAATCTATAATCAGAGAAAACAGCCTTCAAAAATAAAATAAAGATTTTTCTAGCCAGACAAAAACTAAGAATTTCATCTCTTCCAAAGCTGCACTTAGAAAAAGGAGGGAGGGAAGGGAAAAAGTAAGAGAGGTCCCTTCAAGAAGAAGAGAGATGAGTTCAAAAGAAATCACACAAATGCAGGCTGGAATAGAAACCAATGAAAAGAGAAATATGTAAGGATAATTTTAGATTAATATAGACTACATAAGACAATAATAATGGTGGTGGGATTTATAACACATGTAGATGGCTTCCTTGGTAGCTCAGCAGTTAAGAATCCACCTGTCAGTGCAGAAGACACAGGTTTGATCCCTAGTCTGAGAAGATCCCACATCGCGGAACAACTAAGCCCATGCACTGCGGTTGCTGAAGCCCATGTGTCTAGAGCGCATGCTCCACAAGAGCCGTGATGGCAGTGAGAAGCCCGCATCCCACAATTAGAGAGTAGCTCCTGCTCGCGGCAACTAGAGAAAAGCCTGTGCAGCCGCGAACCCAGCATAGCCCCAAATAAATAAAACATGTAGAATTAAAGTGCATGACAGTAATGAAAAAAGGCAATATTTAGTCTGTTAACAAATGCAGTAATTTCATCTTGTCCATTTCTGTATCATCAACACCAGGCACAGTGAAAAGTATACAGTGAGTGCTATATAGTTGAATGCTCCTTGACAATCCTCCTTTTAACAGATGGAGAAAAGAGAAGACCAGAGACAAATTTATTGTTGAAAGGGTGCCCCAGCACCCAGGTCTTTTTCACTGACCACCGCTCCTTTGGTGCTGACTTCAGAGTCTTGCTTTGCCCTCCACCCACTTCAAGACTGGTGACATTTTAGACTGCTTTATATTCCACAAGTGCTCTTGGGAACAAAACCTTGCACCCCATTTAAGAGCCTGACTCCAGGGCAACTCTGTGTGTGCTCACCCACCTGGGGCCCAACTCTAATCTGGGTCCTGGTGTATAACCACCTTCTTAGTCTCTTTTGTAAATATCTTTCTCTATGTGACAAAGCATTGAGAAACCCAGACTAACCTCTGAAGCCTGGGTGTAGGTCGTGGTTCTTTATATTGGCTCAAGCCCCCTTTCCCTCCAACTGTTGAGGCTTTGTTCTGGAAGAATGCGAGGGAGATGGAGGAGAACAGTGTGGCAGCCTATTGTCTGGGGAGCTGTCAGAGTTCATTTTCCAAGCAATTCTTCCAAAGGTCTTAGGATGACAAACTGCTTCTGCCTTGTCGATGATTCTGTTTTTAAAGGGGAAGTCCTAGAGGCTGCAGGGAGTTGCTAAAGGGGAGATAAGAAGATGAGAATTTGAGCTTTCTTACTACCCTCTTCCAGTCTCTTAATAGGACCAATAAGAGCTGGTAGGGAATGTACAATACAGGACTGGTTTAGACTACACAGCGACTTTGTGAAATATTTTAATACAGTCAGTTTTTAGTTAATGTACAAAACAATCAAGTAGGTTTCTGGGCAGAGGAGAAGGAGCTTGGGTTTTGCAGTTCCATAGCTTGATGTTGTGACTGAAGTAACTGCACACACATACACATGCACACAGCTTAATTTCAGTCTTTATTCTGCTCTGTACATCACAGACCAATCACCTAACCTCTCTGAGCTTCAGTTTCTCCATCTGTAAGTGGGGAACATAGTATTTCTCTACCTAACCTGATTTGTTAGGTTAAGTATAAGTATGTCTCTACCTTACATGATTTTACAGGGAGAATAAATGAAATAACATATATAAATGGGTTCTTGGAATGGAAGAGTCCTAAGAACAATCTCGATTTTTGTTCCTTACCTCAAGAACACTGCAAATACTGCAAACTGTGACAACTAATGAGTAATTCATGGAAAAAATGCCAGGAGTATTTAGAGCTGGATAGATACTTAGGGCCCTTCTAGCCAAACACATTTATTTTTCAGATGAAAAAGTGGAGTGAGAGCCAAAGAAATTTACTTTCTCAAAGTAATGAAATCAGAAAAAGAGGGGGAAGGAAGAGCCTCTAAATCTGATCCAAATTCTGCCTGGAGTCTCCCTCTGTGAGGGAGTCAGAATGACCAGATCCTGCTGTTTACTGTTTCCTGGTTAGGTTTTTTTTTTTTTTTTTTTTGATGTACACAGAGAGTCTGATGTGAGCAAGGAGATTAGTGGCTGATCAAAGAGAGATGCTAAAAGTCATAAGCATCTATTTGATGTTTTCTCCCTGGCATAATATCAGGAATTACAAAAGCACTGGGAGACTTCTGTAAAGAATGCAGGCAACCTATCTGAAGAATGTTTTGTCAATAAAATTGTCTCCAGTGAAGGCCATGCTATACCTCCTCAGAATGAGAGGGTGTCCTGGTCACTGCTTCGGGACCATTTCCGAGACTTCTGGGGTTTGCTTGCAGCTGCTCACACATCAAAGAGAAAAACACAGGTTTCTAGTGGATCCTTCATCATCTCAAGAGCAGCTGGAGGGAAGAAAGGAGGACACCAGACATGTGAGAGTGTGTTGACAGACCTCTGAACACACGCCACCCTCAGCCTCTGCAGCGGTGCCCACATAAGTTCCTCCATGGAGTGTTGGGACAGTTTCTGGTATCGGGTTGGAGTGTCTTCAGCAGCACAGTTTTAGCTACAAGTGCACCGTCCACTTGGTACAAGACTTATAAAACATTTCCTGAGCCCTTGATCAAATGACAATGAAAATAACACTCCCCACCCCTGGCCCCTTTGGCGCTGGGGGTCTCAGGGGCCTTTGAAGATGAAATGGTGGTTTGATCCTGAACTCACTACCACCGCCACAGCGTGAAGCAAGGCTTTCCAGCAAGTCTTTTCTCCCCTCCTTGTTCAAAGGTTAGAAATCAAAGAGCCCAGCTCTCCGTGGTCCCAGAATGCTGCTGGGTTTACCCAGCCGCACATTGGCACTGGGTCAGCATCATTGTTTGGACTTGGGTGTTCCCAAGATCACATTCATCCTTAATCAGTGTTGTGCTCTGAAGTGGCAAGCCCCGGAGCCTGCCCCAAATCTACAGAGTTCATTGATTTCATGTCCTCAGGGACTGAATAGAACACCTCTGCTTCAACAAAAATAACTGTCACGGACTCAGAAACAAGAAATGGCCTATCCCCCAAGGGGCCAAGTCACCAGGCAGGATGGCCCTCCCTGAGGCCTGGCATGGTCTCTTTGTTCTCTACCAGTCAGCTAACCTTCTTCAACTGTGTTGTTGTCTCTGATTCAGCTCTTTTTTTCCATGCAGGGTAGCGGTAAAGTGCTATGGAAATCCTGGCTATATCTTATTGATAAAATATAGCCAGTTGCTGCCAAGCTGAAGTGGGCAAATGGATAGTTCAAGGATGCACTAGAGTACTTGACATTGGCTGCCGCTGCAGACAGTGAGGAGGGACCATAGTGGATGGACTTCGCTGGCCTTCAGACATTTTGTGCAAAATCATCAGAAGCTCTAGGGGACAGAAAGGCAGAGCCACAGCACTGATATGACCCATAAATGCCAGCCAGGGACACCAAATGACAGCCAGGCAGGCCACAGTCAACTATTTTCATCATCTGTGTGCTAAATACCACTCAGTGTGGGACAAGCACTATGGTGAGACAGTAGGTTATCCTTACTGGAGCAGGATGCTCTCTGAACACAGCAGGCCAGACCCTGATTAGCTAAGACCTAATATCAGGTAAAACCCTGAGATAAGATAGTAAGAAACTCCACACTCATTTTGGGCAGTAACTAAAGAATGTATATGTATTTGTGTTTTTAAAATTTTATTTTAATATATTTATGTTCTGTGTGTGTTATATATTCTACATTGTATTTATGTCTGTATATACAGTCCTTGGTGTTCTTTGGAAGGAATGATGCTAAAGCTGAAACTCCAATACTTTGGCCACCTCTTACGAAGAGTTGACTCATTGGAAAAGACTCTGATGCTGGGAGGGATTGGGGGCAGGAAGAGAAGGGGACGACAGAGGATTAGATGGCTGGAAGGCATCACTGATTCGATGGATGTGAGTTTGAGTGAACTCCGGGAGTTGGTGATGGACAGGGAGGCCTGGTGTGCTGAGATTCATGGGGCCGCGAAGAGTTGGACACGACTGAGTGACTGAACTGAACTGATCCATGTGTGTGCACTCAGTTGGTTCAGTCATGTCTGACTCTGCGACCCCATGAACTATATGTAGACTGCCAGGCACCTCTGTCCATGGGATTTTCTGGGGAAGAATACTGGAGTGGGTTGCCAAGCCTTCCTTGAGGGGATCTTCCAGACCCAGGGATCAAACCCTGTCTCCTGTATTACAGACAGATTCTATGCCACTGAGCCACTGGCTAAGCCCCCACATACATATGTAAATACACATGCATACATATATGAAAGTGTTAGTTGCTCAGTCACTTCCAACTCTTCGCGACCCAATGGACTGACCCAGCCTGCCAGGCTTCTCTGTCCATGTGATTCTTCAGACAATAATACTGGAGTGGGTAGCCATTCCCTTCTCCAGAGGATCTTCCTGACCCAGGGATTGAACTCAGGTTTCCTGCATTGCAGGCAGAGTCTTTACCATCTGAGCCCCCATACACACACACACACACACATACAGAGTTATACATACACATATATAAATACACGTACATCTATTTTTTTAAAAACCACCTATTGCCCTCCTCATGTGCTTGCTGACTGAATCTATTCACTTGCAAAAAACCTTGTGGTCATTGGGTTTAAAACCAAAAATCACTGTGTAAAAATACCTTTTTTAAAAGGTGCAAATATAATTTACTTCAAGTAGACAAAGACTTATAAGGACAGAGAAAATACAGTTTACTTCAATTAGACAAAGACTCAAGAACTGAGAGTTGAAATGATTTTTTAAATGTTCCGGTTGGGTTGGAGGATAAGCTTGTCCTGGCTGACTCCACTGGCATCTGAACTCCCTATTTCTGAATTCAAGGCCAGGGTTATTTGCCATTGCTGAGCTCAGGAGAGAAGTCCTGCACCATCAAGAGGGCTGGGCCCTCAGCAGGTGCTTGCAGAGGCACCTGCTGGGAGGCTGGGCTCCCCATCCTGTTCCCCCTACTTGCCAGCCTGGTTCCTGGGCTCCTCCTTAGATGAATGTAAATGCTGAATAAATCAATATTTTGCATTAGATTTAATGTTTTACAAAGATAATTCCAGTGATCCCATAAAGTATGACTTAGAAGTGGGACAAGATTGGAAGTAGAAAGAACAGTTAAGAGGATATTACAGTGGGTACCTAGTAAATTCACGGTGGGAGTGGAGCCTCTGGAAAAGTGTACTGGTGAGCCTCACTTGAGAATCAGTGGCTCTTAGGTATCAGGACAAGTCTTACTTGCCAAAGAGAAGAGAGTCTTCCACTTGCATGCCCAGCCTCCAGCTATAATTGAGAGTTTAATTTCTAGCTATAGTAACAGTCCCCAAATCTCAGTGGCTTAACATAGTAAATGCTTCTTTATCCGAAGACCAGAAGTTCCCATGGATATGAGTGGCTACAAATAGTTATGAGGGGGAACGGTAACTAGTTCCAGTTGCCAGAAGAAGTACGTCAGGCCTGCCAAGATAACAGATATAGAAATGCAGGTGTTTCATAGAAAAGACCAACTCATTTCAGTTGCTAAAAACTGCACAGTGAGGAGAATGATGTACAAGGCAAGGCAGTCTAAAATATGGTGCTTGACATTTATTTATTTTTGACCATGCTGGGTCTTTGTTGCTGGTCTTGGGCTTTCTCTAGCTGCAGCGAGCAGGGGCTTCTCTTGTGCTGGCTTCTCTTGTTGCGGAACTTGGGCTCTAGGGTGGGCGGGCTTCAGTAGTTGTGGCTCCTGGGCTCTAGAGCGCAGGCTCAGTAGTTGTGGGGCATGGGCTTAGTTGCTCCATGGCTTGTGGGATCTTCCTGACTCAGGGATCGTACCCGTGTTCCCTACATTGGCAGGCAGACCCTTTACCACTGAGCCACCAAGGAAGCCCTGACATTTATTTTTTGAAGTGTGTTTTGGGGACTTTGGAAGCTGCAGAGCCCAGTTTTTATTCTGGCTGCATGTTATACCTGGTTTTCTTCTGTCATCTGGTTAAGCTGCCATCATTGGCCAAGTCACCACTCTAGTGTGAAGACAGAATAGCAATGTAATAACATAATAAAAGTAAGTCAACACATGTGTATAGAGTTCAGTTGAAAGAGGCAGAGCAGATGGTAGAACAGCTGGAGTTCACCCCATTAAAACGGAAAGTCATCTCTAGTTTGTTCTCCTCTTGTAGATCATCAGTGGCATGTATGGAATAGTCAGGCTTATTGCTCCTCTTTTCTGAAAGGAGAATATAGAAGGTTTAAAACCGGGAGATAGTTGAAGGTTTACCTGGTCCAGCTGTCCCATTTCATGGGTAGGGAATCTGAGACACAAATGGCTTAAATAAATGCCCCAAATGACAGGCCAGTAAAATACACAGTTCTGGTCACCGTCCCCATCCATTGTACAGATCCTCTGTCCGCCTCCTCCCCTTCCTCTCCCTCCCGTCCTTCCCCCTCCTCCCTCATTAAAATCATCTTAAGAAAACAACTTTGAATAAAATACATGATCTAGAAAGTAGTTACTCCTGTCAGCTCGCAGCTCTGATAAGATTAGGGGTCTTACCTGTGGATCTTAGTATTCATCAGCAGACAGGCGCTCCTGGAGGACCATCAGCAAGTGTAGAAATGGAAGAGGTTCGCTGATGGTAGAACACTTTTCAGTCCAGTGCGTCCTCAGAGCAAACAGCTGTGGCATCACATGCTTCTGTGTCATTATTCATACTTGTGCTCTCAAAGCATTACAGGAAAACTGTGTGGCGTCTATGAGGCACTTTATCAACAGGCACACTGAAGAACCAAGATGTAAGAGAGTCCACAGGGAAGTGATGGAGCAGGACGCTGCTCCTCACATCTGGCTGTTGTATGTGGGTCCTTAAAATCTGACCTAGAGCAGCGAACTGCCCTTCTTATTGAGTGATGGCGCACTTGATGCACACCAGTAGAGAATGTGGTATGACATTTCTTTCCTCCAGAAGTGATGGGGTGTGTGATGCTATGCGGGTAAAAGCAGTTTGTAGACGTAATTATGATGAGGAGCTAGTCACTTAACCTCTCTGACTTTTGTTTTGGTTCCCTCCCGCCTCAATTTGTAAAATTGAGGAATTGAAGTAGATGACCTCTGAGACCCTTTCTAGGTCAGACATTTTAAATCTGCAAACATAAAGTCAGCTGCCTCATATAAGGATTAAATTTATAATTTTCCATCATTAGCAATCTGTCCTACTCAGCCCAGAGAGGAGGAGAGAACAGAGCTTTTGTTAGAGCTGTAGGCATCAGGAAAACCCAGACTCTTGATCCGAATCCCCTTTCTAAGAAGAGATTTTTTTCTGCTTTTCTACATGGGCACAAATCCCTGTGCTTCTAACTTGCTGGCCAACTATTAATAATACTAATTTTAAATCAAATTAAAAATAAATGAGCTAGTTTTGGATTAGATACCCATACTAGAACTGACTCCACAGCTGTTTAGAAATATTCTTGGTTGTTAGTGAGAAAGAATCCCATTAAATTCATCTACACACCCCAGTTACTAAGACTCCTAGAAGAGATATGGCAGGACAGGAAGTCTTGTCTGAAACATGAAATATCAAATCTCCTTAGGAAGATGAAGGGTATAAACCAGAATTTTTAATTGGAGCCTTTCTTTTGTGTATATAATAAGCATTTGTGGTAATGTTCATGGTTAATCAAGTCTGGCTATTTTTATACAGGAAAGATTTTAGTTACATTATTCTTTAAAAATGTTTTTTTAAATAAAGGGCATAAAAGACTGTATAAAGAGGCAACATCTCTGTGTGAAAGAAGATGCTATCTCAGAACTATTTGAAAGTGTCAGCTGTGCAGAGCAAGAGTTATCTCAGATGGTTCCCTCATTCATTTCTTCCACCACAAATTTTTTGAGTGCAGAAATACTCTTGCATTCGGTGCAGATGTTGTAAATATAAAAAGAGATGGTGTGTGCGCTCAAGGAACTCACAGTCCCATAAGGAGACTCGCATGCACTGGGCACGCTCCATGCACCACACAGACCCCAGGGATGGAGAAGATGCTGGGAGACCAAGAGTAACCACCCGCCACCCAGGTGTTGGGGAGAGCTGCAGGGTCACTAAGAAGTAACATGTGGGCTTTGTCTTCCAGATGAATGGTTGACATTGGCAACAGAGATGTCAGGAATGGGTACTTGTCCTGGCTATCTTTAGTTTGCCCCTGCAGGTCCCATCCTTCCCATCCTTTACCTTCTGTTGGGATGATGGAGCCAGCTGACCTGGGTGAACCCTCTTGACAGGTGTGGTGCCCTTTGGTTTTCAGTTGTGACCCATCAATGGGCAGCCCCAGCAGGAGCTTGGAGAACAGGAAGGTGAGGTTGGTATTGTATGCCCCTGGTCTCCTTCCTGAGAAGGCTGGTTGATTCTCAGTCTGAAATTAGACCGAAGGTCTCTGCTCCTCTCAGGTGGCTTCTACAGGGCCCTCTCCTTTTGGGTTGCAGTAAACACTCTCCTGTATGATGGGCACTATGTTATGCATTTTCCTTGGGCTTCTCTGCCCTTGTACTCCCCTTCCTGTGCAACCTTCTCTTTGTACATTGATTTAAATGTGCAACCTCTTCCCAGCTGGGACCCTGGCTGACAGAGCATCAAAGGCCGAGTGGCTAGACCGAGTGAAGATAAAAGGAGTGCAAATTTAGCCTCCAATTAAAACTAATTAATTAATTTTAAACAAGCAATTGTATGAAGTCACCCTATAGGTCAGAGATGCTAGAAATAAGGGACAGTTGGGGTGGGCGGAGGGCAGACAGGAGAAACACCAAAGGTTTATAATCTAGGACATCAGGATGAGCGAGGATTCTGAGGTTGCAAAGATCAGCCTGGCCATGGCGTGGAGGATGAACTAGAAAGTATCTTGCCATCCCCTAGTTGGCTCTCAACTTCTCCATCACCTGAGCAACCAACGTCCTATAGGAAATTTCCTCTTTTGTAAATATTTGAAGTGTTTTCTTGTTAGACCCAGATGAATATAAGCAACTTAAAAAGCCTGGGCAATGAGATGACAAGCTGTGACATGTTCTCAGGGGGCTAACTTCTTACTGGCAAAGGGCCACAAGCTTCCCTCACGTCAGAAGGCCATTATTCTTTTTCATGAGGGTCAGTTCAATGCAGTGTTGTCACGTGGATTCCAGAGCAGGCTGCCTGGGCCTGAAAGCCTGCCTCAATGGTTCCACTCAAGTTTTTCTATCTTTGTGAGCCTTGATTCCTCACATGTAAAGTGAAGATGATAGTACCTAACTTATGGAGTTGTTTGTTACAAGCATTAAATGAGCTGCTGCTGTGTATATAAAACGATTTTAAAAGTGTCTGGTAGACATTAAGTGCCGTGTAAATACTTGCTATTATTATTTGGGGACTTTGGGTTGGAGCAGGAAAGGCCGAGGTCTCTCTTCCTTTCAATACCAGGTCATCCCTATATTAGAACAGTAGGTTTTGGCTGTCATATCCTAAGGATGGCAGCTTTGGAAGTTGGAGCAAGCATGCACTGATGGACAGGGATGCTTGCTGTAAGACGAAATCATTTCCCAGGGGCAAGCAGTGGTTTTCATGTTCTCCAGCTGGCAGAAACTCCAAGGTCTGTTACTTGAAAAGATTTCACTGGTGCTGTGAGCAGGGCCATTATTTTCCACTCTTAATTATCTCCTCTGTGGCAGGGCACATTGCTCCAAAACTGAGCCCTACTGGTAGGCAGGGCAGCAGGAGAGAAAAATTGGAGTGGGTACAAATCAGAAAGCACAGCCATTCAGCTAACCACCGACTCTGAAGGCAAATACAGCTGATTCCCCAGGGGAGCTAGAAAAGGGGAATGTCACTTGAAGAAATAAAATTGTAATGACCACAGGGGGCATAAAGAATTCTATTAAAAGACTCAGGTCTGCATTGATAAAGATCATTGAGGACAACTATTTGAAATTTTCATTGCTCTCTGAGTGATTCATTCTACTTCCTGGGAGATTCAAGTCCCAGGGCACCAGGGAAATCTCAGTGCACAGAGTGTTGGTGAAAGCCCGCAGCTCAGCTCACTACCCAACTTAACTCATTGCCTGCCTCCAGGCCCCGTGTGTGTGATGTATGTGTGTGTGTGTGCATGTGTTTCATCCTTAAATCAATGCTCCATCCTCTTGGAATTAAACTCCTTTGACAGCCCAGCTGCAGTATCGATTAAACAGCTTCCTTTATAGAGTGGCTCAAGTTGTTTCGGGGAAAGTGAAAGTGTTAGTCGCTCAGTCGTGTCCAACTCTTTGTGACCCCATGGACTGTAGCCCACAGATTTTCTCTGTTCATGGGATTGTGCAGGCAAGAATACTGAAGTGGGTAGCCATTTCCTTCTCCAGCGGATCTTCCCAACCCAGGGATCAAACCCAGGTCTCCTGCATTGTAGGCAGATTCTTTACCGTCTGAGCCACTAGGGAAGCCCAAGCCTCTCCCCAAAGCCAGGGATTACTTCTGAAGGCTGTTCTCCAGGGGTGGGGTCTCCCCTACAGGCTTGGTCATTCCAGAGCAGCCCCATTAGCTGGGCATGGTATATGCAGGTTCATGCTCATCGTGGGCAGGCTGGGAGTCATTGGATAGAATATGCGAGTTTCGTCTAAAAGATGCAGGTTTCTCCACTGTGAAAAGACTCTGCGTAAGTGAACAAAATACCAAAACAAAATCAAAAAGAACAAACAACCAAAACCCCTCTACTACTTACTGACAGCTCAGAATGTACCACTGCATATTGACCAGTCATTCAGATGCCCTTGAAAATGCTTTTAGAAAGCAACTCAGGGATTGTCTGGTGATCCGGTGGTTAAGACTCCACGCTTCCCATGCAGGTTCAACCCCTGGTCAGGGAGTAGGATTCCACATGCTATTTGGTGTGCGCAAAAGAAAGAATCAGTATCACTGTTTAGAATTGGAAGAATATCTGAATTATTCTTTTGTAAATAGTCACATCATAAATCTCACAAGTGGTTCAGCAACAAAAAAGCAACCCAGAATTTAAACCAGTGTTACTTCCTACTTACAAGGCATAAATAAAACTCTTCTTTCTCTAGGAAAGCTGAGGCCTAGCCGTCTAGTTACAAAGCTGTATTAGAGATGTAGGGCTTCCCAGGTGGCTCAGTGGGTAAAGAATCCATCTGCAATGCAGGAGATGAAGGTTTGATCACTGGGTCGGGAAAATCCTCTAGAGGAGGGCATGGCAACCCACTCCAGTATTCTTGCCTGGAGAATCCCATGGACAAGAGGAGCCTGGCAGGCTACAGCTAAGAGTCAGACATGACTGAAGTGACTGAGCATACATGCACATTAGGGGAAAAAAATCAGGAATTGTGGTTAGAATTATGATGTTTTAAATGGCCATAAATTCTTTGCAAGTGCTCTTAACAAGAAGCAGATTCTTTCCCCTCCTCTGATTCTGGGCTAGTCTAGAGGGTTGCTTTGGCCAACAGAATGCAGCATAAGGGAAGTTGTGAGACTTCTTATTCTTGGCCTTGGGGAACTTGTAGCTTCTGCTCTGACCTTCATGAATGGTACCTTCATATGAAGATGTCTGAGCTGGCCTGCTATAGAGGCCACAGGGAAGAGAACCAAGACCCCCTAATGCACGATTACCAGGTAGGCGAGTGAGGCCAGCCTAGACCGTTCAGTTCTGTCCACTACCAGCTGGCTGGAGCTGCACCAGTGACCCCAGGCTGAAGCTTCAGCAGAACGGCCAACCTCTTGTTGCTGTTGTTTAGTCACTCAGTTGTGTCCTACTCTTTGCAATCCTATAGGCTGTAGCCCACCAGGCTCCTCTGTTCATGGGATTTCCCAGGTAAGAATACTGGAGTGAGTTGCCATTTCCTTTTCTAGGGGATCATCCTGACCCAGGGATCGAACCCAGGTCTCCTGTGTCTCCTGTATTGGCAGGCAGATTCTTTACCACTGAGCCACCAGAGAAACCCATGCCTAGCCTGGATTCAGCCCACATGCTGACTTGCAGAGTCAGGAGCAAATAAGACAGCTGGTGTGTTAAGTCATTGAGTGTTGAAGTGGTTACTCAGGAACAGATAACAGTCAGAGGATGTGTTTCTTATTTAGTGCTTGATTTTTCTGAGAAATAAGTTTTAAAAAACCACCTTCAATTATGGAAAATAATCAGTGGAGTATTTACATTCATTAAATCTTATGGGCAATGTTAACAGAATTGAAGAAATTATTTAGGCAATATAAACAATCTGGATTACCCATGCCAAAGGGTCTAACTCCCCAGACATCTCACTCTGATGTGTGCTCAGTTGCTCAGTCATTTCTGGCTCTTGCAGCCCCATGGACTGCAGCCCACCAGGCTCCTCTGTCCATGGGGTTTTCCAGGTAAGAATGCTAGAGTGGGTACCATTTCCTCCTCCAGGGGATCTTCCTGACCCAGGGATCAAACCTGCACCCCCTACATTGGTAGACAGATTCTTTACCACTAGTATCACCTGTGAAGCCCTCACCCTGACTGTCCACCTCCGTTTCTCAGAAGTAGATGTTTTTATGAGAATTATCCATGAAACTGACAAATTCCGACTTTTCCTGGAACAGTGCAGCCATAGCCTTATTGGTCATCCATTATTGGGTTCACCAATATTCAGATCATAGGTTTATCTCCCCTTCTGTGCAGTAAGAATTTTGTTGTTGTTCAGTTGCTCACTTGGGTCTGACACTTTGTGACCCCATAGACTGCAGCACACCAGGCTTCCCTGTCCTTCACTATCTCTCAGAGTTTGCTTAAAATCATGTCCATTGAGTCAGTGATGCCACCCAACCTTCTCATCCTGTTGCCTCCTCCTCTTTCCCACATAAGGGTCTTTACCGGTTGGCTCTTTGCATGAGGTGGCAGAATATTGGAGCTGTAGCATCAGTCCTTCCAATAAGTATTCAGGGTTTATTGCCTTTGGGATTGACTGGTTTGATCTCCTTGCTGTCCAAGCATATGTCTTAGCATAGTCAGTGAAGCAGAAGTAGATGTATTTCTGGAATTCCCTTGCTTTTTCTGTGATCCAATGGATGTTGGCAGTTTGATCTCTGGTTTCTCTGCCTTTTCTATATCCAGCTTGTATGTCTGGAGTTTCTCAGTTCGTGTACTGCTGAAGCCTAGCTTGAAGGATTTTGAGCATTACCTTGCTAGTATATAAAATGAGCACAGTTTTGTGGTATTTTGAACATCCTTTGTGATTGCCCTTCTTTAAGATTGGAATGAAAACTGACCTTTTCCAGTCCTGTGGCCACTGCTGAGTTTTCCAAATTTGCAGACATATTGAGTGCAGCACTTTAACTGGATCATCTTTTAGGATTTGAAATAGCTTAGCTTTGTTCATAGTAATGCTTCCTAAGGCTCATTTGACTTCACACTCCAAGATGTCTGGCTCTAGATGAATAATCACACCATCATGGTTATCTGGGTCATTAAGACCTGTTTTGTACAGTTCTGTGTATTCTTGCCACCTCTTCTGCTTCTGTAAGTCCTTACCATTCTGTCTTTTGTTGTACCTGTCTTTGCATGAAATGTTCCCTTGTTACCTCTAATTTTCTTGAAGAGATCTCTAGTCTTTCCCATTCTGTTGTTTCCCTCTATTTCTTGACATTTTTCACTTAGGAAGTCTTTCTTATCTCTCCTTGCTATTCTTTGGAACTCTACACTCAGATGGGTATATCTTTCTTATTCTCCTTTGCCTTCCAAGTGTCTTCTCAGCTATTTGTAAGAACTCCTTGGACAGCCATTTTGCCTTTTTGCATTTCTTTTCCTTGGGGATAGTTTTGATCACCGCCTCCTATACAGTGTTACAAACCTCTGTCCATAGTTCTTCAGGCATTCTCTCTATCTGATCTAATCCCTTGAATCTATTTATCACTTCCACTGTATAAGGAATTTGATTTAGGTCATATCTGAATGGCCTAGAGGTTTTCCCTACTTTTTCTACTTTAAGTCTGACTTTTCCAATAAGGAGCTCGTGATCTGAGCTACAGTTAGCTCTCAGTCTTGTTTTTGCTGACTCTATAGAGCTTCTCCATCCTTGGCAGCAAAGAATATAATCAGTCTTATTTTGGTATTGACCATCCAATGATGTCCATGTGTAGAGTCATCTCTTGTGTTGTTGGAAGAAGGTATTTACTATGACCAGTACTGTTAGCCTTTGCCCTGCTTCATTTTGTACTCCAAGGCCAAACTTCCCTGTTACTCCAGATATCTCTTGACTTCCTACTTTTGTATTCTAGTCCTCTATGATGAAAACGACATCTTTTTTTGGTGTTAGTTCCAGAAGGTCTTGTAGGTCTTCATAAAAACATTAAACTTCAGCTTCTTCCCTGTTAGTGTTTGAGGCATACTCTTGGATTACTGTGATATTGAATAATGGATTGCCTTGGAAACAAACGGAGATCATTCTGTTGTTTTTGAGACTGTACCCAAGTACTGAATTTCAGACTCTTTTATTGACTTTGAGGGCTACTCGTTTTCTTCTAAGGAATTCTTTCCCACAGTAGTAGATCTAATGGTCATCTGAATTAAATTCGCCTGTTCTGGTCCATTTTAGTTCACTGATTCCTAAAATGTTCAGGCTTGCCATCTCCTGTTTGACTACTTCCAGTTTTCCTTGATTCATAGACCTAACTTTCCAGGTTCCTAATTCTACCTAAGGCCTCCTTTACTTCACATTCCAGGATATCTGACTCTAGGTGAGTGGCCACACTATCATGGTTATCTGGGTCATTGATACCTCTTTTGTACAGTTCTTTTGTGTATTCTTGCCACCTCTTCTTAATATCTTCTGCTTCTGTTAGGTCCATACCATTTATTTCCTTTACTGAGCCCATCTTTGCATGAAAATGTTCCCTTGGTATCTCTAGTTTTCTTAAAGAGATCTCTAGTCTTTCACACTGTTTTCCTCTATTTCTTTGCATTGCTCATGTAAGGCTTTCTCATCTCTCCTTGTTATTCTTTGGAACTCTACATTCAGATGGGTGTACTTTCCCTTTCTCCTTTGCCTTTCACTTTGCTTCTTTCCTCAGCTGTTGGTTCTGACAAAATGTGGTCCACTGGAGAAAGGAATGGCAACCCACTTCATTATTCTTGCCTTGAAAACCCTGTGAATAGTAAAGAATTTAACCTTGCCTAAAAGAAGTCTGACCTTTTTCCTCAGTTAATGGGAGGTGTGCTACTGGAGATCATTCTTTCTGGAGTTATTTCTCCACTGATCTCCAGTAGCACACCTCCCATTAACTGAGGGAAAAGGTCAGACTTCTTTTAGGCAAGGTTAAATTCTTTACTATTCACAGGGTTTTCAAGGCAAGAATAATGAAGTGGGTTGCCACAGGCCTGGAAAAGGTCAGTTTTCATTTCAATCCCAAAGAAAGGCAATGCCAAAGAATGCTCAAACTACCGCACAATTGCACTCATCTCACATGCTAGTGAAGTAATGCTTAAAATTCTCCAAGCCAGGCTTCAGCGATATGTGAACCGTGAACTTCCTGATGTTCAAGCTGGTTTTAGAAAAGGCAGAGGAACCAGAGATCAAATTGCCAACATCCTCTGGATCATGGAAAAAGCAAGAGAGTTCCAAAAAAACATCTATTTCTGCTTTATTGACTATGCCAAAGCCTTTGACTGTATGGATCACAATACACTGTAGAAAATTCTGAAAGAGATGGGCATACCAGACTACCTGACCTGCCTCTTGAGAAACCTGTATGCAGGTCAGGAAGCAACAGTTAGAACTGGACATGGAACAACAGACTGGTTCCACATAGGAAAAGGAGTACGTCAAGGCTATATATTGTCACCCTGCTTATTTAACTTATTTGCAGAGTACATCATGAGAAACGCTGGGCTGGCAGAAGCACAAGCTGGAATCAAGATTGCTGGGAGAAATATCAATAACCTCAGATATGCAGATGACACCACCCTTATGGCAGAAAGTGAAGAGGAACTAAAGACCCTCTTGATGAAAGGGAAAGAGGAGAGTGAAAGTTGGCTTAAAGCACAACATTCAGAAAGCTAAGATCATGGCATCCAGTCCCATCACTTCATGGGAAATAGATGGGGAAACAGTGGAAACAGTGGCTGACTTTATTTTTGGGGGGGGGCTCCAAAATCACTGTGGATGGTGACTGCAGCCATGAAATTAAAAGACGCTTGCTCCTTGGAAGGAAAGTTATGACCAACCTAGACAGCATATTAAAAAGCAGAGACATTACTTTGCCAACAAAGGTCCATCTAGTCAAGGCTATGGTTTTTCCAGTGGTTATGTATGGATGTGAGATTTATGTATGGACTATAAAGAAAGCTGAGTGCTGAAGAATTGATGCTTTTGAACTGTGGTGTTGGAAGACTCTTGAGAGTCCCTTGGACTGCAAGGAGATCCAACCAGTCCATCCTAAAGGAGATCAGTCCTGGATGTTCATTGGCAGGACTGATGTTGAAGCTGAAACTTCAATACGTTGGCCACCTGATGCGAAGAGCTGATGCATTTGAAAAGACCCTGATGCTGGGAAGATTGAGGGCAGGAAGAGAAGGGGATGACAGAGGATGAGATGGTTGGATGGCATCACTGACTTGATGGACATGGGTTTGGGTGGACTCTGGGAGTTGGTGATAGACAGGGAGGCCAGGTGTGCTGCAATTCATGGGGTCACAAAGAATCGGACACAACTGAGCAACTGAACTGAACTGAATGAGAGGTGATCTCTAAGCCTTTAGCATGTCATGCCTGATAGGAGTGTCTTTGCCTCAGGATCTTGGGTCAGATAGTTACAGTGTGATTTAGGGTTGGGGCACTGAGCCACACCACCAGTGTGACTCAGACTGGGGACTTTGGGTCATATGGTATCAGCTTGACTTTCTGAGAAGCTGGAAACTGAGATCAGCCTAATGGACAGTCAGCCATACCAATGTGTTACTGACCCCAATAAAGACTCTGGATTACCAAGGCTCTGGTGAAGTTCCCTGACGGTAATACTCTGCATGCTATCACACACTGATGCCAGGGAAATAACATGTCCTTCCCCCTTGAGGATAACTAGAGACTCTGCAGTTGATCCTTTTCCTGGACTCTGCCTCCTTCTGCTTCTTTTCTTGGCCAATTTTAATCTATATCCTTTCCCTGTAATAGCATAACTATGTGTATATAGTACTTTCAGTGAGATCTGTGGGTCTTTCTAGTGACTTATCAAAACTGAGGATAGTTTTGAGAAGCACTCACCTTGAGGTTGCAGTTGGTGTCAGAAGCGAGGGTAACCCCATGTGGACTGTTTCCCTAACTTTGTTGTTAGCTAACTTTCACACCTTCCTTAAAGATGCAATTCAAATGTGCCTCCAGGAAGCCTTCCCTGACCACCCACTCTGATTCTAAAGAAAAATTCCTTCTTCTGAATTCTTACAGTTTGTTGGACTCACTTATAGCTCCCTATGATACTTAGAAAATGCTTCTAGGCTTTGCTGTTGGTCGTGGATACCTATCATATGTCCTGTCCTAGATTTTAGTGCCTTGAGGATTCACCTGGTTTCTCATACCCTCCTACTTCCGGTAGCCTCCACATTGTTTTAAACTAAACATTGTGATGGTCAACACAAATTTTGCTGCCTCTACTATAAACTAGCAATTTCTGAAACTTAGGTTACCTCAGTATTAATGAGGCTAATTCAATGTTAATTCAACATTCAATGTTGAATGTTCACTCATTCTACAAATACTTATTGAGCATCTACTATGTGCTAAGTTCCAGGTCTTAGCAACAAGCAATGAAATAAGTCCCTACCTTTCAAGACCTTCCATTCTGGAGGATAAAGAGAACAAATCAACACACATATGTCACATTAGGTAGTAACAAGTGGTAGAAAGAACAATACATCACAGTAAAAGAATTGAGTATAATGGGGATAACTAGCTTAGATAGAATAGTCAGAGAAAGGCTGTCAGAGAAGACGTTTAAGCAGGGACCTGAAAGAAGCAAGTGGGGGTGGGGAGCCGTGTAGACAGTCTTGAAAGTTGGTCTAGTAGCCTAATGATTTCAATGGCTGAACTGGTTTGTTAACATGGTTGTCTGGCTTCTTGAGTGGCAGAGGATGCTTTCTCTAAAAACATTTGTTTTAATGATTTAGGAATTTTAATCCACTCAGGACACACAGATACATCCTCATAGTCCCTTTAAGGATAGATTAAAAATTACAGGTAAACAACTTGGGTGTGCAGAAGGAATAACGCAAGTTCATAGCTGACTAAAGACAAAGTCCAACCTCTTAATAGCCTTCATGTGTCAAATTTCTTGAGAGGATGCTGAGGAGGATGACTTTTGCCTAAATAACAATTATCCCACAGGGGAAGAATCCTTCAAACAAATCTCTTCTTCAGTCTAACAGCCTTTGTTAGATTGAGGAGGGTTCAGTGGAAGCTTGACAAGGTGTCACCCAATTCTAAAGAGAAGATCTGAGTGATTCAAATAGAAAGATCTGAGCAAAGGAAATGAGAATAAAAACTTTGTAAGTTGTTCAGACCCAGGGAAAACATACTTTTTCAATTTATTTAGTTTCAATGAACAAACTAAGATTCATATACTTAGGGTTTTTTTTTGTTTTTTTTTTTTTAAACAAGACAAAATCTCTTTGTAAGTAGAATTGGATGCTCTAAGAGAAGAAAAGTGTGACTTTTAAAGATGGTGATTATAGAATTGTTCCATTTCTACTTTCTGCTTTCACATGGTCCCTGTAATTGCTCTGCTGCTTTACAGGGAGTGAGGGGTGCTTTCTGGATGTTGAGTTTAAATATAGTCATTGTTCTGTGATCTAGAATTTCACTCTCCATAATGTGCTATTCTCTGGCATTCTTGTATATATACATAGGAGAATAAATGTCATAAAAATCTAAAAATGCCTTCTGAATCATCAAAAGAGGATTAAATTATATCATTGCAGTTGTGGTGCTGAATATATTAATGTATTAATGCTTCTTTAAAAAATGGTGAGCCGGGGATGATGTGTTGCCTAATAAGAAGAATCTTTAACCAGAATGCACCATTCCCCTACTATGCTGTGGAATGAACTGTTCAGATAGGCTTTTTTTGCACTGTTCATGATTTCGAGTTGGAGACAAGATGCTGTGGTTTGGAAAAGGTGGGAAAGGGAGCCTGTCCAGACTCGGTGTTTTAGAGCTAAAGTCTAGATTCTAGAACACCACCTAGAGTCTCCAGAAAACCACCTTTATTTCATAATTTCTCTCTCCTCCACCCAGTGAAGTGGCAAAAATATTGATGAGAAAGTACCAGGAGGAAAAGTTGAAAAAAGAGGAAAATTTGGTTCAGAAAAGTTGCTGTGCAACAGGAGAAAAGAAATACCTTGCTCATTTCTCTCTTTTTTCCCCATCAGACATACCAGAAGACTGGTATTGAATATATTTGCAGCATCTGTGTAGAGAAAAAGAAGTCTTTCCTTTGTACCAGGGGAATGGACATGCTGGTACCAAGCATGTACCAGCCATAACGATGTATGTCAAGTAGGAACTATGCTAAGAAACCCCAAACTATAACTGTAGGGCAAATTCCTAGGAACTTAAAACCAATTTCTTTAGCATTAAATAAGCACCTTCTATGCCCAACTATCGGAGAAGGCAGTGGCACCCCACTCCAGTACTCTTGCCTGGAAAATCCCATGGATGGAGGAGCCTGGAGGGCTGCAGTCCATGGGGTCGCTGAGGGTCGGACACGACTGAGTGACTTCACTTTCACTTTTCATTTTCATGCATTGGAAAAGGAAATGGCGACCCACTCCAGTGTTCTTGCCTGGAGAATCCCAGGGACTGGGGAACCTGGTGGGCTGCCGTCTATGGGGTCGCACAGAGTCGGACACGACTGAAGTGACTTAACAGCTTAGCAGCAGCATGCCCAACTATTATCCATCAGTAAATAATGCATTAGTCAGTTAATTCTTTTTTATTGTTGAATAATATTCCATTGTATGAATATGACACAATTTGCATTCACATTCATCAGCTGATGGACATTTGAGTTGTTTCTATTTTTTGCCTATGGTAAATGATGCTTTGGTGAACACTGTGTACAAGTATTTGTACATTTGTGTACTTCTATGCTATGAAGGACATAAAAGGAGTATAAGATATAGTCGCTGTTTTAGTATTTGGCTAACTCACCTACCAGGCTTAACCAAGCATGTGAGTTACCTAAATGCTAAATGCATGGACTGTGCTTTCCAGAAGGTCATGGGTTTATGTGAAACACAAGGTGTACACTTAAAATATTTAAAATGTGATCCTTGTGGGAAATTGCAGGTGCCCAAATGGTTTACACAGAGTCTAAATAGTCCTTCATTGAAAGGGGAGAATAAGGATGACCTGCAGTGGGATCATTTGGTGAGGAAAGATTTAGCTTGTATTTTTGGGATCTTTGTTCATAAACCATTTTAATTCAGGAGGAAGTATGCCCATCATAAAGCCATAAAGAGAAATTCAGGCAAACAAACATACACAGGATAGCAGTGCTATAGGATGGGCTAAGGCACTTCTGGACAAGATAACATGGCCTAAACACACATCACAATGGAGGAAGAATCTCAAAATGTTGAACATAGAGTGACCATATAACCCAGAAATTCCACTTCTAGGTATATACCCAAAAGGGTTGAAAATATAGATCCACAAAAAAATACTTGTACACAAATATTCATCAAAGCATCATTTATCATAGGCCAAAAGTAGAAACAACCCAAATGTCCATCAGCTGATGAATGGGAATGCAAATTGTGTCATATTCATACAATGGAATATTATTCAATAATAAAAAAGTTAACTACTGATGCATGATTAATGTGAAAGAACCCTGAAAATATTATGTTAAATGAAAGAAGACACACACAAAAGGTGACATATTGTATGATTCTGCTGATACAAGACATATGGAATAAGCAAATCCGTGAAACAGAAACCAGATGAGTAGTTACAGGTGCTGGTGGTAGGGCTGGAGGAAGCAGAGGATGGGGAGTGACTGCTTCATAGGTACTTGTTGTTGTTGTTCAGTTGCAGTCATGTCCAAGCACACCAGGCTTCCCTGTCCTTCACCGTCTCCTGGAGTTTGCTCAGACTCCTGTCCATTGAGTTAGTGATACCATCCAACCATCTCATCCTCTGTTGCCCCCTTTTCCTCCTGCCCTCAATCTTTCCCAGCATCAGGGTTTTTTCCAGTGAGTTGGCTCTTTGCATCAGGTAGCCAAAGTATTTGAGTTTCAGCTTCATCAGTCCTCCTGATGAATACTGGGAGGAAAAATCAGGGTTGATATCTTTTAGGATTGACTGGTTTGATCTCCTTGCTGTCCAAGGATTCTCAAGAGTCTTCTCCAGCACCACAGTTTAAAAGCATCAATTATTTGGTGCTCAACCTTCTTTATGGTACAACTCTCATATCTATCTGTGACTACTGGAAAAACCATAGCTTTGACTCTATGGACCTTTGTTGGCAAAGTGATGTCTCTGCTTTTTAATACACTGTCTAGATTTGTCATAGCTTTTCTTCCAAGAAGCATCTTTTAATTTCATGGCCACAGTCACTGTCCACAGTGATTTTGGAGCCCAAGAAAATAAAATCTGTCATTGTTCCACTTTTTCCCTGTTGATTTGCCATGAATTGATGGGACTGGATGCCATGATCTTAGTTTTTTGAATGTTGAGTTTTAAGCCAGCTTTCCCATTCTCTTCTTTCACCCTCATCAAGAGACTCTCTATTTCCTCTTCACTTTCTGCCATTAAAGTGGTATCATCTGCATATCTGAGGTTGTTGATATTTATCCCAACAATCTTGACTTCTAGCATGATTCATCCAATCCGGCATTTCACATGATGTACTCTGCATAGAAATTAAATAAGCAAGGTGACAATATACAGCCTTTCCCAATTTTGATGCGGTCTATTGTTCCATGTCCAGTTTTAATTGTTGCTTCTTGACCCACATACAGGTTTCTTAGGAGACATGTAGGGTGCTCTGGTGTTATCATCTTTTTAAGAATTTTCCGTAGTTTGTTGTGATCTACACAGCTTCCCTTGTGGCTTAGCTGGTAAAGAATCCACCTGCAATGTGGGAGACCTAGCTTCCATCCCTGGGTTGGGAAGATCTCCTGGAGAAGGGAACAGCTACCCACTCCAGTATTCTGGCCTGGAGAATTCCATGGACTATATAGTCCAAGGGGTCGCAAAGAGTCAGATACAACTGAGTGACTTTCGTATACATAACCACCACCCTTGGTGGCTCAGACAGTAAAGAATCTGCCTGTAATGTAGGAGACCAGGGTTCAATCCCTGGGTTGAGAATATCCCCTGGAGAAGGAAGTGGCAACCCATTCCAGCATTCTTGCCTGGAAAACCCCATGGGCAGAGGAGCCTGGCAGGCTACAGTTCATGGGGTCGAAAAGAGTCGGACACGACTGAGCGACTTTCACTTTCACATAGTCGAAAGCTTTAGAGTAGTCAATGAAGCAGAAGTCAATTTTTTATTTATTTTTTTAATTCCTTTGCTTTTTCTGATATCCAGTGGATGTTGGCAATTTGATCTCTGGTTCCTGCCTTTTCTAAATCCAGCTTGTACATCTGGAACTTCTCAGTTCACGTACTTTTGAAGCCTAGGTTGAAAGCTTAATAGGTATAGATGAGTTTTATTTGGGGAGTGATGAAAAGGTTCTAAAGTAGACAGTAGTGATGGCTGTACAACTTAGTGAATATACTAAATATCATTGAATTGTTCACTTGAGAAGGATGAATATTATGGCATCTGAATTGTACCTCAATAAAGCTGATGTTAGAAAGAAAAAGAAAAATCTGGAAAGAATAGCTCTCCCAAAGTTGTAAAGAATAATATCACTCTGGCTCCTAAGAGTGAAATTATAAAATAGCTCAGAAATGAAGAAAAGTCATGGACAAAATATAGAGGAATCATAGAAACAAGGTTCTATCTAGTGCTTTCCCTTTCTCACGATATTATGGGGAATTAAAGGAAAACTCTATAAGGTGTACCTGAAGTAAGTTAAAAAGTGGGGTGTTATATATCACTTTGCATGGTTAAAAAGTCATGGTATCATTATTTGTGCATATGTTTTGCTATAGATATTTTAGAGTGATCTGATACTTGAAAATTATCTAGAAACAATTTTAAGTATACAGAAAGGGTACAGTAATAGTACAGCGAGCACCATATGTATCTTTCCACCCTTTACTCAGATACGCTAATGTTAGCATTTTGCCCCACCTGCTGTATCATTTAAGCTTACACTCTTTCTTCCTTTATAATGTCGGTCTCTCTCCTCCCTCCCTCTCACCCACTCTTTTCTCTTTCTGTGTCATATATATATATTTGCAAATATCATGGCTGCTTATCTAATGTATTAGTGTGCAGCGTAGAGGGAGGGAATATATGTATACTAAAGGCTGATTCACGTTGTTGTACAGCAGAAACCAATACAACTGTGTAAAGCAATTATTCTCTGATTAAAAAAAAGAATAAAGATATTATCCTACACACCCAAAGTAAACTTATAAACCTCAATAAAGTTACTATTAGTATATTGCATTTTTTCACCTGTGCTCTTGAAGTTACACCTGTTGAATCTTTGTAGTGGATATATTGTGCAATGGTGTACCTCTCTTCCCAACTTTGTGATCCGTGACACTGTTTAGACAGCTTGAAATTGTGATGGAAGCATTTATACCACGGAAAATGACAAATACTACATATTAGGGCTTGGTTTATTTTTTCATTGATTTTCTAGGCTTAAGTGATGGAGAAAATGTTAATATAGTTAAAAGTGTGTCGTGTCTGTAGCTGTCTATTGTAGATAGCCCAAAAAAATGAGGGAAAAGGCATATTATTCCAGTTTTTTGATAACTATCATCAAATTAAGCAAAAACTCACTTGTTATCAATGAACAAGTGTAATTCTAACATTTGTCATTGTTATTTCACTTCAGTCTTAAATGTAAAAGAAAAGAATGAAGATTCAAGTCAGAAGTACCTGTGTTCATCAATAACTGTTTTGCAAAATCAGATAGTAATCAAGCATTTTTCATAGCCTAATTTTTTCCCACAACTTTTTATTATGAAAATGTTCAAATATACAGAAAAGCTAAATAATAAAATGCACTATATATTCATATACATTTAAAAATTAACATTTTGCCATATTTTTTACTGAACAATTGGAGAGTAACTTAGATATTTCACCCCTAAACACTAAGCATGCATCTCATAAAAACAACCACAGTAACATTACATACCCCCCAAAAATGAATAGTAATTCCCTATTATCTCATGCTCAGTCCGTGTTTCCATCTTCACTGCTGACCCAGTAACAGTGAAAGCTGTATATGTGCTTGTCTGTTCCATTTGCCCAGAATAGCTTCCCACCTTGAATATTTTTTCCCAGGACTTTTTTTTTCTTTAAATAGAGCAGGTTAGTTATTGAATGTTTGACTTTAAGGATTTAATGGATTGTTTATATGTGGTTTGTTTATCTTGTTCCTGTAGATTCTGTAAATTAGCAGTTAGGGCCAAAGCCTTGGTGTATTCAGGTTATACATTTTTGACATTAACACCTCAGATATATTTCATGTTGCATCACATCCAAAGTCTCAATATCTGGTTGACTAAGACTCTGCTCCCAGTGCAGGGGGCATGGGTTTGATCCTGGTCCGGGAATCCTGCATGCTGCCTGGAGCAGCCAAAAAATAATACCTAGATGACTCACTGTGATGGACTATTTGATCACATCTCCCCAGTGTAAAAGTATGTCCTTGCTGTTGCAGGTAAACCTGTGTGCTGATCCAGCAGTACGTGGGTAGCCTGTTTACCAGGTGATTACAAAAATCACCTGTTTACCAAAATCACTTTTTACCTGGTGATTTTGGGAATTCAATGATGATGATCCTTGCCAGAATCAATTATTTTAGCAAGATTGCTGAAATTTTCTTATCTGATTTTCTAATTCTGTTCTTCTTCCTACAATTATTGACTGCCACTCTGTAAGGAAGAGCTTTCCTTCATCAGCTAAGAATGCACTAGAGGCAGGGTCATGCTCAAGTCTTTCCTGAAATTACCAGTTTTCAGAGTCAGGCATCACTAACAGTGATGACAGATGAGTCAGTGCCTCACAGCTATGACCATTGTTTCAGATGCTCTGATTATCCCAGACTTGACCATTAGAACCCTTTAGATAGTAGCCCTTTTGTCCTCTGACATCCTTCTCCAACCTTTGGGCATTTAAAGGCCTTTTGATGAATCTATCTCCAGTTCACCTTGCACTGTCAATACCCCAGGTATGGACTAAGCCCTTTCTCCAGGAATCCCTGGCTCTTTTATATGCGCAACAATTTAGAAACTTGATCTGGGCAGTGGGCATGCTCTATGCTACTGGGTGTGCTTAGCAGGTGGGCTGAGCCCTTCCAACCATCCAAATGAGGCTGCTTCAAGGCAACTTTGCCCTCCTTTCACCAGTTGCTGCTGCTACTGCTAAGTCACATCAGTTGTGTCCAATTCTGTGCGACCCCATAGATGGCAGCCCACCAGGCTCCTCCGTCCATGGGATTTTCCAGGCAAGAGTACTGGAGTGGGTTGCCATTGCTTTCACCAGTTACATAATATCTAATTCTGTAAGGGAGGGAGGCGACACCATTACATATCCAGACAAATAATTTGGGGAACAAACAAGTTTTGTTGAGCAAGCTGAACTGAAGAGAACAGAAGTGTTCCCTGTACTAGGAAAACCGTAAACTTAACCACGAGAGGTCTTGTGCCAAGGCAATCAGCAGTGCTTTTCCAGAGGGAGGGAGCTTGTTAGTTAACTTGGCAAGTGTGTTAAGTAGAAGTGTGTTATTTTCTCAATTGAAAGCAACTGAGAGAATAATGCGAGCTATGTGGTATTCTAACTATGATGTACCTTGATGATTTGATGTACTGTATTGATAAGCTTATCACACTCCCTTCCCATCACCTTCCTTAAGGCAGGTTTCTGATCTGAATTAGAATTCTGAGGATCTATTTCATGCAAAGTACTTATTTATCTTGCTCAACTTTTATTTGGTCTCCAAAACTCAATGCCATTAGGGTTTTATTCTTTGACTCTGTCTTCTAGTATGGATTCACTTGGATGTGCCTGTAAATGTGCTTTCAGCCCTTTATTTCTGTTGCTTTCTGTTACTCCATGACTCTCTATTTCATTATAATTATTACCCCTTAGAACACAGTGGTGATTAAATATGGCATGTGCACTTTGGTGATATGTATGTGTGTGTAGGCTTGTCAGCAGGACTGAGTCCTCTGTGTGGAAGGAGAAAGTGAAGCTGAGGTCACATACTCAGAGTGATAGATCCAGCACTTGGTTGAGCACTCCTCCAGCAGGTTGGGGTTTGGACCAGAGCTGCCCTCCCTGGACCATGACTGCTGACTGCTGGTGCCCTCAGCATGCACGGCTGGGCGACCGAGACAGTCCTGGGTGGACACCCGGCTTCCGGATTGAAGGGGATTCTGGGATACTCCCTAATTTTGAATTATAACCATAGGTTATAATTGTGGTTTGAATTATAACCATAGGTTTGATGAACAGATAAAAAAAAAGTTTGGCAAAACTCAATGAAAACATTCTACAAGAATCAGTTGGGTATATGGAATTTATAATAAAAAGTTTTACATAAAAATCAATTGAAAATGAGGGAAAAAACCAAATTTCAGCCACCTTACATTGATTCACTTCTAGAAGCAAGATAAAATTTTATACTGTCCACTCTTTTTGATACCTTTTATCAGTGTTTTCCAGATATAGATATCTGTATATGTGTATGCATGTATATTTATATAATATGTATACATACCACATATACTTTATCCATTCACCCATCGGAGAACAATTATGCAAAAATCTGCAATAAACATGGGGATATGTATATCTTTTTGAGTTAGTAATTTTGTTTCCTTCAGGTAAATATCCAGATGTGAAATTGCTGGGACATATGGTAGTTTTATTTTTAATGTATTTGAGGAATCTCCATCCTGGCTTCCATAGTGGCTACACCAATCTACTTTCCCACAGACAGGGCACAGGGATTCCCTTTTTTCCACATCCTTGCTGAGACTTATTATTTCTTCTCTTTTGGTTAATAGTCATTCTAAAGAGTATGAGGTGATGTCTCATTGTAGCCTTTATATGTAAATTCCCTGATTATTAGTGATGTTGAGCATCATTTCAAGTACTCTTGGCCATTTGTATGTCAGTTTTGGAAAAATGTCTCTGCTCATTTGTAAAAATGATCCTCTGCTCATTTTTAATTAGATTGTTTGCTAATGAGTTGTAAGAGTTCTTTATATGTATTTTGGATATTAACTTCTTATCAGATATATGATTTTGTCCTACATTCCATAGGTTACCCTTTCATTTGGTTGATGGTTTCCTCTGCTGGTTTTTGTTTTTTTTTTTTAACTTTAAACTTTTTGTTTTGTACTGGGGTGGAGCCAATTACAATGTTGTGGTAGTTTCAGGTAAACAGTGAAGGGACTCAGCCATCCGTATACATGCATTCATTCTCCCCTCAACCCCCCTCCCATCCAGGCTGGTACATAACACTGAGCGGAGTTCCATGTGCTGTACAATAGGTGCTTGTTGGTTATCCATTTTAAATACAGCAGTGTGTACATGACATTCCCAAAGTCCCTAACTGTCCTTTCCCCCCAGCAACCATAAGTTCTTTTTCTAAGTCTGTGAGTCTCTGTTTTATAAGCAAGTTCATAAGTATCATTTCTAAAAGCTCCCACATATAATGGATGTCATATGGTATTTCTCCTTTTCTGTCTGACTTCACTCAGTATGACACTCTCTTGATCCATCCATGTTGCTGCAAATGGCATTATTTCATTCTTTTTAGTGGCTAAGTAATATTCCATTGTATATACATACCACATCTTTTTTATCTGTTCCTCTGTCGATGGACGTTTAGGTTGCTTCCATGTCTTGGCTGTTGTAAACAGTGCTACAAGGCCCATCGGGGTGCATATATCCTTTCAGATCATGTTTTTCTCTGAGTATATCCCCAAGAGTGGAAATTCAGTCATGTGGAAGCCCTGTTTTCAGGTTTTTAAGCAATCTCCATACTGTTCTCCATAGTGACTGTACCAATTCCTACTAACAGAGTAGGAAGGTTCCCTTCTCTGTACACCCTCTCCAGCATATTATTGTTTGTGGATTTTTGGATGATAGCCATTCTGACTGGTGTGAAGTGATACCTCGTTGTAGTTTTGATTTGCATTTCTCTAGTAATTAGCTATGTTGAACATCTTTTCATGTGCTTTATGGCCATAGCTCAGATGGTAAAGAATCTGCCTGCAATGCAGGAGAACCAGGTTCAATCCCTGGGTTGGGAAGATCCTCTGGAGAAGGGAATGGTAACCCACTCCATTATTCTTGCCTGGAGAATCCCATGGACAGAGGAGCCTGACAGGCTATAGTTAATGGGGTCACAGAGAGTCAGACACGACTGAGCGACTAACCCTTCTATGTCTTCTGTGGAGAAATGTCTATTCAGATCTCCTGCTCATTTTTTGAGTGGTTTGTTTGTTTTGATGCTGTTAAGCATTGTAAGCTGTTTGTAAATTTTGAAGACTAATCCATTATCTGTCACATCATTTGCAAATATTTTCTCCCAATATGTGGGTTGTTTTTTTGTTTTGTTTATTATTTCCTTTGCTGTGCAAAAGCTTTTGAGTTTAAATAGGCCCCATTTGTTTAGTCTGTTTTTATTCCCATTATTCTAGGGAGATGGATTAAAAAAGATGTTGTGATTTATGTTAGAGAATATTCTGCCTGTTTTCCTCTAGGAGTTTTATAGTGTCTGGTCTCACATTTAGTTCTTTAATCCATTTTGATTAAATTTGATTAAATCCATTTAATTCCTTATTTTTGCTATGGAGTTAAGGAGTGATTTGATTTGATTTTTTTTTACATGTGGCTGTCCAGTTTTCCCAGTATTATTTGTTGAAGAGACTGTCTTTCCAATATTGTGTAGTCTTGCCTCTTTTGCCATAGATTAATTGACTATCGGTGCATGGTCTTATTTCTGGGTTTTCTATTCTGTCCCATTGATCTGTATTTCTGTTTTTGTGCCAGTACCACACAGTTTTGAAGACTGTAACCTCATAGTATAGTCTGAAGTCAGGGAGCCTGATTCCTCCAGCTCCATTTTTCATTCTCAAGACTGCTTTGGCTGTTTGGGGTCTTTTGTGTCTCCATACATATTTTGAGATTTTTTTGTTCTAGTTCTGTGAAAGATGCCATTGGTAATTTGGTAGGGATTGCATTGAACCTGTAGATTGTCTTGTATAGAATAGTCACATTGACAATATTGATTCTTCCAGTCTATGAACATGGTATAGATCTTTCCATCTGTTTATGTCTTTCATCTGCCTCTTACAGTTTCAGAATATAGGTTTTTTGTCTCCTTCAGTTCAGTTCAGTCGCTCAGTTGTGTCTGACTCTTTGCAACCCCATGAATGGCAGCATGCCAGGCCTCCCTGTCCATCACCAATTCCCGGAGTTCACCCAGACTCACGTCCATCGAGTCAGTGATGCCATCCAGCCATCTCATCCTCTGTCATCCCCTTCTGCTCCTGCCCCCAATCCCTCCCAGCATCAGAGTCTTTTCCAATGAGTCAACTCTTCACATGAGGTGGCCAAAGTACTGGAGTTTCAGCTTTAGCATCATTCCTTCCAAAGAAATCCCACGGCTGATCTCCTTCAGAATGGACTGGTTGGATCTCCTTGCAGTCCAAGAGACTCTCAAGAGTCTTCTCCAACACCACAGTTCAAAAGCATCAATTCTTCAGTGCACAGCCTTCTTCACAGTCCAACTCTCGCATCCATACATGACCACAGGAAAAACCATAGCCTTGACTAGACGAACCTTTGTTGGCAAAGTAATGTCTCTGCTTTTGAATATGCTATCTACGTTGGACATAACTTTCCTTCCAATTAGGTAGGTTTATTCCTAGGCATTTTATTCTCTTTGATGTGATGGTAAATGGAATTGCTTCTTGAGTTTCTCTTTCTGATCTTTCATTGTTAGTATATAGAAATGCAACAGATTTCTGTGTATTTTGTAACATGCAGCTTTACCAAATTCATTGATGATTTCTAGTATTTTTTTGGTTGCCTTTGGGTTGGGAATATCCCCTGGAGAAGGGAATGCTACCCACTCCAGTATTCTTGCCTGGGGAATTCCATGAACAGAGGAGCCTGGTGGGCTACAGTCCATGGGGTCACAAACAGTTGGACAAGACTGAGCAACTAACACTTTTCACTTTGCTGTTTTTAGAAGTGTTTAGTTTGATGTAGTCTTGTGGTTGTTTTAGTCACCAAGTTATATCCGACTCTTTTGTGACCCCATGGATTGTAGCCTGCCAGGCCCCTCTGTCCATGGACTTCCCAGACAAGTATAGTGAAGTGAAGTGGATTGCCACTTCGGGGGATATTCTAGACCGAGGGATGGAACCCTGCTCCATCTCTTGGGTCTCCTGCATTGGCAGGTAGATTCTTTTAACACTAAGCCACCTGGGAAGCCCTCTGATGTAGTCTCACTTGTTTATTTTTGCTTTTGTTTCCTTTGCTTCTTGTGTCATATCCCAAAAAACCATTGCTAAGACCGATGTCAAGGAGCTTGTTCCAAATGTTTTCTTCTATGAGTTTTATGGTGTTAGGTCTTATATTCAAGTATTTATCAATTTTGAGTTAATTTTGTGTGTGTGATATAAAATAGTGGTACAGTTTCGTTCTTTTGCATGTGGCTATCCAGTTTCCTAGCATCATTTATTGAAAAGACTTTTTGCCAGAAAAATTTTATATATAAAGTAAAATATTTTATATAGTCTGTTCTTATTCCAAAATTTTGTAAAATGATACAGTGTATTAGTTATGTACTGCTGTATAGCAAATTAGTCCAAATCTTAGCAGTTTACAGCAACAAATATTTATGATGCTGTATTTTAGGTCTCTAGATGTGGCTTAGCTGGGTTCTGTGGGTCGGGGTCTGTCACCAGGACATAATCAAGGTGTAGCTAGGGCGATGCTCTTGACAAGCATGGTGGGAAGGATCCAGTCTCACATTCACTCACGGGATTGTTGGCCATGCCTCCCTGGCTCTTGAGCAGTGGCCTTTCTCAGTTCTCTGCCACTTGAGCATGTCCATAGGGAAGCTCACAACATTGCAGCTGTTCTGTCTGAGAGAGTTAGAGGGCCAGCCCCCTAAAGAGAAGCCTCAGTCATGGTTTTGTAACTGAACTTTGAAATGGCATTCCATTACTTCTGCCATATTCTGTTCATTAGAAGCAAGTCAGTAAGTTCAGCCCGCGTTCAGAGGAGAAGATTATATAAGGGTGCAAATGTCAGGAGAAGGGGGTTATTGGGGACCATTTTGGAGGCTGTCTGCCACTCCTGGACAGTTTCTGGTACAGGATCCAGTCTAGAACCATATATTGCATTTAGTTGACATATCTCTTCAGTCTGTCATTCTTTTTTTATGACACTGACATTTTAAAAAACACAGTTCTTTTGCTGTCTCATATACAGGGTTATTGTTACATCTTTCTAAATTCCATATATATGCTTTAGCAAAAGAGACACTGATGTATAGAACAGTCTTTTGGACTCTTGTGGGAGAGGGAGAGGGTGGGATGATTTGGGAGAATGGCATTGAAACATGTATAATATCATATATAAAACGAGTCACCAGTCCAGGTTCGAAGCAGGATACTGGATGCTTGGGGCTGGTGCACTGGGATGACCCAGAGGGATGGTATGGGGAGGGAGGAGGAAGGAGGGTTCAGGATGGGAAACACATGTATACCTGTGGCGGATTCATGTTGATATATGGCAAAACCAATACAATATTGTAAAGTTAAAAAATAAAATAAATTTAAAAAATAAATAAAAAACACAGTTCTCCTTTTCAAAATGGAATGTTCCTCAATGAGCACAATGTGGTCAGTGTGATTTTTCCTTATTATTAGATTCAGGCTATCTGTGTAGTGTTGTCCCCTCTGTAAGGTATTGTCTTAGTCAGTTTGAGCTGCCATAACAGAATATTGTGTGGCTTATAAACAATAGAAACTTCTCACAGTTCTGGTGGCTGGAAACTCAAGATCAAGGCATCAGCAGATTCAGTACTTTATGAAAATCCTCTTTCTGGTTCATAGACATCCATCTACTCACCATGTCTTCACATGGTGAAAGGGACAAGGGAGCTCTCTGTGTCTCTTTTGGGGGCAGGGGCACTAATCTCTTTTCTGAACGTTTCACCCTCATGACCTAATTACTGCCCAAAGGCCTCACCTCCTAATACATCACATTGGGGATTAGGTTTAAACATACGAATTGTGGGGGGACACAGACTTTGAGTCTATAGCAGATATCACATCCAGAGGCACTTGTGGTCCGTCTATCCCTCATTGGTGAAATAAATGTTGATCGTTGGTCAAAGTGCTGTCTGATTTCTCCTCTGAATAATTACAGTTTTTTCCCCCTGACAACCAAAAGGCAATCTGTTGGAAGACCTTTTATGACCATGCAAATAGACTACTTCTCACTAAAAATTTCACTTAGCATCTGGATGATTCTTGCCTTAAACAGTCTATTAGCAAGGTAGTAAAATAATTTTTTTTCCAGTTCAGTACTCCTTCCACATCTACAAGCTGGGTGTTTTATTCATCTGTTTGGACTTCTGTTACAAAATACTACAGACTTGGTGGCTTCAAGAAAAGAAATTTATATTTTCACAGTTCTTGGAGGCTGGAAGTACCTCGTCAAGGTGCTGGAAGGGTAGGCTTCTGTCAAGGCCTCTTTTTTTTTTGCCTTGCAAAGGGCCACCTCCTTATGGTGTTCTCACATGGCTTGTTCACCATGTGAATGCACCTCTGGTGACTCTCTTCTTATAAGAATATCAGTCCTATTGGATTAGAGCTCCACCCTTAGGACCTATTTGAACCTTAATTACTGCTTTAAGACACTGCCTGCATATACAGTCATATATTAGGAGTTAGGACTTCAGCATTTAAGGATGCAATTCAGTACCAATATCCTACTGTAAAAACGGTTACCCCTTTTGATGCATTTATTTATATATCTGCTTATTAGTATAAGGATTCATGGATTCCCCTTTTATTTTATAACAATTTATTACTATATCCTTATTTTAATGTTCAAATTGTCCCAGATTTAGGCAGTGAAAGCCTCTCCAATCTAGTTCCTCTTTCCTTATGGCATGTTCTTATTCAGTTCAGTCAGTCAGCCGTGTCCGACTCTTTGCGACCCCATGAATCGCAGCACACCAGGCTACCCTGTCCATCACCCACTCACAGAGTTTACTCAAACTCATGTCCATCGAGTTGGTGATGCCATCCAGCCATCTCATCCTCTGTTGTCCCCTTCTCCTCCTGCCCCCAATCCCTCCCAGCATCAGAGTCTTTTCCAATGAGTCAGCTCTTCGCAGGAGGTGGCCAAAGTATTGGAGTTTCAGCTTCAGCATCAGTCCTTCCAAAGAACACCCAGGACTGATCTCCTTTAGAATGGACTGGTTGGATCTCCTTGCAGTCCAAGGGACTCTCAAGAGTCTTCTCCAACACCACAGTTAAAACCATCAATTCTTTGGTGCTCAGCTTTCTTCACAGTCCAACTCTCACATCCATACATGACCACAGGAAAAACCATAGCCTTGACTAGATGGAAATTGGCAAAGTAATGTCTCTGCTTTTTAATATGCTATCTAGGTTGGTCATAACTTTCCTTCCAAGGAGTAAGCGTCTTTTAATTTCATGGCTGCAATCACCATCTGCAGTGATTTTGAAGCCCCCGAAAATAAAGTCTGACACTGTTTCCACTGTTTCCCCATCTATTTGCCATGAAGTGATGGACCAGATGCCATGATCTTAGTTTTCTGAATGTTGAACTTTAAGCCAACTTTTTCACTCTCCTCTTTCACTTTCATCAAGAGGCTCTTTAGTTCCTCTTCACTTTCTGCCATAAGGGTGGTGTCATCTGCATATCTGAGGTTATTGATATTTCTCCCGGCAATCTTGATTCCAGCTTGTGCTTCCTCCAGCCCAGCGTTTCTCATGATGTACTCTGCATATAAGTTAAATAAGCAGGGTGACAATATACAGCTTTGATGTACTCCTTTCCCTATTTGGAACCAGTCTGTTGTTCCGCGTCCCATTCTAACTGTTGCTTCCTGACCTGCATATAAGTTTCTCAAGAGTCAGGTCAGGTGGTCAGGTATTCCCATCTCTTTCAGAATTTTCCACAGTTTCTGGTGGTCCACACAGTCAAAGGCTTTGGCATAGTCAATAAAGCAGAAATAGATGTTTTTTCTGGAACTCTCTTGCTTTTTTGATGATCCAGCGGATGTTGGCCATTTGATCTCTGGTTCCTCTGCCTTTTCTAAAACCAGCTTGAACATCTGGAAGTTCACGGTTCACATATTGCTGAAACCTAGCTTGGAGAATTTTGAGCATTACTTTCCTAGCGTGTGAGATGAGTGCAATTGCACGGTAGTTTGAGCATTCTTTGGCATTGCCTTTCTTTGGGATTGGAATGAAAACTGACCTTTTCCAGCCCTGTGGCCACTGCTGAGTTTTCCAAATTTGCTGGCATATTGAGTGCAGCACTTTCACAGCGTCATCTTCCAGGATTTGAAATAGCTCAACTGGAATTCCATCACCTCCACTAGCTTTGTTCATAGTGATGCTTTCTAAGGCCCACTTGACTTCACATTCCAGGATGTCTGGCTCTAGGTGTGATCACACCATCATGATTATCTGATATTATGACAGAAAACTAGTCAATTTCATCACACGGACCACAGCCTTATCTAATTCAATGAAACAGCCATGCCACGTGGGGCAACCCAAGACAGATGGGTCATGGTGGAGAGGTCTGACAGAATGTGGTCCACTGGAGAAGGGAATGGCAAACCACTTCAGTATTCTTGCCTTGAGAACCCCATGAACAGTATGAAAAGGCGAAAAGATAGGACACTGAAAGAGGAACTCCCCAGGTCAGTAGGTGCCCAATATGCTGCTGGAGATCAGTGGAGAAATAACTCCAGAAAGAATGATGGGATGGAACCAAAGCAAAAACAATACCCAGTTGTGGATGTGACTGGTGATAGAAGCAAGGTCCAATGCTATAAAGAGCAATATTGCATAGGAAACTCGAATGTTAGGTCCATGAATCAAGGCAAACTGGAAGTGATCAAACAGGAGATGGCAAGAGTGAATGTCGACATTCTAGGAATCAGTGAACTAAAATGCACTGGAATGGGTGAATTTAACTCAGATGACCCTTATATACTATGGGCAGGAATCCCTTAGAAAAAATGGAGTAGCCATTATGGTCATCATAAGAGTCCGAAATGCAGTACTTGGATGCAATCTCAAAAACAACAGAATGATCTCTGTTCATTTCCAAGGCAAACCATTCAATATCACAGTACTCCAAGTCTATGCCCCAACCAGTAACACTGAAGAAGCTGAAGTTGAATGGTTCTATGAAGACCTACAACACCTTTTAGAACTAACACCCAAAAAGATGTCCTTTTCATTATAGGGGACTGGAATGCAAAAGTAGGAAGTCAAGAAACACCTGGAGTAACTGGCAAATTTGGCCTTGGAATATGGAATGAAGCAGGGCAAAGGCTAATAGAATTTTGCCAAGAGAATGCACTGGTCATAGCAAACACCCTCTTCCAACAACACAGGAGAAGACTCTACACATGGACATCACCAGATGGTCAACACCGAAATCAGATTGATTATATTCTTTGCAGCCAAAGATGGAGAAACTCTATACAGTCAGCAAAAACAAGACCAGGAGCTGACTGTGGCTCAGATCATGAACTCCTTATTGCCAAATTCAGACTTAAATTGAGGAAAGTAGGAAAAACCACTAGACCATTCAGGTATGACCTAAATCAAATCCCTTATGATTATACAGTGGAAGTGACTTTTTAAAATTGGAATATAGTTGATTTACAATGTTGTGTTAGTTTAAAGTGTACATCAAAGTGAATCAGTTATACATATATCCTCTGTTTTTTAGATTTTTTTTTTTTATTTTATTTTTAAACTTTACAATTCTGTATTGGTTTTGCCAAATATCGAAATGAATCCACCACAGGTATACATGTGTTCCCCATCCTGAACCCTCCTCCCTCCTCCCTCCCCATACCCTCCCTCTGGGTCGTCCCAGTGCACCAGCCCCAAGCATCCAGTATCGTGCATCAAACCTGGACTGGCGACTCGTTCCATATGGGCCATTACAGAGTGTTGAGTAGAGTTCCCTGTGCTATACAGTAGGTTCTTGTTATTAATAGTTACCTATTTTATATATATATATCGTATATTGATCCATATATATGGAATCTAAAAAGATGGCACTGATTAATTTGTTTTCAGGGCAGCAATGGAGAAACAGACATAGACAACAGACCTAAAGACACGGGGGGAGGGGAGGAGGGAAGAACATGGAAATTTACAATACCATATGCAAAACAGATAGCCAATGGGAATTTGCTGTGTGACTCTATCTTTCTCTGACAATGCTTATACGTGGAATCTAAATAATGATTCCACATATAATTTCACTTAAATGTGTAATCTAAATAATGACACAAATGAACTTACTGACAAAACAGAAATAGAGTCACAGATGTAGGAAACAAATGTATGGTTAGCAGGGGTGGGGGAAAGAGGGAGAGGGATAAACCAGGATATTGGAATTTACATCCCACGCCTCTAGGTTGATACAGAGCCCCTATTTGAGTTTCCTGAGCCATACAGCAAATTCCCGTTGGCTATCTATATTACATATGGTAATATAAGTTTCTGTGTTACTCTGTCCATACATCTCACCCTCTCCTCCCCTCTCCCCATGTCCATAAGTCTGTTCTCTATGTCTCTTTCTCCATTGCTGCTGTGCAAATATATTCTTTGGTGCCATCTTTCTAGATTCCATATATATGCATTAGTATACAATATTTATCTCTTTCTGACTTCACTCTGTATAATAGGCTCTAGGTTCATCCACCTCATTAGAACTGACTCAAATGCATTCCTTTTTATGGCTTAGTAATATTCCATTGTGTATATTTACCACAATTTCTTCATCCATTCGTCTGTTGATGGACATCTAGGTTGCTTCCATGTTCTAGCTATTGTAAATAGTGCTGCAATGAACAATGGGATACATGGGTCTTTTTCAATTTTGATTTCCTCAGGGTATATGCCTAGGAGTAGGATTGCTGGGCCATATGGTGATTTTATTCCTAGTTTTTTAAGGACTCTCCATACCATCTTCCATAGTGGCTGTATCAATTTACATTCCCACCAACAGTGCAAGAGGGTTCCCTTTTCTCCACACCCTCTCCAGCATTTATTGTTTGTAGACTTTGATGATGGCCATTCTGACTAGTGTGAGGTGATATCACATTGTGGTTTTGATTTGCATTTCTCTAATAATGAGCAATATTGAGCATCTTTTTATGTGTTTGTTAGCCATCTGTATGTCTTCCTTGGAGAAATGTCTGTTTAGGTCTTTTTCCCACTTTTTGATTGGGGTGTTTGCTTTTCTGGTATTGAGTTGTATGAGCTGCTTGAATGTTTTGGAAATTAATCCTTTGTCAGTTGTTTCATTTGCTATTATTTTCTCTCATTCTGAGGGTTGTCTTTTCACCTTGCTTATAGTTTCCTTTGCTATGCAAAAGCTTTTAAGTTTAAAAGGTCCCACTTGTTTACTTTTGTTTTTATTTCCATTACTCTTGGAGGTGGGTCATAGAGGATCTTGCTTTGATTTATGTCATCAAGTGTTCTGCCTATGTTTTTATCTAAGAGTTTTATAGTTTCTTGTCTTACATTTAGGTCTTTAATCCATTTTTAGTTTATCTTTGTGTATGATGTTAGGAAGTGTTCTAATTTCATTCTTTTACATGTGGCTGTCCAGTTTTCCCAGCACCATTTATTGAAGAGGCTGTATTTGCCCTGTTGTATATTCTTGTCTCCTTTGCCAAAAATAAGGTACCTGTAGGTGCATGGGTTTATTTCTGGGCTTTCTATCTTGTTCCATTGGTCTGTATTTCTGTTTTTGTGCCAATACCATACTGTCTGGATGACTGTAGCTTTGTAGTATAATCTGAAGTCAGGAAGGTTGATTCCTCCAGCTCCATTCTTCTTTCTTAAGATTGCTTTGGTTATTTGCCTATTAATTAAAGGCTAATTGCTTTACAGAATTTTGTGGTTTTCTGTCATACAGCAACAAGAATCAGCCATGTCCCTTCCCTCCAGAACCTCCCTCCCATCTCCCTCCCCATCCCATGCTTCAGCCTGTCACAGAGCCCCTGTTTGAGTTCCCTGAGTTGCACAGCAAATTCCCATTGGCTATCTGTTTTGCGTATGGTATTGTAATTTCCATGTTCTTCCCTCCTCCCCTCCCCCCCCATCCTTAGGTCTGTTGTCTATGTCTGTTTCTCCATTGCTGCCCTGAAAACAAATTAATCAGTGCCATCTTTTTAGATTCCATATATATGGGTCAATATACGATATTTATATTTTTCTTTCTGACTTATTTCACTCTGTATAATAGGCCCTAGGTTCATCCACCTCGTTAGAACTGACTAAAATGTGTTCCTTTTTCTTCATTCATCTGTCCGATGGACGCCTAGGTTGCTTCCACGTTAGCAACGTTTTGAGCGCTTCCTTACATCCTAGCAGAAGATGTTTCAGGCTCCCACTGAATAGACATGGTGGTCACCCAAGCTTGGGAATGTACTAAATACCGTAGAAGTGTATGCTTCAAAATAGTTCGTTTTATGCTATGTGACTTCCACTTCAATTTAAGAAAAAAAGTGTTCTAGACTCATCATGTACCTTTCCTGCCTCAGCCCTGGAAACAGTCATTTCTGTGAGGAATGCTAGTAAGAGTTTAGTATTTACTGAATATTAAATTCAGTTGTCTCCAACCTTTAGCTACCTAATTCTGACAGTCATCCAATGCTTGTTCATAAATTACTTGGACTAGTTTTTTTTTTTTTTCCTTTTCAGTGTGATTATTCATTTAGAATAGAATCAGGTTCATTGTTTTTGATTTGCTTTTTAGTATATTTTCTCCTTTCCCATACTTTTTTTAATTTTACTTTTAAAATATACAGAATACTAACAATATTTCCCAAATTAAACTGACACAAATTAATACAGAGAAGTGTTACTTCCTTTCATATCTCTTCCACCTTCTTCCCCACCTGCCTCTTTTAAAAAACATATTTGTTGATTTATGGCTGCGCTAGGTCTTTGCTGTCAGGTGAGGCCTTTCTGTAGTTGTGGGCTCAGTAGTTGTGGCACACAGGCTTACTTGCTCTGCAGCATGTGGGATCCTCTCAAACCAGGGACTGAACTCATGTTCCCTGCATTGGCAGGTAGATTCTCAATCATTGAACCACCAGGGAAGTACCCTCCTTTCACCCTGTTTTTCTGGTTTATTTTTCCTATATTGCTTTTTTCATTTTTAAAGATAAACAGATATGTATGTTTTTCTCATTTTCCCTTCTTCTACTCATAGAAGTTAGCCCACTTTGCACTTATATGTATGCTTATTTGCATCTTGCTTGCAAGATGATACTTAATGATATACTCTGGAACACACTCTGTCATTTTGTATAGTTGTGCTTTTTAATTTTTTTTTTTACAGCTACATAGTACTCCATTATGTGTCCACCATAATTTATACATGTTTGCATATGTAAGTCATTTCCAGTAGTTTGCAATTATGATAATGCAGCCGTGAGTAAACTTGTGCATATGAAAGTTCAAAAGCGCAGAAAGACTGTTTAAAGAAAAAAGCTTTTATGGAGAAAACTTTATCAAACAGAATCTGCAGGCCAGCTGGAGATGTTTGTGAAATGCTGCATATAAACTGGCAGCAGTCTTCTCGGGAACCCATGGTTGGGAATTCCCCAAAGAGCTCCTAGTGGGACTTCTCCCTGATCAAGGATGCCTGGGGATTTGGGGATCTCCCGGCCATCCAGACTCAATTACTCAACCAGGAACAATTTCCTTCAGTTGTTGGACTCTGAGCAGGCTTCTTTGCAACTGCATATCCATTCAGCAAACATCTGTGCTTTCCACACAGAGCCCACCCTCTCTTGTCAGTATGTGCTGTGTCCTCAGTGAGCTAGGATCACCAGGCAGACCTTTCTCAGTGTGCTCTGCACTCAGCCCAGCGTAAGGCCCATGGACTCCTCACCCCACATCCTTTACTGGACCCCATCCTCCGGGATGGTTTGAGGCTGCAGACCTTGAGTGCCAACACCTTGGATGACCTTTACAGGGCTTCCCCTCTACCCAGGGCAGAGATGTTTCCTAACTTTTCCCTGTTGCCTAGTTCTCCCTCCTAACTCACAAATCCATCCTCTGGGAACAAAGCCTCCTCCTGAACTGCTCTGAGGGTGCTCCTCAGCTCCTTCCCCTCCTTTCTCCCTTTCCCTGCCCACTTTCAGAGTCATTCTATTCCCCCTCCACCCTCCAACCTCTGAAAGGTTTGACTCTTTCCCTAACAGTGGGAGGCTCCCCAAAAAAGGAGGAAAGGTTTTTTAAATGGAGTCATTTCCAAACCCACCTGCTCAGCTGCCTGCTGGGTAATTCTTCAGTATTAAACATCCAAGCACCGTCCTCCTAGAGGGATGCCTCTGAAACCATTTGCTTTGCTCTCCAGCATCCTAGTCCATCCCTCCCAGGCTAGGGGTCAGCGAAGCTAAGCTGAGCTTCCAAGAAACTTGACAACCACAAGGTTGCTCAGTACTCAGGAGGCATAGTGAGCTGACCCAGCTCTTGCCTTCACCCCACTCCCCACACCTCAAAGCCCTGGTGACATCCAAAATCTGTGGCTCTCCATCTGTGTCTGTCCTACAATGAAACTACCTCCAGGAACTGGGAGGGTTAGTGAGGGCCCAAAGAAGAAGTCAAACTACAAACCTGAAGACAACTGTAAGGGAGAAAGAGAATGTGAGCCTCATAGGGTTAACACAGCTAGGCGCACACAAAGGATGGATGAGAGCGAGACAAAATGAGACATTGGGTATGCCGAGTGGGAAAAAACATCTTCCAACCTTTCTTTTTGCATCAGGAGATACATTTACATTTCAGAGTAAACGCGGCTGCAAATGAGGATAGCTGGGAGTGCGTCCCTCCTCAGGCAGCTGATGAAAGACCCTCCCGATGTCTTTGATGCCTTGATGCCAGACGCACATTTGAGCACGTTTTCCACCGAGTATCTGTGTTGAGTTGAGCCCTGGCAGAGTGGCTGAAGCCAGTGAATGAGAGGGAAAACCTTGCCTGGAGTAAGCAGGCTTGGAATGGGCCTCTGGATCAGCACCAAGCAAAACCCGGATTGGATCTTGGGAAGTGAAGCAGGCACTGCTCATACGCTCTGCTCTGCTCCATCCCGTCCCCTTACACAAGCTCAAGGCTAGGCTGGTGCCCCGGGCTCCAAGAGCTCCATCGTTTGAACACATCACACCAAGGGCTCACCAGCGGTGGGAACCTGGGAGGGGCTGAACATGCTGTTGGGAATAATTGAGGAGGGGGAATATTCTTCCTGCTTGGTGGTGTGAAATCACTTATTTATGGCTTCCATTCAGGCCCGAGTTTGCAGATAATCCCCCTTTATAAGCAGTCGAACTCATGAATGTTGATCTTGCAAATCAAGCTGACACTAGCAGCTTTTGTCCAGTGGGGCATACATCAAGGCCTGCCTCCTCCCCAGCACGTTTCCCCTCTCATAGTAATGCAAGGCCCAGCCTCCTGAATTCCTGAAAGGCGAGCTCCGCCCTGAAGTGACCTGAGGTCTCCAACTACAATCAAGGGGCTTGTCTGCCAAGTGCTCGGGCCCAACTTGGAGAGTCCTGTTCAGGGCTCCAAGAGAAAGCCTGCAAGAAAAATGGGCCCAACAGGAGAAGGTCACCCAGTGAGGGGCTCCGGGAGCTATAAATCCTCACCACGGGGCCTTGATACTGGTCCTGAAACACACACGCCAAGCCAAGCTGGGACAAAACCAGGCTCCCAGAAAGGAAGCAAGGAAACAATTGCACTGATGTGGCAGGAGGACCTGGAGGCAAAGCCAGCCAGGATGTATGGATCTGAAATAATGAGATCAGATGGGGGAGGGCGGATGTCAACTGTACCCACAGAAGCCATCAATAAAGGAGGCTTTGCTCAAAGCAAGGCAGATGGGTGGTTTTTAGAGTGGACACAGTAGTAGCTCTGGAGCATGGTGTGATAGATGCTTTTTATTAATGCTAATCAACCAATGTCTATAAAGTACTCTAGACTTCAGAGGAATAGGTACTCACTGAAGACTAAATATGTATTTGAGTTGTTTTTTGATCAATGTGGCTGGTGTATGAAATAAGTATGTAGGCACCCACATCCTTACACATCCAGACTCACGAATAAAGATACTTAATTTAAATTTTATTATGATGCAGTTTGCAAATTGATAGCTATATTTGAGGCAACTCATTCTGCTTCAGAAATGCAGTTTCCCTGTGTAATTTCTCACCATTTGGTTAAAGCTTTTCAGTGTTCAGGTAGGGCTGTAGGAAGGCTTATGTTAGCACACACAGTTTGTATTTTTAAAAATTACCTTGGTTGCTTGATGCAGGATAAGTAGTGGAGGTGGGCAGAATGCCTACTGGCATGGTAATATTTCCCACCTCTTTCCCTTCATGGCTCCCCCAGTTTACAAGCCTCCCTCCTGCCCCTACTCTGTGAAATGAAGCCCTTGTAGGAGTCTGTAAATGACTCTGTGAAATGAAGCCCCTGTAGGACCTATAAATGACCAATGAGTCCTCCACCTCAAGGTCCCAGCAAACAGGAGTACTGATTCTTGGCATTTCTTACCCAGTTTTTACCTCTTTCTGGCTATTCTGACCGCCATTGAGATCCCTAAAAAGAAAACCATAAAGGAGAGATGAAGAGGAGGGGCGATCAGAATGGCCATCTTTGGCTCACACACAGTTCTCAGGGAGAAGGTAGGTGGTGATTCAGGGCACAGTCCATGGGAAGAATCTCATCTTTCAGCACTGTTCACCATTTCTGCATCAGTTAGGCCTTCCAGTCCTGGAGTCCTGTGGTTTGTAGAATGAAGCAGACTACCTACCTTCCTTGTGTGGGATGAAATCTTCAGAACAGGTTGATCATCATCAGAGGAATGAATCCATGCTGTCTTTGCTTAGGATTCTTGCCCCCACACCTTCTTGGATCTGCTGTTTTCTGCTTGTTTGCTTTGGCAGTGTCCAGCTTGTGGTGAGCATAGCTGGTTTCATCTGCACAGTCTCCTTCCTCTCTGTCTTCTTGGCTCCACAGGGCTCTGGTGTGGTAGGTCATGTGACCATTGGGGCACAAGACTAGGCTCAGTCTATTCTTTGTTTTAGGAACTGGGACCTCCAGGGGAGACCCAGGACTTAGGAAATTGACTAAGCTATCTGATGAGCATGTCCTGTAGAGAGGGTCCCTCAGGGCATGATCCCTGGAGCTGTCCTGTTGCTGGTACCTCTCAAGGCTGTTGTTGAGCTTCTCTTCATGCTGGGGTTGTTCCACTTTCCCTTCAAAAGCCTTTTTTAATTGCTTAACTTAAATATATTGATACACTAGTCATATGGAACACAGCAAGTTGAGAAACTAATTATTTTTTATGGTGAAATAGAACATACATCTAGAGAAGCACATAAAAATGTATTACAAATAATTATAAAGTGAGCATCTGTATATGTGATTAGCACCTGGGTCAAGAAATAGAATATTACTACTATGCCCAGAGGCCATCATTTTTCTTACTTGGGTACCCCTCCTTAATGATTCCGACCATCTTGCTCTTCTTCTTAACCACTGAGCTGACATGCTGGCATTCTTGATGATCATGTCTTCCTTTTATAGTTTTATCATCTGTATATGCACCTTGCATGCTATTGTTTAATTTTCTCTGTTTTGAAATTTATGTGAAAGGAGTCTTTTTATCTGGTCACCATTATGATTGTGAGAGTCATCTACATTATTATGGATAGAAGTAGTTTTAATGCTATATGGGAGTACATTTGTAAATATGCTACCATTACTTATACATTCTATCCTGGATGAATATTCACATTCTTATGGTTGGGACTGTTACAAATGCTGCTGCTATGAGTATCCTTATTTATGCCTCCCAACGCCATGTGAAAACATTTCTCTGGTAGAACTCAATAGGAGTGAAATTGCTGGGGCACAGGCTATGGATATCTTCGTCATTGCTAAGTACCACTACACTATTTTTCCAAAGCCCTTGAAGCAACTTTGCATTCCCAGCAGCACTAGATGAGAGATCCTGTTATTCTGCATCCTCTCCTACTTTGCTATTTTCAGCTTTTTAAAAACTTTTGCCCATCTGCTGGCTTTATTTTTATTGTAATTCCCTGATGACTAATGAGGCACGCACCTTTCCAAATCTTTATTGGCCATTTTGTTCCTGAAAACTAATTACTGTCTCACACACATGCACATATATTTATGCATGTATTTGAATAGTTCAGATTCAAATGATCAAAACATCAAGTTAATGTTTTTATTCAACCATCAATTTCAGGGAAAATTGTAATTTTTCTGGTGTCTGAAGTTTCTTTGCATTTGTTGTTTATATTTACAGATATCATGTTTTAAATCTAAGGAGCTAGTCAGAAACTCTTATTCTCAAAAATATTTCATCTGACCTTCCCCTTGAAGAGCTAACTTCATTAAAACCTGAGATTAATCCTTGCTCTTGGTAATGCCAGTTCAGTTTATGCCTACTAAATGATGCACATATTAACCACAAATGCTCGCATAGAGCTGAAGGACTACCCTCCGAAAGAGGCCTGCAATAAAATGAGACTGTTGGGGATCCTTCCTTGCTCTGATGGAGTTTTCTGTTTACATCCAAAAGAGGCAATTTGCCTCTTTTATTTTATTGCAAAAATAGAATATCAGCCAGCACTACCCAGGGACAGCTAAATGTTTGCACAACTACATTTCAGTACTCAACGATGTCTCTCTTCTCACTCACCACCAGTTTTAGTTCTCTCCTCTTCTTACATTTAATTCACAGAAAGATAGAGGGGAATATGAGACATGATCTATAAACATACTGCAGTAAGAAATTTCTGGGTACTAAAACTTAGGATTTTAGGTAGATTCTCTTCTAGCCCAGAGAACCATCTAGAACAGGGATGGCAAATAGGTTTCATTTCACATGTCACTTTCAGTTGACTGCAGTTGATGTTTGGAGTATTTGGGAAAGTATATGGAATAAGTTCCAAAGCCACACCTGGGCTCTGTGGGGAAGGATGTCATGGTGGTTTAGTCACATCCACAGTAGCTTAGGTTGGAAAGTGGCAGGACTTAACATCACCTGCAGTTCAGAGCTATGGTCCTCAAACTCACCTTCAGACGCCTCTGGGGAGTTTTTACCTATACCATGCCCAGGTCTCATCCCAGACCAATTACATCAGAAACTCTGGGAAGGGCTCAGGTGTCAGTACTTCTAAGACTCCAGTGAGGTTCCGCTGTGCAGCCAGGCTTGAGGACCATACAGCAGCGTTTCTCAGTCTTCTTTTTTCAACACTGCTGCCAACAGAAGGAACCTTTTTAAGGTGCGCTGTGCCGTGCCTAGTCTCTCAGTCCTGTCTGACTCTTTGCGAGCCCATGGAGTGTAGCCTGCCAGGCTCCTCTGTCCATGGGGATTCTCCAGGCAAGAATACTGAAGCGAATTGCCATGCCCTTCTCCAGAGGATCTTCCCAGCCCAGGGATAGAACCCCGGTCTCCTACGTTGCAGGCAGGGATCTTCCCAACCCAGGGAGTGAACCCAGATCTCCCACGTTGAGGTCAGATTCTTTACCGTCTGAACCACCAGGGAAGCCCTTTTTAAGGTGTACTTTTTTCCTAATTGCCCTCCCTACCAGGGATTTCAATACCACAGATTCATTGTATGTGTGTTTGTACACTGTATGTAAGTCTGTGCTTTATACTTAAAAAAGGTAAGATTTTGTCACCCCTCTCACCCTAAGAACCAATTTTTGCCACCTTGGGGGGGATATCGGCTCTGTTGAGAATGCATGCACTAGAGAATAAGAATTTGTATTTAGAGCATAAACTATAATGACAAAAATATAACTTGCTACCATTTGAGATTCAGGAATGTTAATTTACTCTATGAGAGCAAAATGCCTCAGTAAGCATAATAGTGAGGTACAAAATTAGGCCCTGTGGCTGCTGATCCATTTGGTTCTGTGGTTAATAGTTTTAGGGACTAATTAAGGGATAATGTTAATTGATCAGGGTGCTATCAGATGTGATGATCCCCTACTGCTTAGTAAGTACTGAGGAGAAGGGGGAATGTTTACTTTCCTAGCAAAAGAAACTGCTCTATAGTAAATAATTCCTAATTATGCAGTGATCATTTCTGTTTTTCATTCTTAACAAAATTTTTTTTTTTTTGGATGGAGTTTTATGCTCAATGGTGGTGTCTGATAAGCTTTAGTATTACCAATTTAATAAAAAGTCATAGCATGAGTTTTAATCTAGAGGGGGCATTTATTCATCCATAACCTGTAGTGGTCTTCATATATTTTCATCTTTACAACTGAAAAAAAAAAAAACAATTTATTAAGATGCTCCAAATCAGCACCAATTTAAAGGCTTGTAAGTAAGTTAAGGGACAGAAATATAAGGCCTAGAAGGTCTCACTTTCTCTCCATTTCCCTAAGCGCCCCCTCCCGCTCCTCGGCAGCCTGCTCAAGTGCCACCCTGACATCATTTAACCCACCTGTGCCTTGGTTTCATCTCTCTTCTGAAGAGCTTTGCCACACAGGTTTCTAGGAAGAATAAATATGTAGAACTGTTTCGTAAAAGTAGAAAGATGTAGACAAAGGAAAGTTGTGATCCAAGGCCATTGAGCAAATATTTATTATTAGTCTCTTATGTTCTGATCACCAACCTTAATCTCTAGAGCCCCAAAACGAATAAGACACTGGCCCTGCCCTCACTGAGTTTACACTGACAGCTTTCCTGACAAGTCTTAGCTGGTGGTTTTCACCACATGTGGAGTCTTGTCCCTGAAAAAGAGTTGGGCAAACCAGTTGGGAAGTAGATAAATATTTAGGCACACTGAGTATTGCACATCATAGACGGATTGCAGTTTAGGACTATCTTTTTGGTTTTCAAATTACTGACTCATTCTCAGTGTTAAAATAAGTGATCACTTATTTTAAGATGAAGAGCAGTTTTGTCACTCCTGACTCTTCGTCTGCCAACACTGTGTTGATGAGTACTGGTTCTTGACTCAGATGTAAGCCCATTGAGGGTAGATACCTGTGGGCTCCTGTGTCCCTAGATCTCTGCTTGCAATTACCTGCCCCTGGTGGAAAGCAATGCTGAATGATAGGTATTGCACAGTTAGGTGGATGGATTGGTGGAGCCAATGTCATTAATATCAGTGTCATTCTTTAAGAGCTATACCGTGTCAAGTCCTCATCTGAAATGGCCAATTCCCATTTCCCTCTGGTTCATCTCGAGCAAATCCTGCCATAATCCAGCAGAGCAGGACTGACACTCTTCTTTCTAACGTCCCAGTATTTCTTTGCTCTTCAGTGCTTACCTCCCTTTCTCTCAGAAGCTTTGTGGCAGTGGCTTTTAGGACTTCCTTTTAGTGACAAAGAGAAATGAAATGAGACTTTAAACTGAACCTGCTGTCAGAACACAAGAGAGCTGGAGATTCTCAGGACAGTGTGTAGCACAGGTCTGTTTAGAGCAGCCCTACTGCAGAGGGGAGAAGAGCCAATCAGTGTGCCTAGCCTGGGCTCCCATTTGCGATCCTTTAGAGTGCAACTGGGAGCTTGAGAAATGGGAGCTTGAGAAAGGACAGCCAGATCCTGGAAGAGGGCAGCTGAGGGAATGGTTTAATCAAGAGCTCCGTCAGTTGCCTCAGTCCTGGATTTCGTGGAGTTTGCTGTAGGAGGCTCCCTTGGCAGGGCCTCCCAGGAGGTATGCCTGCTGCCTCAAAGACGCTTACTACTTCTTGCAATTAAAAGTCACCATCTTTCTGTTCCACACTCTCAGAAATGCAAGCAATGCATTTCAGTGAATATAAGTGGCAGTCTCCCGATCTGTGTTCAGCTGTGATGGAGCATTTCAAACCCTGTCCTAACACAAGACAGGGCGCCTGGTCAGTGCTGGGGCCTGGAGAAGTGGGAAGAGGCAGGCAACCCCAGCCTTGCTGGCAGTTAGATCCATGCCTTTACTTTTTAACCATGAAGCCATTTCACACAAGGGGCCTGTTTTTTACTCTCAGGGCTCCCTTAGAGTTCAGCTTGTCTTAATTGGGGGTAATAGCCAGACCCACGAAGTATGGAACAAGAAGCTTGTGGGTTGTCACAGTTGTCTTAATTCTTTGATGTTTTCCAGAGAGTTCAGCAAATCGCACACAGCCCCAGGGAGAGTGCGCTGACATGGCAGCTTCATTGAGCTCAAAGACTCTCCAAATTAGAGTCATTGTCCTGAGTATCCTCCACGTTTCATTTTTTTCAGAGATCGCAGTTTAGTTAGGTGCTATTCAGAAAAGGGCAGCCACTTCCTCTCCTGATTGAATCATCATTATTACATTTTTGTAACTTAGATAAATCTGGTATAATCTCTACTGCACTTATGGTTCAGAGAAGGCAATGGCACCCCACTCCAGTACTTTTACCTAGAAAATCCCATGGACAGAGAAGCCTGGTGGGCTGCAGTCCATGGGGTCGTGAAGAGTCGGACACGACTGAGCGACTTCACTTTGACTTTTCACTTTCATGCACTGGAGAAGGAAATGGCAACCCACTCCAGTGTTCTTGCCTGGAGAATCCCAGGGACGGGGAAGCCTGGTGGGCTGCTGTCTATGGGGTCGCAGAGTCGGACACGACTGAAGCGACTTAGCAGCAGCAGCAGCAGCAGCAGCAGCACTTATGGTTGGCTATTGACCTAGGACACTCTAATAATATGGAGGGAGCTAAAAACCTTCTGGGGATGTTGCAAGTTCTTACAGCAGGTATTGGCAGTCTAGGAGAGCTGCTACCTGTACTAGTGGGAGGTACTCTCATGCCCTCCCTACTCCTCTGTGAAGAGTTACTTGCTCCCACTAACCTCCTCCCACAATCTCAGAACTGGGCTTCCATTCTCTCCTCTCACTGAGTGCAGGGACATTCTCACCATGTCCCTAACCATGCCCTGGCCTCAAATAAAAGCAGAGTGTGCAATTGCAGCACCTGTGTATTGAAATGTTTACTTGCTCTGGTGGAAAAGTGATTTTCTAAATTGTTTCTAAAATATAATATTGACTCTCAACTGTGAACACATCAGAATGCGTGGAAATCACGACACTTATCTTGACATTCACAGTGTTGTTTCACAGTAACAGTAGACATCTCTGAACACAGCTGTGCATCAGAGTATAGAGACTTCAGGTGGAATTTAGCTCCAGAGCAGAGTTTCCCAGCCTGCATCCTGTACAGTGCTAGAATATTTAATATGTATTAATAAGAGATCCTTGAAATGAGGATTCCGTGGTCCAATAAGTTTGGGAACTGCTGAATATAAATGTCCCTCTTGGAGATTCTCAATGCAAACTTTCAAAGCAAAGACTATGAGAAGCCCCATAGAAAAGAAAACCTTCTTTTACCCAGCATTTTCCGAACAACATTTGACCCCAGAACTTTTTACTCAGATACCCTGAGAAAAAGTAACTATGGGGAAAGAGGAATAGGATATTCTTACTAAGAAGATGTTGATAATTGGAAATGGGTGGATGTGAGTGAACCTTGTTAATTGGGGTTCAGCTGTGCAGTGTACAGGGGCATCTTGGATTTAAACTTGAAGGGTTGCCTCAAGTTTAGCATTTATTGGACTCTCATCGGATCCATAAGGTCACAAAGAGACACAACTGATTTGACTTAGCACGCACGCATGTGCCAGGCACTGTGCTAAATTCTTAAATATAATCTCATTTATTTTAGTCCATACAACAACTCTACATATTGGTCCTACACACACCCAGTTTTATAACTAAGGAATAGAGAGATAAAGTAATCTCCCCAAGGTCATGCAGTCTTTAATGAGCAGATGAGTGAATACTGGAGTCCAGGTCTGCCTGTCACCAACATCTGTGTCCTTAACTTGAAACCTCTACTGCTTCCAAGCTTATGAAAGTTTCCGAATATGGAACTTCATATCTTTGGGCCACCCCAGGAAAACTTGAATAAGGACTGTGAAGATCAAAAAAACAGATATGTCCCAAGGGAGCTCTGGATTTGAGGAGACAGAGCCCTTTCTTGCTCCCCCAACTCAATCCAACCGCTGGGACCTATAGGCACTGTTGTTCAATTGTTCAGTCACGTATGACCCTGTGACCCCATGGAATGCAGCATGACAGATTTCTCTATCCTTCACCATCTCCTGGAGCTTGCTCAAATTCATGTCCATTGAGTCGGTGATGCCATCCACCCATCTCATCCTCGGTCGTACCTTTCTCCTCCTGCCCATAATCTTTCCCAGCATCAGGGTCTTTTCCAATGAGTCAGATTTTTTTTACCAGGTGGTCGAAGTGTTGGAGCTTCAGCTCAGCATCAGAATATTCCAATGAATATTCAGGACTGATTTCCTTTAGGATTGACTAGTTTGATTCCTTGCAGTCCAAGGGACTCTCAAGAGTCCTCCAGCACCACAGTTCTAAAGCATCAAATCTTCGGCACTCAGCCTTCTTTATGGTTCAGCTCTCACATCCGTACATGACTACTGGAAAAACCATAGCTTTGACTAGACAAACCTATGTCAGCAAAGTGATGTCTCTGCTTTTTAATAATTCCCTGTCAAGGTTTTTCATAGTTTTCCTTCCAAGGTGCAAGCATCTTTTAACTTAATGGCTACAATCACTGTCTGCAGTGATTTTGGAGCCCGAGAAAATAAAGTCTGTCAGTGTTTCCATTTTTTTTGCCATCTACTTGCCATGAAGCAATGGGACTGGATGCCATGATCTTAGTTTTTTGAATGTTGAATTTTAAGCCAACTTTTTCACTCTCCTCTTTCACCTTCATCAAGAGGCTCTTTAGTTTCTCTTTGCTTTCTTAATTAGGGTAATTCACCTGAGGTTGTTGATATTTCTCCTGGAAATCTTGATTCTAGCTTAACATCCAGCCCAGCATTTTGCATGATGTACTCTGTGTATAAGTTAAATAAGCAGGATGGCAGTTGATAGCCTTGACATACTCCTTTCCTAATTTTGAACCAGTCCATTGTTCCCTGTCTGATTCTGTTGCTTCTTGTCCTGCAAACAGGTTTCTCAGGAGACAAGTAAGATGTATGGTATTGCCATTTCCTTACGAATTTTCCATGGTTTGTTGTGATCCACACAGTCAAAGGCTTTTGCATAGTCAATGAAGCAGAAGTAGATGTTTATATGGAATTCTCTTGCTTTTTCTGTGATCCAGTGGACATTGAAAATTTGATCTCTGGTTCCTCTGACTTTTCTAAATCCAGCTTGAGCATCTAGAAGTTCCAGGTTCACATTATTGAAACCTAGTGCGAAGGATTTTGAACATTATGTTGCTAGTATGTGAAATGAGTATAGTTGTGTGGTAGTTTGAACATTCATTGCCATTGTCCTTCTTTAGGATTGGGATAAAAACTGACCTTTTCCAGTCCAGTGGCCACTGCTGAGTTTTCCAAATTTGCTGACATATTGAGTGCTGCCCTTTAACAGCATCATCTTTTAGGATTTGAAATAGCTCAACTCGAATTCCATCACCTCCACTAGCTTTGTTTATAGTAATGCTTCGTAAGGCCCACTTGACTTCACATTCCAGGATGTCTGGCTCTAGGTGAGTGATCATACCATCATGGTTATCTGGGTCATTAAGACCTTTCTGTACAGATTTTCTGTGTATTCTTGCCACCTCCTCTTAATATCTTTTGCTTCTGTTAGGTCCATACCAGTTCTGTCCTTATGGTGCCCATCTTTGCATGAAGTGTTCCCTTGGTATCTCTCACTTTCTTGAAGAGATCTCCAGTCTTTCCCATTCTGTTGTTTTCCCCTGTATCTTTGGGTTGTTCAGTTAGGAAGACTTTTTTGTCTCTCCTTGCTATTCTTTGGAACTCTGCATTCAGATGGGTTTATCTTTTCTTCTTTGTCTTTCACCTCTTCTTTTCTCAGCAATTTGTAAGGCCTCCTCAGACAACCATTTTGCCTTTTCTTTGGGGTGGTTTTGGTCATCGCCTCCTGTACAATGTTATGAACCTCTGTCCATAGTTTTTCTGGCACTCTATCATATCTAATCCCTTGAATCTATTTGTCACTTCTGTATAATCATAAGGGATTTGATTTAGGTCATACTAGAATGGCCAAGTGGTTTTCCCTACTTTCTCCAATTTAAGCCTAAATTTTACATTAAGGAGTTCATGATCTGAGCCACAGTCAAGTCCAAATCTTGTTTTTGCTGACTTTATAGAGCTTCTCCATCTTGGCTGCAAAGAATATAATCAGTCTGATTTCAGTATTGACCATCTGGTGATGTCCATGTGTAGAGTTGTCTCTTGTGTTGTTGGAAGGGGGTGTTTGCTATGACCAGTGCATTCTCTTGGCAAAATTCTGTTAGCCTTTGCCCTGCTTCATTTCATACTCCAGGGCCAAACTTACCTGCTACTCCAGGTATCTCTTAACTTCCTATGTTTGCATTCCAGTCCCCTGTGATAAAAAGAGCATCTTTTCTTTTATGTAAGCTATAGACAGTTTTGTGGGTCTTCATAGATCAGTCAACTTCATCTTCTTTGGCATTAGTGGTTGGGCCATAGACTTGGATTCCTGTGATATTGAATGATTTGCCTTGGAAATGAACTGAGACCATTCTGTCATTTTTGAGATTGTACCCAAGTACTGCTTTTTAGACTCTTGTTGACTCTGAGGGCTACTCCATTTCTTCTAAGGGATTCATGGCCACAGTAGTATATATTATGGTCATCTGAATTAAATTCACCCATTCTGGTCCATTTTAGTTCACTTATTCCTAATATGTTGATGTTCACTCTTGCCATTTCCTGTTTGACCATGTCCGATTTACCTTGATTCATGGACCTAACATCCAGGTTCCTATGCAGTACTGTTCTTTACAGCACTGGACTTTACTTTCACCAGCAATCAAGGACACCAGATGTCGTTTCCACTTTGGCTCAGGCTCTTCAATCCTTCTGGAGCTATTTCTCCACTCTTCTCCAGTAGCATATTGGACACCTACTGACCTGGGGTAGGGAGGGGGTTCATCTTTCAGTGTCATATCTTTTTGCCTTTTCATACTGTTTTGGGGTTCTCAAGGCAAGAATGCTGAAGTGGTTTGCCATTCCCTTCTCCAGTGGATCATGTTTTATCAGAACTCTCTACTATCCATCTGGGGTGGCCCTATATGACATGGCTCATAGTTTCATTGAGTTACACAAAGTTGTGATCCATGTGATCATTTTGGTGAGTTTTCTGTGATTGTGGTTTTCATTCTCTCTGCCTTCTGATGGATGAAGAAGATAAGAGGCTTGTGGAAGCTTTCTGATGGGAAGGACTGGCTGTGGGGAAAACTGGGTCTGGTGGGCAGGGCCATGCTCAGTAAATCTTTAATCCAATTTTCTGCTGATGGGTGGAGCTGTGCTTCCTCCTTGTAGTTTGGCCTCAGACCAAACTATGGTAGAGGTATGACCTCCTCCTCCTAAAGGCCTTATGCCTGCATGGTGCACCTCCCAGGACTGCTACTGCCAGTGCCCCTGACCCCATGGCAGGCCAGTGTCAACCCAGGTCTCGTGGGAGACTCCTGGACACTCACAGGCAAGTTTGACTCAGTCTCTTGTGGTGTCAGTGCTCCTTTCTCCTGGGTCCCAGTGTGCACAAGGTTTTGTTTGCTCCCTCCTAGCATCTCTGGCGGGTCTGAGATTTGATTTTAAACGCGATTGTGCCCCTACTACCATCTTGTTGCGGCTTCTCCTTCGTCCTTGGATGTGTGGTATCATTTTTTGGTGGGTTCCAACAGTCTCCTGTCAGTGGTTGTTTAGCAGCTAGTTGAGATTTTGGTTTTCTCCCAGGAGAAGATGAGCACACATCCTTCTACTCTGAGATGCAGCTAACAAAACAAGAAAAAGTAGTCACTGGCTTGAGTGACTACTAAAGTAATATCCGATTTGGTCAGTATTCCCAGTGACGGGAGCCAAGTTGAGAATTTGCCCCTGTTGTTCTTGTATTTTTGTGCAGCTTATGCTGCTTCCCACAGCGGGGGCAGAAGCAGAATTCCCAGCTGGGAGTCTCAGAAGGAAGATTTCCCATCACTCACAGGATGCCAGGGACTGCGTCATCATCTAGCCCCATGTTACTCCAAGTGTGGTCCCCAGACCAGCATCAGCGTCACCAGATACTTGATAGAAAGGCAAAGTCTTGGGCCTATTTCAGACCTATTGAATCAGAATCTCTGAGGATGGGGTCCAAGAAACTGTCTTAACAAATCCTTCAAAGGAGTCTTCTATGCACTCTAGCCCAAATCTGTCATTTTATAGATGAGAAATTATGTGCTAGTCAGTTCAAGTGACTCACTAAATTCCTACACAGCAAGTAGTAGGAAAGCCAGATAAAACTGATAACTGGTTTTTACCTGCCCAGTATCCACAATTCTTTCAATTTTGAACAGTCCCCAGGTTTCCCCTGTGGTGTATCCCCCATTCCCTTTCTATTCATGTGGTTTGGATGGGGCTAACCCCATGCCCCAGATATCAAGGTGGGTGGATGACCCAACCTGGTCACACTGATTTGTCAGCCTTCTGACACCAACCTGGCCACAGAGCCGTGGTCCATGCCAAGCCTCCAGCTGGGCCAGTGAGAGTAGGTTATGGGGATTCTATTGGACTCTTGGGAAGGAGCATCTTTTTTCCCACTGAGATCCATCTCTGTAAGGGTGAGATGTGAATGACCTGCGTACCGTGAAGCCAGCCCAAAGAGAAGCCTTCTCAGAATACCAGTGCCACTCTGAACTCCAAAGCTTTGATTTGAACTAGAGCTAGACCCCAGCTAGTCCAGATCCCTACTGCAGCAGCACTCAGGTGAGACTGGAAACTCACTGTTTTATGATGGCAGACTTCTTAACCATGTGACCTCTCACTCTAGCTTGATAAGTTTATGGAGTTTACTAAAGAGGATGATATTCATTGAGTGCTGAAAGCCAAAACATGGGGTATGATGGGAATCTTTCAGTCCTTCTTACCAAGGAGGTAGTCGTAATTCTTAACCAACATGGCCAAAATTCCTGTCTGGATTCCTCTCTGCTCCCAAGTAGAAGTATGGTTCCCAGATACTGCTGTGGAATTCTCTTAAAAGTACTTTTAAAATATAGGTACATTTGGTTTATTTATTTGGCCATGCAGCTTTCAGGATCTTAGTTCCCAGAGCAAGGATTGAACCCATGTCCCCTGCAGTGGAAACATGGAGTTTTAACCTCTGGGGAAATCTCTTAAACACACTCTTGAAAGGAAGTTCAAGGGTTTTTGGTAATTGTTCTATGTCTGATATTGTGTAAATGAGAAAACACTTTAAAATATCCTCATCTTGAAATAAAAATCTTCAGCACTATTTCCTGATCAGCAAATGGTCTGGGCTCCAGAACACTATTCTCTCACTCTTCCTGTAAAACTGTAAGAACACATTTATTAAGATGTGTCAGGTACTGTGCTGAACCTTTGCTAGGTATCATCTCATAATCCTAGAAAGAGTCCTTTGAGGGACTAATTATGTTAGCTAGCATCTTATGACCCCCTCACTATATGTCAGACACTGGTCCCCCCCGTCCCTGCTGTTTTACTTAAAAAAAAAAAAAATTATCTATTTATTTTTGACTGTGCTGGATCTTTGTTGCTACATGGACTTTTCTTTAGTTGCTATGAGCAGAGGCTACCCTCTAGTTGCGATGTGTGGGCTTCTCATTGCCATGGCTTCTCTTGTTGGTGGAGCAAGGGCTCCAGGGCACATGGGCTCAGGAGATGTGACTCCCAGGCTCTTGAGCACAGGCTCAGTAGCTGTGGTGCACAGGCTTAGTTGCTCAGAGGCATATGGGATCTTTCTGGACCAGTGATCAAACCTGAGTCTCCTGTGTTGGGAGGCAGATTCTTTACCACTGAGCCACCAGGGAAGCCCCTATTCAGTTTTATTTATTCATTGGTCTTATAACTTTTTAAAATTTTATTAAAATATAGGTGATTTACAATGTTGCATTAATTTCTGCTGTATAGCAAAGTGACTCATATATGTATTCTTTTTTGTATTCCTTTCCATTATAGTTTATCACTGGATATTAAATCTAATCCCCTGTGCTATACAGTGGGACCTAGTTGTTTATGTATCTTATGTATACTAGTTTACATCTGCCAGACACTATTTTAAGCACTCAGAGCACATTAACTCATTTTATTCTCACATGTTTTTACAAGGGTTGAATAATTAGCCACAGGGAGGAGCTTCAGACCTCGCAGGCAATCTAGCACAGACTGTTCACTGGACCACTACAGAGGTGCGAGGAGAACAAAACTGGCAGGAGGTGAGACCGAGGACCAACCTCCTTTGGTGCCTTCTCCAGAATAGTTTCCACAGTTTCTAAATACATTCCAAGTTTGAATCCTCGATAGTAAAGCAGGGCCTAAAATCAGTGATCTCCCAAGTTTCTTTTGATTCTATTTCAAATAGAATATGGATTTTTTTTTCCCCCTGGGTTTTTTAGACTAATTTCAAAGCACTGGGACACCTGGTGTTTCTACATGTTTTCAGAAGTGGCAACCTGGTTGAAAGACGAAATTAGGACTCTTGAAACTCCAATTACATGTCCAGCATGCTGTATATATTTGGATTATAGACTAGGTCATAGTAGATTTTGGAGGCTAGAAGTTAATAGAATACCTTCTCCCAGAAGCTACCACTTGGTGTCTCTAGATTTAAGGGTGTGGGAAGAATGTTTTCTTTTCTTGGACAACATGCTTTGGATTTGATCTGGAATTGAAGAGTTTTGCTCTTCCTGAATTTTGGAGGTCATCTCATCCTCCAGATAAACCCAGCAGAGAGTGACAGCAATCAGTATATTGCAAAGAAAGTACTGTGCTTCAACTCTGAATCTGAATCATTTAGCTAAAGGTCTTTTCTACTTGTAATAAGATTTTGGACTTTATTTTAATTAACAGGTTTTTCCTTTGAGTGGAATCTCAAATCTCTGTCTTATGAAGGTCATGCTACCTTTGCCTTGCCAGGTCTTGGGAGAGAAAATAGAGTTCTCTGGAAGAAGAACCTCTTAAGAAAAAATTGATTGTTGCTCTGGATTTGACTCAGTTTCACTCACTGAGTTAGACAAGACTGTGATTCATCTGATCAGTTTGGTTAGTTTCCTGTGATTGTGGTTTTCATTCTGTCTGCCCTCTGATGGATGAAGATAAGAAGCTTGTGGAAGCTTCCTAATGGGAAGGACTGGCTGTGGGGAAAACTGTGATTTGCTCTAATGGGCAAGGCCATGCTCAGTTCAGTTCAGTCGTTCAGTCATGTCTGACTCTTTGCAACCCCTTGAACCACAGCACGCCAGGCTTCCCTGTCCGTCACCAACTCCTGGAGTTCACCCACACTCATGTCCATTGAGTCAGTGATGCCATCCAACCATCTCATCTGTCGTCCCCTTCTCCTCCTGCCCTCAATCTTTCCCAGCTTCAGGGTTTTTCAAATGAGTCAGTTCTTCGCATCAAGTGGCCAAAGTATTGGAGTTTCAGCTTCAACATCAGTCATTCCAATGAACACTCAGGACTGATCTCCTTTAGGGTAGCCTGGTTGGATCTCCTTGCAGTCCAAGGGTCTCTCAAAAGTCTTCTCCGACACCACAATTCAAAAGCATCAATCCTTTGGCGCTCAGCTTTCTTTATAGTCCAACTCTCACATCCATACATGACTGCTGGAAAAACCATAGCCTTGACTAGACAGACCTTTGTCAACAAAATAACGTCTCTGCTTTTGAATATGCTATCTAGGTTGGTCATAACTTTCCTTCCAAGAAGTAAATGTCTTTTAATTTCATGGCTGCAGTCACCATCTGCAGTGATTTTGGAGCCCCCCCAAAATAAAGTCAGCCACTGTTTCCCCATCTATTTGCCATGAAGTGATGGGACCCAATGCCATGATCTTCGTTTTCTGAATGTTGAGCTTTAAGCCAACTTTTTCACTCTCCTCTTTCCCTTTCATCAAAAGGCTCTTTAGTTCTTCTTCACTTTCTGCCATAAGGGTGGTGTCATCTGCATATCTGAGGTTATTAATTTTTCTCCCAGCAATCTTGATTCCAGCTTGTGCTTCTTCCAGCTCAGCATTTCTCATGGTGTACTCTGCATAGAAGTTAAATAAGCAGGGTGACAATATACAGCCTTGATGTTCTCCTTTTCCTATTTGGAACCAGTCTGTTGTTCCATGTCCAGTTCTAACTGTTGCTTCCTGGCCTGCATACAGGTTTGTCAAGAGGCAGGTCAGGTGGTCTGGTATTCACATCTCTTTCAGGATTTTCCACAGTTTATTGTGATCCACACAGTCAAAGGCTTTGGCATAGTCAATAAAGCAGAAGTAGATGTTTTTCTGGAACTCTCTTGTGTTTTCAATGATCCAGCGGATGTTGACAATTTGATCTCTGGTTCCTCTGCCTTTTCTAAAACCAGCTTGAACATCTGGAAGTTCACGGCTCACGGATTGCTGAAGCCTGGCTTTTAAGAATTTTGAGCATTACTTTACTAGCGTGTGAGATGAGTGCAGTTGTGCAGTAGTTTGAGCATTCTTTGGCACAAAGAAGGCATGTTCAGTAAGTCTTTAATCCAATGTTCTGCTAATGGGTGGGGCTGTGCTCCCTCCCTGTAGTTTGGCCTCAGGCCAAATAATGGTAGGGATAATGGCAGTAATGCTGACCTCCTAAAGGACTTACACCAGCACACCTTGGCTCCCACAACTGTTGTAATCAGTGCCCTTGACCCTGCGGCTGGCCACTGTCACCCACACCTCAGCTGGAGACCCCCAGACACTCACAGGCAAGTCTGGCTCAGCCTCTGGGGTCACTGTTCCTTTCTCCTGGGTCCTGGTGCGCACAGTGTTGTGCCCTCCAAGAGTCTGTTTCCCCAGTCCTAGGAGAGTTCTGTAATCAAATCCCACTGGCCTTCAGAGTTAAGTTCCCTGGGGGTTCTGATTCCCTTTGCCAGATCCCCAGGTTGGGAAATCTGTTGTGGACCCTAGAACTTTTGCAACAGTGTAAGAACTTCTTTGGGATAATTGTTCTCCAGTTTGTAGGTCGTCTGCTCAGCAGCTCTGTAGTGGATCTAATGGCGACCTCCTCCAAGAGGATGTGGGCCACACTGAGCTTAGATGATCTGCAGAGTATGAGAAGGCAAACCATGTGTGGTTTCTCGTCTTTGGTGGTCTGAGCAAGGTGGAGGTGATCTGGCAGGGCAGCAGTGTTCTTTTCTTAAAAAGATATTTCTCGGTATCCTTAATAAAAATGTATTTATTCGTTTATTTTTGGCTGCACTGGGTCTTCATGCTGTGCGCAGGCTTCTCACTGCGGTGGCTCCTCTCGTGGAGCACGTGCTCCAGGCACTTGGGCTCAGCAGTTGTGGTGCACACACTTAGTTGCTCCTAGGCGTGTGAAATCTTCCTGGACCAGGGATGGAACCAGTGTCTCCCTGCGTTGGCAGGTGGACTCTTAACCACTGGACCACCAGGGAAGTCCAGGGCAGCAGTGTTTTTAAACTTCTCTGGTATTAATGTTCACAAACCACAGAATATGTGAAGGCATTACTCACTAAATGCTTTTTTCTTTGGGGCAGTGCCTGCAGATCCACCATCGTCATTGTACCCTAGTGGCTCAAAATAACACTTGGGCTACAATGTCCAGTCCCTAGTAGAATTTCCAGTACTTCTTGCTGGCGTTTCCCTAATAACTGTGATCTTAGGGCTCCTTGAGCTCATCTTTGAAACTGTGAACTTTCCCAGATAAATGAGGAAAAGAGAAGAACTGGGTAGGGAATGGCAAGAAGCATTGATACCAAGGTTTAGTGAAGAGAATATTGTGCTGAGAATTCACGACACCTGCCCTCATTGGGTCTTTAGAATATAGGTGAGTTACTTTCCCATGCTTCTGTAAAGCAGGGGAAGTTCGACTTGCCCTGTGTCCTATGGAAAGATATTGGAAGGGCCAATTTCAACATTCTGGGCACTCTGGAATGTTAATTTTTCCTTCAGAGATCTTTGGAATCATATACATCTGAATAACCCTTTAATTTGTGTGCCAGAAAGTCACATTTCCCCTGAAAGTTTCAGTTTAAAGATTTTCCTGGAAAGGATTGGCCCACCCCGAAGTCGTGACCGGCAACAATCCATTCCAGATCCAAGTCTGCTTGTGCTAAGGTCTCAGGGACTTAAGATTCATGGATCTCCACACTAACTTTCTAACGTAAATGAAATTCATCTATTCCTTAGCTGCTCTACTTTTCCTACTGTGATTTCTCAAGTGTTCTCCTGCTTCTATGATGTGTCTTTATCTTCCTTTATCTCTGTTAGAACTTCCAACTCTTAATCTTCTCATTGCTCAGAACATTGGCTTATTCACGATCTCCATTCATTCTCATGATCTTTCTACTTCTGCTCTTACCTGTTTTTTCCCACATTTTTAAATTCAACTGCATGAAAGAGGAACATTTAATTGGCCCACTTGGTTCTTGGAGGGGCAGAACTTTTTAGTTGAGGCCACCTCATAAGGTATTGCCTAGCTTGCGTGTATCTTGATCTTGGATCAGTTGCCAACTCCAAGTTCAACTGAATTAGTTTAAGTGGGAACATGGGTGGAGGAGCAGGCTTTATATGGAACAGGATAGAAAGCATATCCTGTTCCTGGAGCTTTACCTTGACTTTACCTTGGCAATGGAGGCATCAGTATAGAGGAGACTGCAAAGCACAGGATCTAGTTCCTGTCTGGAGTAAGAGGAGCACATTTAGAGAACGTAGAGACTCTTCTCAAGGCAGGGCCCCTTCATTTCATCAAATATGTGCCAGACACTGGGAGTAAAAGAATAATATTCAGTCCTGTTCTCTTTGAGTCATAGCTCAGTGCAACCGCATGGACTGTAGCCGGCCAAGCTCCTGTGTCCATGGAATTCTCCAGGTAAAAATACTGGAGTGGGTAACCATTTCCTCCTCCAGGGGATCTTGCTGACCCAGAGATCGAACACAGGTCTCCTGCATTGCAGGCAGATTCTTTACCATCTGAACCACCAGCGAACCCGATGACAAACTAGTGGTTGTAATCTGCTCTGTTCCAAAAGTTTCATGGTACAGAATAGCTCAAGGTGATTGCAGTGTTAGGAGGATTAATTTTGAGCATATGTTTTCGGATAAGGCATGCCTGGGTATGTTAGTAGATGACAGCCAAATTGAAGATGAGAGGGAAAGGAGCGTGTCTTCTGAGGAGCTTCTCCCCATGAGATTGGTTTGTGCATTCACACATTGATTTACTGGGGTAACCACACTCCTGTACTATGTACTGGACTTGGTGTTGAGTTCTGGAAAAACAACAACAACAACAAACCATCCCCCCTCAAAATCCATTCTCCCTTCTTCCCTGTACTTTTTTCCCCCTAAACTCGAAGTGCTTCTTCCTTATGAGCACCTGCACTCAATGTCTGGTCTTTCCGGCTCCCTCTCTTACTTTGTTCTGTAGAAAGGTCAGAGGAATTGCTTTTGCAACAGATTTTCTGCCTCGGGCAAAGCCTACAAGAGCCTGGTGATTTGGCGCCCCCCAGGGGTACCTGATCAGCCCCATTTGCACTCTGATAGATAAGGGGCCCCGAGGAACAGTGAACCTGACAGGTACTGGTCCAGCCTGACTGACAGACTTTACCATGTGTCCTGGACATTCCTCCTAAGAGGTCAGGAGGAAGGGAGGCTGCAGTGCCTGGTAGCTCTCCTGTTTGTAATTGACATCATGAGGCTTAGCATCCTAAGACATGAGCTGAAACCTTTTTCTCTTCTGCCCTAGTTTTGTGACATTGGGCAAGTGACTTAAAATTTCCTGACCTGTAAAATGAGGCCAGGAATATCTAACGTGAGTGCTTCTTTCAGAATGAAATTGGGCAATAACATAGAGATGAACAAAGTTGGCCCATAGTACTCATGAGGACCCATGTTCTCAGTTTGCAAAGCCTGGCGGGTCTTCAAGTTTCAGGGAGTGAGGAGAGTTGAGGCTAAGCCCCAGCCACTCCTATGGAGTATTCTTCACCCTGAGAACTTGAGCAGCCCCAGACATGCTGGAATGGCTCAGAACAGGGGGCCCTCGGGTTGCCACATGCCAAGCAGCCTGAGTATGAAATCTGGGGTTCTCCTGGTGTGTTGATCCTCAGTGCATGCCGACTGTCTAGCCTGGTCTCCAGACACTGGGTTCAGTTCCCAGGGATCTCAGTCCATCCTGATCTAATCATATAAAGATGTAAAATTCATGTTGTTTTGCTTTTCTCATCATCAAATGGGAGTCAAAAACTTGCTGCCCTGGCAAGAAACCCCTCGCTTTTGCAGTTGGTCCCTCCCTAAAAATCAGGTCATTGTGTTTCAAAAGACAATTTCCTAAAGAAAAAAAAAAATTTTTTTTCTTTTAAAGAAAATGCCCAAACTTGCTGGTATTTTTATAAGGATACTATTGACCATCCTTGTCAGTCCTCCTAAAGAGCTGTTTGCTTCCCTTCCGTTGTTGTTTGTAGTACATTTATGAAATTGGAGGGCTGGGATGGGACTGACCTGTGAAGAAACGGAACAGCCCTTCAGAAGTGCTAAGCCTCCCTTGGGGGCATTAAATCATCCTTGGGATATAGGATTATCTGTAGAGGGATGAGCTGTGTACTCTCAGGCACGGGTACCTTCCATGGTAAAAATCATAGGACATTAGAGAAGAAAAGGAGCCCTGGAATTTTTGTCAGTTCAGCCTTTTCCTTTGATGAATGTGCAAACAGGCCCAGACAGGTGGAGCAGTTTGCTGAGAGTCAGCCAGCAAGTGAAAGCATTAGGACTTGAACCCATGTTTTCTGACTCCCAAGAACAAAGCTCTTTCCACTATGTTTGTCTTGCTAGCTAATTCTTGGGGATGTGTTGAGTTTTGTGGGATGAAGGCAGAAAGAAGATCCCAACCAGAGGCATCCTCACAAGAACCAGGAGTTGCAGTTGAGCCCAGTGAAAGTTAGCAAAAGCATAGAAGTCAGGGCTGCTGCTAAGTTGCTTCAGTCGTGTCCAACTCTGTGCGAACCCAGAGACGGCAGCCCACCAGGCTCCCCCATCAAAGGCCCCTTAATTGGCCCACCATAGGTGTGTCCGTCAGCAAGGAAGAGCTCTCTGAGGTAGGGGCTGACTCTGGGAGAAAGAACAGACCCTGTGGCTTTAAAGCATCACTTCTGGGAGGCTCTAAAACAGATTTCTGGCCAATTACACTCTATACACTAGAGGAGAGTAGGGGCAGGGGACCTGTTTGTCTTGTTCACTTTGGTGGCCTTAGCACCTGGCATAACTATTCATATATTCACCATTTGGGTGAAGTGTACCCTGTGGCTGCATATGTACAAGGAGCTGGAGAGAGAATGAGGACCAGGTACTGCCACTGACTCAGTCATTGCAGAGACGACAGTGTAGTGGCAGAGATAGAAAATGATACTGTTACACAGATGTGAGATTAAGATGAAGTGATAAAACAAAATTATATATCAATTACCTGTAGATACGTATCTTAAAAAAAAGGATAAGAGGATATATACCAAATTCATTGTGGGAAGGGAAGTACGGGGGGGCCTCATGCTTTATGTGAATTGTAGGAATGTTTAAAAACAAAAATGCACTTGTGTGTTATAAATCAAAATAGTAGTCATTGCCTTGGGGAGAGTGGTATAGTAACTGCAGAGGGGGGCTTCAGGGATGCTGGAAATGTTGTTTCTTACCTTGAACACACATGGCTTTGTTCACCATGTGAAAAGCCATGAAGCTGAATTTTTCAAGTGTGGCTTTCTGTTTGTATTAGGTTTATTCAAAGTGTGCATGTGTGCTAAATTGCTTCAGTCATGTCTGACTCTTTGCAACTCCATGGACTGTAGCCTGCCAGGCTCCTCTGTCCATGGGGTTCTCCAGGCAGGAATGCTGAAGTGGGTTGCCATGACATCCTCCAGGGGATCTTTCCAACCCAGGGACTGAACCTGTGTCTCTTCTGTCTCCTGTATTGGCAGGTGGGTTCTTTACCACTTGCGCCACCTAACAAACCCTATTCAAAGTGTATTCACATATAACTTCTATATTAATAAGTAGGAAGTTAAACATCGCTACCCTGTGAAATGCTACAGACGTGTGCCAGTACTGTGAGCATGTGTCAGGGGTCAGAAGTGGGGTCTCGCCTCATCAGGGGAATCGAGGGAAGTGTGCTGAGAATGCGTGTTTTAAACTGAGGTCTCAAGGATGAGCAGGAGGTTCTGTGTGCAGAGCGGAGGGATAACACTCCAAACAGAGTGAGCAGCATGTGCAAATGCCCTGTGGCAGGAGGGAACATGGTATAAAGGAGGAATTCAAACAACACGAATCAGATAGGAATGTAGACAATAAGAGAAATTATCAGTGGGAAGAAACTGAAGAAATCTGTGGGGCCAGATTATGCTGGGACCTATTACCTGTGTTAAGAATTTTGATGTCTGTCTTAAGATCTGTGGTTTACCACTGAGGTCCTTTTAGTAGGTTGTGCCATGATCAGATCTGTATTTCTATTTTCTTTTTAATTTACTTCTAAAATTTTTATTTTATATTGGAGTATGTTTGATTTACTCTGTTGTATTAGTTTCAGGTGTACAGCAAAGTGATTTCATTATACACATATCTATTTTTTTCATATTCTTTTCCTATATAGGTTATTATAGACTATTGAGTAGAGTCCTCTGTGCTATATAGTAGGTCCTTGTTGATTATCTAGTTTATATATAGTAGTGTGGTTATGTTAATCCCAACCTCCTAATTTATTCCTGCCCCCCCCAACTATTGTAAATAGTGCTGCAATGAACATAGGGGTACATGTATTTTTTTGAACTATAGCTACTCCAGATATATGCCCAGGAGTGGGATTATTGGATCATATGGTAGGTCTATTTTTAGTTTTTTAAGGAACCTCCATGCTGTTCTCCATAGCGGCTGTACTAATTTACATTCCCACCAGGAGTGTAGGAAGGTTCCCTTTTCTCCACATCCTCTCCACCATTTATTGTTTGTAGACTTTTTGATGATGGTCATTTTGACCAATGTGAGGTGATACCTTATTGTACTTTTGAATTGCATGTCTCTAATTAGCTTGAATCACAAGCTGGAATCATGATTGCCTGGAGAAATGTCAACAATCTCAGATATGCAGGTGATACTACTTTAATGGGAGAAAGTGAAGAGAAACTAAAGAGCCTCTTGATGAAGGTGAAAGAGGAGAGTGAAAAAAGCTGACTTAAAATTCAGCATTCAAAAAAATAAGAACATGGCTTCCAGTCCTATTGCTTTATGGCAAATAGATGGGGAAAATGTGGAAACAGTGTCAGATTTCATTTTCTTGGGCCCCAAAATCAATGCGGATGGTGACTGCATACACAAAACTAAAAGATGCTTGCTCCTTGGAAGAATAGTTGTGTCAAACCTAGACAGTGTTTTAAAAAGCAGAGACTTTTCTGACAAAGGTCCAGATAGTCAGAGCTATGGTTTTCCCAGTAGTCATGTATAAATGTGAGAGTTGGACTATAAAGAAGGCTGAGGTGCTGAAGAATTGATGTTTTTGAACTGTGGTGCTGGAGAAGACTCTTGAGAATACCTTGGACAGCAAGGAGATCAAATCAATCTTAAAGGAAATCAGTCCTGAATATCCATTAGAAGAACTGATGCTGAAGCCCCAATACTTTGGCCATTTGATGCAAAGAGCTGACTAATTGGAAAAGACCCTAATACTGGGAAAAATTGAGGGCAAGAGGAGAAGGGAGCAACAGAGGATGATGGTTAGATGGTATAACTGACTCAATGGACATGAGTTTGAGTGAACTCAGGGAGATAGTGATGGACAGAAAAGCCTGGTGTGTTGCAGTTCATGGGGTCTCAAAGAGTTGTATATAACTTAGTGGCTGAACAACAATATGATAATTGTTGTTATGACAACAATTGATAACAACAAATGATAATTAACAGTGTTGAGGCTGTCTTCATGTGCTTTTTGACCATCTGTTTGTCTTCTTTGGAGAAATGTCTGCTTAGATCATCTGCCCATTTTTTGATTGGGTTGTTTCTTTGTGTGTGTGGTTCTCCATTAATTAATTTATTTTAAAATGAAACAAAGATGAATATTTTTAATGATAAAATGTATAATTCACAAAGAAGATAGACATCATAAACCATTTAGGTACCTAACAACAAAGAAATAAAGATACATAAAGCAAAACTCAGAAGAAATATAAGGGAAAAGAAAAAATATATAATCATAGTGAGACATAGTAACATTTCTCTGAGAATATTTTATTAAGTGCAGAAACTAAGAATAGGAGCATCATGAATGATGTCATTAATATTTATATTAATTTATATTTATCTTATATCTTACACAAATATATTTAAAATTTTGTATCTCTTATGTTATTAGGTTTCCATAGGACATTTAGAAAAACTGGCAAAAAGATAAACATTACTAAATTTCAAAAGGAATTCTTGTTTTTGTGATTTAGTTATACATATACACATATATTATTTTTGAAATTATTTTCCATTATAGGTTATTACAAGATATTGGCTATAGTTCTCTGTGCTGTACAGTAAACCTTTGTTGCTTGTTGCATATCTATTTTTTAAAGTAGAAATCTAGCCTTCAATTCATACTGAGTCAAACAAGTGGAATCAAAATGTCATAATGTTTTTAGTTAGGCAAAAATTCATAAGTTTCTAAAATATATATATTATGCATATTATTTATATGCATACAAAAGCTTTTTTACTATGCTTGATAAAGGCTTTAGAAAGAATATGTATTAAAAAAAAGAGATGGAGAAATTGGAAAACATAAACTAAATGAAATGGGAGCACTGAATATGAACTAGAAAAAGTAAAACAAACTAGATAAAAGTAAAAGTTCCTCATAAAGTCCTGTTGTTTTTAAACATGGCTACTCATTAGAAACATTGGAGCTCCAGTGGAAAAAAAAATAATGCCTGGGCATTTGTGTTTTTCAAAAAATTCCAAGATAATTCTGATATGCATCTTGATTTTAAAAAGTGATTACAAATTTTTCTATTAAATGGTAGTTTTGGTGATATAGAATTCTATTATTTTTCTGTTGTCCAATGATGATACAATGGTATAAAGTAACAGTTACACAATCACAATAGTAAAAGATGTTTATCTGTTTTATCAATAGCCAGTCAAAAAATAAAAGATAATTATATTTGCAAGCCATAATAGGAACATGATTAACCTAACAATATAAAATAATTACATACAATATGGGGAGTCAGGCAGAGCGATGTGGCGCGTGCAAGTGCATGCATACACATTTTCATTTGCCCAAAGTCTGTGTCTTTTGGTTGGTGCATTTAATCCATTTACATTTAAGGTAATTATGGATATGTTTGATTCCTATTACTGTTTTCTTAATTGCTTTGGTTTTATTTTCTACAGGAGGTCTTTTCCTTCTCTTGTTTCCTGCCTAGAGAAGTTCCTTTAGCGTTTGTTGTAAAGCTGGTTTGGTGGTGCTGAATTCTTTTTAATTTTTGCTTGTCTGGAAAGCTTTTGATTTCTCCATCGAATCTGAAGGAGCGTCTTGGTGGGTAAAGTGTTCTTGGTTGTAGGTTCTTCCCTTTCATCACTTTAAATATAACATGCCATTCCCTTCTGGCTTGTAGAATTTCTATTGAAAAATCAGCTGATAGCCTGTTAGAAGTTCCCTTGTAAGTTATTTGTTGTTTTTCCTTTGTTGCTTTTAATATTTTATCCCTGTCTTTAGTTTTTGTTAGTTTGATTATTATGTATCTTGTGTTCCTCCTTGGGTTTATCCTTTCTGGGACTCTCTGTGCTTCCTGGTTTTGGTTGACTATTTCCTTTCCCATTTTAGGGAATTTTCCAGATATTATCTCTTCAAATATTTTCTCAGATCTTTTCTCTCTCCTCCTTCTGGGACCCCTATAATGTGAATGTTGGCATGTTTAATGTTGTCCTGAAAGTCTTTGGGGGCTTCCCTGGTAGTTCAGCTGGTAAAGAATCCCCTGCAATGCAAGAAACTCCGGTTCAATTCTTAGGTCAGGAAGATCCCCTGGAGAAGGGATAGGCTACCCACTCCAGTATTCTTGGGCTTCTCTGGTCAGTCAGTAAAGAATCTGCCTGCAATGCAAGAGACCTGGGTTCCATCCTTGGGTTAGGAAGATACCCTGGAGGAGGGCCTGGCAACCCATTCCAGTATTCTTGCTGAAGAATCCTCAAGGATGGAGGAGCTTGGCAGGCTGCCATCCGTGGGGTCACAAAGAATCGTACATGACTGACTGAGCTACTAAGCACAGAGATCTTTTAGGCTGCCTTCATTTCTTTTCATTCTTTTTGCTATAGTCTGATTTCTGCCATTCTGTCCTCTAGGTCATTTATGCATTCTTCTGTCTCAGTTATTCTGCTTTGAATTCCTTCTAGTGTATTATTTACCTCTGTTTGTTTGTTCTTTAGTTCTTCTAGGTCTTTGGAAAACATTTCTTGCATCTTCTCAATCTTTGCCTCCATTGTTTTTCTGAGATTCTGAATCATCTTCACTATCATGAATCTGAATTCTTTTTGTGGAAGGTTGCCTATCTCCACTTTATTTAGTTGTTATTCTGGGGTTTTATCTTGTCCCTTCATCTGGAGCATAACTTTCTGCTTTTTTATGCTGATTAACTTTCTGTAATGTGGCTTTTGTTTTGGTCATTGTGGAACTATGCTGCTTCTTGGTTCTTCTGCCTGCCCTCTGATGGAGGAGGCTAAGAGGCTTGTATAAGCTTCCTGATGGGAAGATCTGGTGATGGGAAAAGCTGGGTCTTGCTCTGTGAGTAGGGCCTTGCTCAGTAAACATGTAATCCAGTTATCTGCTTATGGGTGGGATTGTGCTCCCTCCCTGGTAGTTTTTTGTCCTGAGGCTACCCAGCCCTCAGGTCTAGGTCTGTGGGCTCTATGATTGGGTTAATGGCAACCTTGTAGAGCTTCCAAGAAGGACCTTCCCAGACTGCTGCTGTCAGTTCCCCTGCCCCTGTGGTAAGCCCCCACTGACCCACAGGGGACCCACCAACAGTAGGAGGTAGTTTTGGTTCAGTCTCCTGTGGGGTCACTTCTCCTTTCCTCTGAGTCTTGGTGCATGCAGGGCTTTGTTTATGCCCTCCAAGACTGGAGTCTCTGTTTCCCCCAGTCCTGTGGAAGTCTTGTAATCAAATCTCAGTGGCCTTCAAGGTCAGATTCCCTGGGGATTCCCAGTCCGAAGCTGGGAAGACTGATGTAGGGTTCAGAACCTTCACAACAGTGGGAGAACTTCTTTGGTATTATTTTTCTCCAGTTTGTGGGTCACCCACCCATCAAGAATGGGATTTGATTTTATTGTGATTGTACCCCTTCGACTGCCTTTCTGTGGCTTCTTCTTTGTCTTTGGACATGAGGTATCTTTTTTGGGTAAGTTCCAGCATCCTCCTGTAGATTGTTGTTCAATGGCTAGTTGTAATTTTGGTGTTCTCGCTGGAGGAGATGAGCGCAACGTCCTTCTACTCTGTCATCTTGAACTGGAATATTGATTGGGTTGTGTTTTTGATGTTGAGCTGCATGAGTTGTTTGTATATTTTGGAGATTAATTCCTTGTCAGTTGCATCATTTGCAAATATTAGTGTTCTCTCCCATTCTGTAGATTGTCTTTTCATTTTGTTTATGGTTTCCTTTGCTGTCCTTAGCCACATTTCTTAATTCTCCAAAAACATAGGAAATAGTAGTCTGTAATGTTTTTTGAAAATCTTCTGAACTTTATTTGTGAAAGTGAAAGTCGCTCAGTTGTGTCCGACTCTTTGCGACCCAATGGACTATGCAGTCCATGGAATTCTCCAGGCCAGAATACTAAAGTATGTAGTCTTTCCCTTCTCTGGGGTATCTTTCAAATCCAGATATCTTCCGAATCTGCAGGCAGATTCTTTACTAGCTGAGCCACTAGGGAAGCCCAAGAATACTGGAGTGGGTAGCCTATCCCTTCTCCAGCAGATATTCCTGATCCAGGAATCGAACCAGGGTGTCCTGCATTGAAGGCAGGACCGAGCTACCAGGGAATCTCACTTTATTCGTAAATCATGACTAAATCATGAGTGGAAAGGAAGACTTCAAATTAGACACAGGATGTGGTTGGTCTAAGGTACCATACCATAGGATTCTCTACTAGGCATTTCTGTCTCTGCTTTGAGCCAGGTTCCCTACCATATTGCAGAGGCCAGCTCATCTCTCTCTAACAAGACTACCTTAACTATGCCTCTCCTTCCCAAAGTCCAAATTTCTAAGCTGTGCAGGTAGAGGAATAAAAAGTAGAAGGAGGCTTCAGATTTCTAGTCCAGCAATATTAAGGAGCTTGAAAGTCACCACTCATCTTAAGCACAAAGTCAAATACACTGGAAAATCAACAACTCTTCTTAAATGTGTAGGAGAGGTGTGGTCACAGAGAAAATTGCTGCTCCCCAAATTGGAGAGATTGATGGGCAAATACAGGAGCAGAAATCTATGAGCAAACACCTCCAAAGGAACCAGTGCTGGTATAGGAAAATCTGCAGTATAGTTGAAAAATTTCTGGAGGCTTAGTGTGGACAAGTCTGAGAGTTAAAAGCTCCAGTGGGGCTTCATCATAGGCTGCTCTCCACACTTTTGTGAACTTAAACTCTAAGAGCTTGAAAAAATCTCTTTTTTTTTTTTTTTTTTTGCGGGGTGGGAGAAGGAGAGACCATTTTTAAGTATGGTAGAGCATTCTGTTCTTTTTAAGAAGGCCTGCTGTCAAGAGAAACTTAACAAGATGCTAAGCCTCTGGGGGGGTTAAATCAGAGCCTAACTGACCTGGGGGGAGGGAAATATCCAACTTCATCCCACTCTAGCCATCCTGTCCCACCAAAGGTTTGGAGATGGGGACAGAGAAGCATTTGTGAAGTTCATAGTCCAGAGGCACAGGCTCACTAGAATATTGAGAGGCAAATCTAATACTGTTGATTGCTTTCCCTCCCTCTACATCTCCCCACCACATTGCTAAAGGACTATTTATAGCATTTCTTTTACTTAGTCCATCATGTCTAGTATCAAGCAAGCTATACTAAAAGGCAAAAACAACAGTATGAAGAGAGAGGGAAAGCATCAGAAACACATTCAAATATGACAGGGATGTTGGAATTATCAGACTGAGAATTTAAGACAACTATGACAAAAATGCTTAGGTCTCTAATGGGTAAAATAGATGGAAGCATGTGAAAACAGTTGGACAAGGTAAACAGAGAGAGGGAAAGTCTAAAGGAAAAAATAAAGAAATGCTAGATATGAAAAAACACTGTAACAGAAATGAAGGATGTCTTTGATGGGCTCATTGGTGAAGTGGATGTGGCTAAAGAAAAAAATCACTGAGTGTGAGAATCAGTCAGTTAAGTTGCTCATTCGTGTCTGACTCTTTGCGACTCCATGGACTGCAGCATGCCAGGCTTCTCTGTCCATCACCAACTCCAGGAGCTTACTCAAACTCATGTCCATCAAGTTGGTGATGCATCCAACCATCTCAACCTCTGTCATCCCCTTCTCCTCCTGCCTTCAATCTACCCATCTTCAGGGTCTCTTCCAATGAGTCAGTTCTTTGCAACAGGTGGCCAAAGTATTGGAGTTTCAGCTTCAACATCAGTCCTTCCAATGAATATGCAGGTCTGATTTCCTTTAGGATGGGCTGCTTTGATCTCCTTGCAGTCTAGGGGACTCTCAAGAGTCTTCTCCACACCACAGTTCAAAAGCATCAATTCTTTGGCACTGAACCTTCTTTATAGTCCAGCTCTCATATCCGTACAAGAATACTGGAAAAACCATACCCTTGACTAGACGGACCTTTGTTGGCAAAGTAATGTCTGTGCTTTTTAATATGCTGTCTCACTTGCCTCTTGAGAAATCTGTATGCAGGTCAGGAAGCAACAGTTAGAACTGGACATGGAACAACAGACTGGTTCCAAATAGGAAAAGAAGTACATCAAGGCTGTATATTGTCACCCTGCTTATTTAACTTCTATGCAGAGTACATCATGAGAAAAGCTGGGCTGGAAGAAACACAAGCTGGAATCAAGATTGCCAGGAGAAATATCAATAACCTCAGATATGCAGATTGAAGAGGAACTAAAAAGCCTCTTGATGAAAGTTAAAGTGGAGAGTGAAAAAGTTGGCTTAAAGCTCAACATTCAGAAAACGAAGATCATGGCATCTGGACCCATCACTTCATGGGAAATAGATGGGGAAACTGTGGAAACAGTGTCAGACTTTTTTTGGGGGGCTCCAAAATCACTGCAGATGGTGACTGCAGCCATGAAATTAAAAGATGCTTACTCCTTGGAAGAAAAGTTATGACCAACCTAGATAACATATTGAAAAGCAGAGACATTACTTTGCCAACAAAGATCTGTCTAGTCAAGGCTATGGTTTTCCCAGTGGTCATGTATGGATGTGAGAGTTGGACTGTGAAGAAAGCTGAGGGCCAAAGAATTGATGCTTTTGAACTGTGGTGTTGGAGAAGACTCTTGAGAGTCCCTTGGACTGCAAGGAGATCCAACCAGTCCATTCTGAAGGAGATCAGCCCTGGTATTTCTTTGGAGGGAATGATGCTGAAGCTGAAACTCCAGGACTTTGGCCACCTCATGCGAAGAGTTGACTCATTGGAAGAGACTCTGATGCTGGGAGGGATTGGGGGCAGGAGGAGAAGGGGACGACAGAGGATGAGATGGCTGGATGGCATCACTGACTCGATGGACATGAGTCTGAGTGAACTCCGGGAGTTGGTGTCAGACAGGGAGGCCTGACATGCTACGATTCATGGGGTCGCAAAGAGTCTGACACAACTGAGTGACTGAACTGAACTGAACTGAACTAGGTTGGTGGTCATAGCTTTTCTTCCAAGGAGCAAGTGTCTTTTAACTTCATGGCTGCAGTCACCATCTGCAGTGATTTTGGAGCCCCCCAAAATAAAGTCTGTCACTGTTTCCATTGTTTCCCCATCTATTTGCCATGAAGTGATGGGACTGGATGCCATGATCTTAGTTTTCTGAATGTTGAGTTTTAAGCCAACTTTTCACTCTCCTCTTTCACTTTCATCAAGAGGCTCTTTAGTTCTTCTTTGCTTTATGCCATAAGGGTGATGTCATCTGCATATCTGAAGTTATTGACATTTCTCCCGGCAAACTTGATTCCAGCTTGGGCTTCATCCAGCCAGGCATTTCACATGACGTACTCTGCATAGAAGTTAAATAAGAAGGGTGACAATATACAGCCTTGACATACTCATTTCCCAATTTGGAACCAGTCTGTTGTTCCATGTCCCGTTCTAATTGTTTCTTCTTTACCTGCATACAGATTTCTCAGGAGGCAGGTCAGGTGGTCTGGTATTCTCATCTCTTAAAGAATTTTCCACAGTTTGTTGTGATCCATACAGTCAAAGGCTTTGGCATAGTCAATAAAGCAGAAATAGATGTTTTTCTTGCTTTTTTGATGATCCAGTGGATGTTAGCAATTTGATTCCTGGTTCCTCTGCCTTTTCTAAATCTGGCTTGAACATCTGGAGGTTCATGTATTGTGGAAGCCTGGCTTGGAGAATTTTGAGCATTACTTTGCTAACATGTGAGATGAGGGCAATTGTGTGGTAGTTTGAGCATTCTTTGGCATTGCCTTTCTTTGGGATTGGAATGAAAACTGACCTTTTCCAGTCCTGTGGCCACTGCTGAGTTTTCAAAATTTGCTGGTATATTGAGTGCAGCACTTTAAAAGCATCATCTTTTGGGATTTGAAATAGCTCAACTGGAATTCCATCGCCTCCACTGGCTTTGTTCATAGTCGTTCTTCATAAGGCCCACTTGACTTCGCATTCCAGGATGTCTGGTTCTAGGTGAGTGATCACACCATCATGACAAACAAAAATTGAGGGGGTGTACATGCCTTGTAAGAAATGTTAAAAGAAGTTCTTTAGAGAAAAACAGTGTGAGAATATCTCAGTATAAACTTTCAAACCTGAAAAGTAAAGATAAAAGAGACTGCAAAAAAATGAGAACACAGTATTTAAAAACTGTGGGACAATTCTAAAAGGTGAAATATATGTGTAATGGGAATGCCAGAAGAAGAAAGAAAGAAAGGAACAGAAGCTATATTTGAAGCAGTAATGACTGAGAACTTGCCCAAATTTATATCAGTTACCAAATCGTTGTTTCAGAAAATTCAGAGAATATCAAGCAGGATAAATAAAAAACAGAAAACATCCAAAAAACACCCAATACCTAAATAGATTATATTCAGATTTCAGAAAATCAAAGGGAAAGTCTGAAACAAGCCAGGGAGGGAGAAAAGCCTTAACCTGTAGAGGGGCAAGGATAAGAATTACATCCAACTTCTCAGAAACCATGTAAGCAAGAAGAGGATGGAGTGGAATATTGAGATTTTAAGAAAAGAAAACCACCCACCTAGAATTCTGTATTCTGTGACATTATCCTTCAAAGATAAAGGATAAGTAGTTTTTGTCTGACAAGCAAAAATTGAGGAAGTATACATGCCTTGTAAAAAATGTTAAAAGAAGTTCTTTAGAGAAAAAAAAAATTATATAGGTTAGAAATTTGGATTTACATAAAGAAAAAAAGGCTTCAGTTCAGTTCAGTCGCTCAGTTGTGTCCGACTCTTTGCAACCCCATGAATCGCAGCACACCAGGCCTCCCTGTCCATCACCAACTCCCAGAGTTCATTCAGACTCACATCCATCGAGTCAGTGATGCCATCCAGCCATCTCATCCTCTGTCGTCCCCTTCTCCTCCTGCCCCCAATCACTCCCAGCATCAGAGTCTTTTCCAATGAGTCAGCTCTTCTCATGAGGTGGCCAAAGTACTGGAGTTTCAGCTTTAGCACCATTACTTCCAAAGAAATCCCAGGGCTGATCTCCTTCAGAATGGACTGGTTGGATCTCCTTGCAGTCCAAGGGACTCTCAAGAGTCTTCCCAACACCACAGTTCAAAAGCATCAATTCTTCGGCGCTGAGCTTTCTTCACAGTCCAACTCTCACATCCATACATGACCACTGGGAAACCATAGCCTTGACTAGACAGACCTTTGTTGGGAAAGTAATATCTCTGCTTTTCAATATGCTATCTAGGTTGGTCATAACTTTCCTTCCAAGGAGTAAGGGTCTTTTAATTTCATGGCTGCAGTCACCATCTGCAGTGATTTTGGAGCCCAAAAAAATAAAGTCCGACACTGTTTCCACTGTTTCCCCATCTATATCATATGATATCACTACCATGTGGAATCTAAAACAGTACAAGTGAACTTATTTACAGAACAGAAGTAGACTCATAGAAAACAACTTATAGGTACCAAAGGGGAAAGGATGATGGGAGGGATAAATTAGGAGTTTGGGGATTAAAATACACACACTAGTATATATAAAATATATAACCAACAAGGACTTACTGTATAGCATGGGGAAGTATACTCAATATCTTGTAATAACCTTTAATGAAAAAGACAATGTAAAAAAGAATATATATATATATATTCTTTCAGTTTTATATATATGTGTGTGTGTGTGTATAACTTGGAGAAGGCAATGGCACCCCACTCCAGTACTCTTGCCTGGAAAATCCCATGGGCGGAAGAGCCTGGTAGGCTGCAGTCCATGGGCTCGCTAAGAGTCGGATACAACTGAGTGATTTCACTTTGACTTTTCACTTTCATGCACTGGAGAAGGAAATGGCAACCCACTCCAGTGTTCTTGCCTGGAGAATCCCAGGGACGAGGGAGCCTGGTGGGCTGCCGTCTATGGGGTCGCACAGAGTCGGACATGACTGAAGTGACTTAGCAGTAGTAGCAGTGTGTATAACTAGATCACGTTATTGTATACCTGAAACAGAACACTGTAAATAAGCTATTTCAATAAAAATTTTTAAAAATTAAATAATCTGAATTCTACTTTAAGAAATTAGAAAAGCAGATCAAATTAAATCCAGTAAGAATAAAAGAAATCATAAAAATTAGATAAATCAATAAAATTTTTAAAAAATTAATAGGGAAAAATCTAAAAAAACAAAAGCTTGTTCTCTGAAATATAATAAATCAATTATCCCTTAGACTAAGAAGAGATTACAAATTACTAATATTAAAAATGAAAGAGGCAGCATCATTACAGATCCCATGGCCATGAAAAGGATAATAGAAGACTCTATGAATTACTCTGTGCCCACAAATTTGATAACTGGGATGAAATGGACCAATTCCTTAAAAGACATAATCTGCTAAACTTAGAAATGATCTGAAGGTTTCTGTTAAAGAAATTGAACTCATAATTAAAAACCTTCCAAAACAGAAAGTACCAGGCCCAGATGGATTCCCTGGTGAATTCTTCCAAACATTTACAGAAGAAATTATGCCAATTCTCTAGAGCCTTTTTCAGAGCAGAATATTTCTTAACTCTTTGTATGAGGACAGGATTATCCAATACCAAAACCAGACAAAGACATTACAAGAAAAGAAAATTACAAACCAATATCTTATGAATACAGATACATAGACCCTCAACAAGATACTAGCAAATTGAATCCAACATGCAGCTCAACCAGTGAGTGTGGAAGGCTGCTTCAGCATTCAAAAGTCAGTTAATATAGTCCATCACATTAACAGGCTAAAGAAGAAAAACCACATGATCATTTCAATAGATGCAAAAAAATCATTTAATGATATCCAACACTCATTCATGATAAAAAGTTTCAACAAACTAGGAATAGAGGGGAACTTCCTCAACTTGATAAAAAGCATCTACCAAAACTCTACAGGTTACATCATACTTAATGAAGTATGAGTAATTATATGTATGTACATTATTGTATGAACGTATGTAAGTATGATAATTCACACTTAATTGAAGCTTTTACCCTAAGATTAGGAACAACACTTGATGTCCCCATCTTTGTCAACATCATACTGGAAATCCTAGCTAATGCACGAAGACAAGTGAAGGAAATAAAAGGTATACAGATTGGGAAGGAAGGAATAAAATGATCTTTGATTATAGGTGATATAATTGTAGTGTAGAAAAAATTAAGAAAAACTAGAAGCAGCAGCAGAACTAATAATCAATTTTAGCAAGATTTTAGGATATAATATTAAAAGCAAAAGTCAAACCCTTTTCTATATACCTTCTGCTCAATTTTGCTGTGAATCTAAAAGTGCTCTAAACTGTACTCATTTTTCTTTAAATTATGGCGTGTGTATTTCAGATCTGCAGTTCTGCCCATAGACAAAATTTTCCAGTATGGTACGTAGAGAATATTGACTGTCTTTAAGTCTCAAACTCTGTCATCATAAAGGTTTTAATTTTGTAAGAGAGTCTCAAGATGTGGTCTTCCCCATTCCTTATTCCCCCTGTCACTGCAGGGTCCCAGAGGTGAGTTGAAGATTTGGCTTTCAGAAAAAGAGAGAACCTGCTTAAAGATTGAGTATAGTGATTTCTGGCTATCAGAAATCTGGCTATCACGCTATTCAAAAAGTATTGATGTACTGACTTAGCTAGAGCATCCCATTGCCCAGTTTGGGAGCCGTTACTTGAAGCCTTGAGGCTAACTAGCATGACATGAGGCATAAGCTACTACCAGAAAGCTCTCCCTCCTGGAGTCCTCCCTGCCAAAAGACCATCTAGGTGACTCCTCAGCCTCCATTGACTTGGGAGCCTCACTGCAGGCCATTGCCCATCACCCAACAAAGCAAGAGCTGGAGGGAACTTCCTTATCTTCAGGGTTTGGTGGTGGTGGTGGTGGTTTAGTTGCTAAGTCATGTCCAACTCTTTTGCAACCCCATGGACTGTGGCCTGCCAGGTTCCTCTGTTCATGGGATTTCCCAGGCAAGAACACTGGAGTAGGTTGCCATTTCCTTCGCCAGGGGATCTTCTTGGCCCGGGGGTCGAATTCATGTCTCCTGCGTCTCCTGTATTGGCAGGCAGATTCTTTACCCTTAGGGCTTCCCAGGCCTGGGAAGCCCTAAGGGTTTGGTAGTTAGTGCTTAACATTTGAACAGTCAGCCTTTCTGTATCTTGATCGTCACTGTAACATATGATGCCTGACTCTTCTAAGAGACAATGATGTGAAGGGTTGAATTGATGACACACAACTTGGCATAACGGAAGTGGCAGGATCAATAGAGCTCAATTAATATAACAGAGACAGGAAGTGATAATCTAAGATGAAACATAAAATTAGAGGCAGAGTTTATTCCAACACCTAAATTTCTACCTAGCACTTTATCCACTGTTCCCAACTGTACTCTGAGGTCCATTTCAACCCACAGAGGCTTGAGAATTCTGTTGCTGCTACTGCTAAGTCGCTTCAGTGTCCGACTCTGTGCGACCCCATAGACAGTAGCCTACCAGGCTCCTCCGTCCCTGGGATTCTGCAGGCAAGAATAGATGAGTGAATTAAAATAGTGTGATATAATTGGTTTAAAAAAACGTTATAAAGGAGTCATTTTTTAGCCTTGTTTTTCTTTGTTACAACTGAAATTCCCTAGATTGAAAGGTAGTTGCTGCTGCTGCTAAGTCACATCAGTCGTGTCTGACTCTGTGCGACCCCATAGACGGAAGCCCACCAGACTCCTCTGTCCCTGGGATTCTCCAGGCAAGAACACTGGAGTGGGTTGCCATTTCCTTCTCCAATGCATGAAAGTGAAAAGTGAAAGTGAAGTTGCTCAGTCGTGTCCGACTCTTAGTGGCCCCATGGACTGTAGCCTAGCAGGCTCCTCCGTCCATGGGATTTTCCAGGCAAGAGTACTGGAGTGGGGTGCCATCACCTTCTCCATTGAAAGGTAGTATGTCTCAATTCATTCAATCAGAAAACATAGTATTGGGCCCTTCATTTCAAATAGTGGGCCACATCCTGGTAATTCTTCATTCTGCATGGTCTTGAATTATGTCATTATTCTGTAAACTTACAAACAAATTTATCACTTGGTACAATAGCTGGGTTAACATGCTACTTTAATAATACATAGCAGTATTAAATGACGACTTGCATTGTAGTAACAAGAGTAATGCTGAGGTAAAATGATAAATTATCGATGTTTGAGCCTTGGCCTTTTGAGTTAGTTCCATTTTTCAGTACAGGAAAATAAACTTTATTTCTCATTGACTTCTATCCCTCTTGCTATTTTTTGTGGTAAATATTAAGAGACTTTGTGTATCACGTGTTTGGCCGTCTCTGTCTGGTCTTGAGTTGTCATTAATTCTTAGTGTGGGTGATGGATGACTTGTACAGCTAGCTATCTTCATTCACGACACACCACTGTCATAGCCTATAAATAATTAATGCAAGGAGACTTTGCTAGTGAAGGCAACTGTCAGGGCCATTAGATTTAAGTCCAATTTCTGTTCCCTTCCTATAACATTTTATTGAAATTTTTACAATGTGTAGAATCAACTTTTACTAATGCAATAAAATGACACTAATTCAGACAGTGGGGGCTTGAAAGGGGGAGGCCAATTTGAATGAAAGGTACATTTTTTTTGAAATGAAGATTTCTTTCTTTAAAGAAACACCATGAATTAAATTCTGCTATCAAAAGCTTTCCTGGTGGGACTTTTCTAGTAAGAGACAGCTTGGTTGCAAAGAAGAGGAACTCCCTCTAACTTACCCCCTGTAAGTTAGAGCAGATGCTCTCAGGGTACCCTTCCCATATCCCCTGGCACTCACTGGTTCTTACATGCTGATAGCTTCTTACTGTAAGCTTACCCGAGGGTTATCCCTGGACATAGGACAGAGTGTTGAGAACTTGACACTGTCCGCAAAGGAGCCTTAAACAATGTCACATGAGAGTTGGTGGATAAGTAAATACCTCAGCTTCTCACTGTTTGGACAACTCTGAAGCATGTTCTGCATCGTCTCCTAGTTCCCCAGTGGGATTGCACCCCAGCAGTCCACAGAAGTCACCTTCTCGTTAACACACCTTGTATTGGCTTCTTCTTTTCCTTGTTTTGATTTCCCACTCCCCTGTCAGTGCTTCTTGGAATCACCTCCCAAACCACTTACAATCAAATCTTTGTCTCAGGTCTGATTCTGTGAGAACCCAAACTAAAGTTGCAATATAAGTAACAGAAGGCTACAAGAGATGTTCTTATCGAACATGTAAGGACTAATAACCAAGACAGATAAATCAACCCATCCATAATAAGTCCTCAATGTCAGTAGAGAAGGAAACTGAAACTCGCAACAGAATGATAGATCTGTATTATTTTAATAACAAACATTGTAATAGCCCTTTTAAGATGTCACCTCAAGTCCTGACTTCCCCATCGAAGCAGAGTAACCTAAGTTCTCCCATCTACCTGAGCATCTTTAGGGCCTTTGTCCTTGCTGACCACATGACAATATGAGAACAGTTCCTTACTTTCTTTAGGCAATGCCATTAATATAATTATTTTTAAAATTATGAGTCTGAGGTCTCTGTTTCCTCAGGCAGGTCACATAGGAACTGAAATTATGCAGCTAGGAATTCTTTGGGGTCGATCACCTGTCCCAGAACCTCTGTGGGCATCTGCTCTTTTCTTCTACTTTAGATTCTCTGTTTTCTCACCTGTTGGTTCCATCATTGGCCCAACACCAGCAATACCTAAATATGGCCACTGTGTCGTTACATCAAATTCCCAAGGGAAGGAGAATTCAGTTGACTCTGCTGAGTCCATGTGTAGACCCAATTGGCCATAGACAGAGGAATGGCCATCTAATCCTCCCCTGGGGGTTTGGGGTAAAAGAGAAGTTCCAGATAAAGAGGGATAGCCTGGCAAGACAGCTGTAATATTTTTTCCCATTTTTAAAAAAATTGAAGTATAATTGATTTACAATATTGTGTTAGCTTCAGATGTATAGCAGGGTGATTTGGTTATACATACACATGTATATATCTATATTCTTTTTTTTATTCTTTTCCACTGTAGTTTATTACAAGATATTGAATATAGTTCCCTGTGCTATACAAAAAAAACTTTGTTGTTTATTTTATATTTGATAATGTGCATCTGTTAATCCCATACTCCCAATTTATCCCTTCCTCCTCTTAAGTCAGTCAGTCAGTTCAGTCCCTCAGTTGTATTTGACTCTTTGCAATCCCGTGGACTGCAGCACGCCAGGCTTCCCTGTCCATCACCAGCTCCCAGAGTTCACTCAAACTCATGTCCATAGAGTCATTGATACCATCCAACCATCACATCCTCTGTCATCCCCTTCTCCTCCTGCCCTCCTCCTCTTACCCTTTGGTAACCATAGATGTTTTTTCTATGTCTGTGAGTCTTTCTGTTTTATAAATAAATTCTTTTGCACTTTGTTTTTAGATTTTGTGTGATACCACGGTATTTGTCTTTCTCGAACTTCGCTTAGTATGATAATCTCTAGGTCCATTCACACTGCTGCAAATGGCACATATCATTCTTTTAGTGGCTGAGTAATATTCCACTGAATATTACGACCATCCCAAAGAAAAAGAAATGCAAAAAAGGCAAAATGGTTATCGGAGGAGATCTTACAAATATCTGAGAAAAGAAGAGAAGCTAAAGGCAAAGGAGAAAAGGATAATATATATCCTTTTGAATGCAGAGTTCCAAAGAATAGCAGGAAGAGATAAGAAAGCCTTCCTAAGTGAACAATGCAAAGAAATAGAGGAAAACAATAGAATGGGAAAGACTAGAGGTCTCTTCAAGAAAATTAAAGATACCAAGGGAATATTTCATGCAAATATGGGCACAATAAAGGACAGAAATGGTATGGACCTAATAGAAGCAGAAGATATTAAGAAGAGGTGGCAAGAATACACAGAAGAACTATACAAAAAAGATCTTCATGACCAAGATAACCATGATGGTGTGATCACTCACCTAGAGCCAGACATCCTGGAATGCAAAGTCCAGTGGGCCTTAAGAAGCATCACTATGAACAAAGCTAGTGGAGGTGATGTAATTCCAGTTGAGCTGTTTCAAATCCTAAAAGATGATGCTGTGAAAGTGGTGCACTCAATATGCCAGCAATTTTGGAAAGCTCAGCAGTGACCACAGGACTGGAAAAGGTCAGTTTTCATTCCATTCCCAAAGGCAATGCCAAAGAATGTTTGAACTTTTGCACAATTGCACTCACATGCTAGCAAAGTAATGCTCAAAATTCTCCAAGCCAGGCTTCAACAGTATGTGAACCGTGAACTTCCAGATGTTCAAGCTGGATTTGGAAAAGGCAGAGGAACCAGAGATCAAATTGCCAACATCAAGGCTGTATATTGTCACCCTGCTTATTTAACTTATATGAAATGAGTACATCATGCCAAATGCCAGGCTGGATGAAGCCCAAGCCAGGAGAAATATCAATAACCTCAGATATACAGATGACATCACCCTTATGGCAAAAAGTGAAGAGGAACTAAAGAGCCTCTTGATGAAAGTGAAAGAGGAAAGTGAAAAGTTGGCTTAAAACTCAACATTCAGAAAACTAAGGTCATGGCATCTAGTCCCATCACTCCATGGCAAATAGATGGGAAAACAATGGAAAAAGTGACAGACTTTATTTTCCTGGGCTCCAAAATCACCTCAGATGGTGACCGTAGCCATGAAATTAAAAGACGCTTGCTCCTTGGAAGAAAAGCTATGACCAACCTAGATAGCATATTCAAAAGTAGAGACATTACTTTGCCAACACAGGTCCATCTAGTCAAAGCTATGGTTTTTCCAGTAGTCATGTATGGATGTGAGAGTTGGATTATAAAGAAAGCTGAATGCTGAAGAATTGATGCTTTTGAACTGTGGTGTTGGAGAAGACTCTTGAGAGTCCTTTGACAGCAAAGAGATCCAACCAGTCCATCCAGGTCTAAAGGAAGTCAGACCTGAATATTCATTTAAAGGACTGATGCTGAAGCTGAAACTCCAATCCTTTGGTCACCTGATGTGAAGAAGGGACTCATTGGAAAAGACCCTGATGCTGGGAAAGATTGAAGGCAGGAGGAGAAAAGAATGACAGAGGATGAGATGGCTGGATGGCATCACGGACTCGATGGACATGAGTTTGAGCAAGCTCCAGGAGTTGGTGATGGACAGGGAAGCCTGGCCTGCTGCAGTGCACGAGGTCACAAAGAGGTGGACACGACCGAGCGACTGAACGGAATATTCCATTGTGTGTGTGTGTGTGTGTGTGTATACACTACATCTTCTTCCATTCATCGTTTGATGGACACTTGGGAACAACCATAATATTAATATGAATAACTATTAATAACCAAGATATCTATTATAATAATTAAATGGTCCTTCTAAAGTGTGTAAGGGTGCTTGTAGTTTGCTTTCTTAAATAGAATAACATTCCTCTTCAATTTCTTCATTGGGAAATATTTGGTGTGCTGAACTGAATAAAAAATTATAGTGAAATAGTGATATTTTATTTCGTTTATCATAGTGGCTATAGTAATTATCACAGATTTCTCAGTATTTTGGACAAAGTCATTTTCCTGTTTGCTTTCGTTCCCTACATGTGTTGGCACGCCTTTCACAGGACTCTGTTCACATTGGAAGCATTTTTATTGAATGAATGACAATATGTATGATAACGTGTGATTCACTGAACTGTGGTTTCTTTTGAGGCTCATTCGTGGAAACATCAGCAACTGGTGAAAATGGGGACACATCAGCTACAGGCCAATTCATTTACTCTTTTGTTGAGGATTTGTAATGACTCTGAAATAGCCTTTCCCCAGGATAAATTTTAATTAGTCTCTAAAGTTAATAATAAGTGAGCTTAGGTGTTTTTGTTTCTGTTGATTCTGGCTGGTATTAATAATGTCTTCGGTCTGCTTTCTGTGTACTTATAAAGAACAACATGTGCCTGTTGGGAGGCAGCCTTGTAGAGGCAGCAACAACAGGCTAGGGCTTTGGCACTGCACCCTCTGCTTCAGTCCTGGCTCTGTCACTGACGGAGTGACCTTAGGTAAGTGGTTTAACCTTCGTGACTACAGTCCTTACATGAAAAATAGCATAATACTCTCTGCCCTGTATGCTCATTTTGAGGATTAATTCTAGAACAACACTTGGACCTGTGTTTAGTTCAGAGTAAGCTAAAAGCAGGTAAGCAGGTATAATCAGTATTTGTTACAAATGGATGAAAAGCTTAAAAAATAATATATCACTGTTTAGTAAATATGGGTTGTCTTTGACATGTGCTCTTATATTGTCAAGAAAGACTGTTCTTGAACCTTGTAGTGAAAATGGAAACCGCTTGGTAAGACTTGCCACTGGACAGGTAGATTGGGGTGGTGGTAAGAAAAGGAAGCTAATGTTGTTGTCTGTCACCTGGGTTCCAGGCACTTTAAGCGCAATCCCCTCCTTTCCCCACACAGCTCACTGCGATTCAGTCAGGTCTGTGTGACTCCAAATGTCACCATGCCACTCTCTCTTCCAAGTTAAATAAAATCCCTGTCCTTGTTTATCCAGTGAACCAAGTAAGAAGGCGGGACAATGCATTTGAAGCCACTGTCTGTCATTCACTCTTTCTGTGACCTTGGGTGACCTCTCTGATCCTGTTTCCCACATTAGCTTTCTTTTCTTTCTTTGTGGGCAAAGTCAGTTCTAAACAACTCAAGTCCTACAGCGTACTGGTCCTTTTTCAGCAAATCCCCAGACTGTGTTTACTGCTGGGCTCTACTCCCTCGGCCATGGTGGCTTCAACTGCCAAAGCCATTGCGGGGCAGCCAAACCAGTGCCTGGGCTTGGATGAACACGGAGCCAAGGCCCGGGGTGTTCCTAAGCTGAGTACTTCCTCTTGCTTTGGACTTGTTTTCATTCCATGGATCAGAGAAAAGACTATTTACACTATAGCTCCAAAAGAAAGACACTGAAACCTCAGTGCTGCTTCAGGCATCCCACTGTTCGGGAATCTTTCCTGTGTTCTCAGGTTTCAGCAAAGCAACTGACTGTTAAAGATAACAAATTGATTTGAGGTTTTTTTATGCCCATAGACTGGCTTCTTGGAGGCCAGTCTTTGATAAGACTGGGAGTAACTCCATCTTTGTCCGTGAGTACCACTTGGTAGATAGCCAGGGCTTCCCTTTATTTATTTTATTTTATTTACTTTATTTCAGGTGGTAAAGAATCTGCCTGCAATGCAGGAGACCCAGGTTCAATTCTTGGGTCAGGAAAATCCCCTGGAGAAGGGAATGGCAACCCACTTCAGTATTCTTGCTTGAAGAATTCCATGGACAGAGGATCCTGGCAGGCTATAGTCTTTGGGGTCAAAAAGAGTTGGACATGACTGAGCAAGTAACACTAAGTGAAATATCACTGGTGAGTAATACTGCATAGGGGCTTTCCAATTGATTCTCCATCTACCTGCTCCTGGGCTGTTTAATTTCACTCGTTTGAGCATGGTGTTATGCTGTGCTTAGTTGCTCAGTTGTGTCCAACTCTTAGCAACCCCATGGACTGTAGCGCATCAGGCTCCTCTGTCCATGGGGATTCTCCAGGCAAGAATACTGAAATGGGTTGTCATGCCCGCCTCCAGGGGATCTTCCCAATTCAAGGATCAAACCCAAGTCTCCCACATTGCAGGTGGCTTCTTTACTGTCTCAGCCACCAGGGAAGCCCAAGAATACTGGAGTGGGTAGCCTATCCCTTCTCCAGGGGATCTTCCCAACCCAGGAATCAAACCTGCATTGCAGGTGGATTTTTTACCAGCTGAGCTACCAGGGAAACCCTGTTTGAGCATTGTTTTAAAGCAATTGGGCTTCCATGGTGGCTCAGATGGTAAAGAATCTGCCTGCAGTACAGGAGACCCAGGTTCAGTCCCCAGGATGGGAAGATCCCATGGTGAAAGAAATGGCAACCCACTCCAGTATTCTTGCCCAGGAAACTCTGTGGACAGAGGAGCCTGGTGAGCTATAGTCCACGGGGTCACAGTCGGACATGACTGAGCAACTAACAGATTTCAGATTTAAAGCAAATATGTTTACTGGTAACAATAAGGAAGGGTGCAAATTCTCATCTTGCTAATTAGCAGACTCTTCTTACAATAGATTGAATGGCATTTCCAAGGATTTAATAAATTGGACAAAATATACCAGCAGGTTCTTCTTCCTCTCCCTTTACCTGGTCAGGACTAATGAAATAGCATCTATTTAATGATATGAATTGCCCATTTCTGCTGCATCTGGGAACCTAGTCATGCAGTCTTCCTTCTTTAATTATCTGACTCCAAAGAACATTTCAATAGTCTTTTTAAGAACTTCTAAAGTTATTATTTCACTTTTGAATGTGAGAGTTACTCTTCCCCTCCAGACACATAATCTCTAATCATTTTCTTCATATAAAATTGACAATTCATTTGTCTCCTAAGCAATAAGACATGACTGCCTCTGTGCATAATGAAGAATTGCAAAGCCTGAATTTATCATGAAGCACAGAGTAAAACTAATTGCATTTAACCACAAAAGTCTAATCAGCATAAAGGATTAAAATATAGACACTCATTGAATGCTAGAGCCAGAAAGGATTTCAGAGATCACTTATTGCCAGCTCAATTTACAGATGAGAAAACTTAGGTCCAGAAAGATTAAGAAGCTTCTGAAGGTCACAGACTGGCTCCTGGTGAAGCTAGGTCTAAAATCCTGCTCTTAACAGCTTCATACGTTTCTTCTCTTTAACTTTTCTCATATATTAAACATTTTGGTTGAAATGTACTTTTGAATGTACTTGAGAAGAAGTGTGATTTGTTGAAGAGCATAGATATTTTAAATACTAATGCAAGATCAGGTCGAGTGTGACCTATACCGTGCATGATTTCCAGTTCTCACCCCAAGCTGAAAGAACTTTTCCCCTCCAAATTCTCATATGCCATTCTCCATCTGTCATATGACACTTGCTTCTTCCTATCTTACATTACACTTACTTGTGTCAATGACTTATCTTCTGTACCAGATGATGAGCTCTTTAAGAATACAATTTTCAACTGTTTATATCTTTGTGAATTTCCTGAATGCCCAGTCCACACTGGCTAGTGCCGATATGGAGTAAAAATCTCTCTCGCTCCCTCTTCTCTTTCTTTTCTCTTCTGGAAACTTTTGTGCCAGGTGGGCCTGGTGGTGTTGGTAAGAATGTTCCAGACAGAATCTCTTAAAACAATATTGACTCTCTTAATCGGAAGAAAGAATTTTCTGTTTGTTTTAAACCAGTAAAGTGATGGTACAGTGCAGCTGATACACAGGATATACCCAAAATTGAGCCGGAATCTGGAAGTTGATATTGTAGTACTATTGTGTCTAATTTAATTATTTCTGGCTTTCAGTGCATTAAGCAGAGTGAAATAAAGCCTGAGCAACTGGAATAGTTTAAATAATTAAGGAGTTTGAATTTGTTTTTCTTCTCGCACTGAAGTTGTAAGAAAAAGTTTAGAATTTGCTTTTCTGTTGTTGCTGTCTCTAGAATTGGGAAGAAAGCTAAGATTCCATTGAAGCCATCTAGTAGAGAATTGAAGGTTGGGCAATATTATTTTAAATCTCTTCTAGCTGTTCATGTTTTCATTCACTCATCTGGTTAACAAATATTTATGGGCACCATGTACCATTTGATACTGGACGAGGCACAATGGATACAGTGGTGAATAAGAAAGAAATGGTTCCCTTCCCTCGGGAAACTCATAGGTTGATGGGCAAGACAGGTAAGCTGGTGGAAAATTACAATGTGTGAAAGCTTGGGCAGGATAAGCAAGGCTTCGATGAGAGCACCCAGAAGAGGCACTTACAATGCAGGGAGAGAGTGGCATCTCAGCTGAGGCCTGAAGGGTAAGAGGGAGTGAGCCAGGTGGGCCTGGTGGTGTTGCTAAGAATGTTCCAGACAGAACGACATGTGTGAAGTCTCAGAGGCAAGAGAGATCTTGGTGTACTTAGGTACTGAGAAAAGCCCAGGAGGCCTTGGTTTGGAGGTTGCTGTTTCAGTTACAACAGGGGCTTCAGCGTCATAACAGAGTGAGGTGGGCTTCCACGACCTTTCCAGAGAGGGCCCGTGTGATTGGGCTCCTGCTGCTTATTGCCGGAAAGAAATACAACCCTATAATGATTTTATTTATAAATTTTTCTCCAGAAGCTTGGAATCTAGCTTTTAAAAAAATTAATTAATTAATTTTAATTGGAGGCTAGTTACTTTACAATATTGTACTGGTTTTTGCCATACAGCTTTTTAATGAGAAATCTAGCTATTTTCAAATTTTAATTACTTAAAATTTTTCCTAAACACAGTGTTCACACTCAGTCATGTCTGACTCTTTACAACCCCATGGATGGTAGCCTGCCAGGCTCCTCTGTCCATGGGATTTTCCAGGCATGAATACCGGAGTGTTGGGTTGCCATTTCCTACTTCAGGGGATCTTCCTGACCTAGGGATTGAACCCGCACCTCCTATATTGGCAGGTGGATTCTTTACCATTGCTCCACCTGGGAAGTTCATCTAATATATTTATTCAGTTTGATTGCTTAGCCAGAGGAGGAGGGCTCACCCAAAGATGAATGTGCAGTCCTTTTGACTGTGTCCTTTAAGGAGTGTATAGTCCAGCCCAGAGAAGAGATGCTGAGGGGCAGGTTGGGATTCTAGTTGGAGTACTAGTTAAGAGCTTAAAAGTAATGCTTAAAATTCTCCAAGCCAGGCTTCAACAGTATGTGAACCATGAACTTCCAGATGTTCAAGCTGGATTTAGAAAAGGCAGAGGAACCAGAGATCAAATTGCCAGCATCTGTTGGATCATTGAAAAAGCAAGAGAATTCCAGAAAAACATCTACTTCTGCTTTGTTGACTATGCCAAAGCCTTTGAATGTGTGGACCATAACAAACTGTGGAAAATTCTGAAAGAGATGGGAATACCAGACCACCTGACCTGCCTCCTGAGAAATCTGTATGCAGGTCAAGAAGCAACAGTAGAACTGGACATGGAACAACAGACTGGTTCCAAATAGGAAAAGGAGTACGTCAAGGCTGTATATTGTCACCCTGCTTATTTAACTTATATGCAGAGTACATCATGAGAAACGTCGGTCTGGATGAAGCTCAAGCTGGAATCAAGATTGCCGGGAGAAATATCAATAACCTCAGATATGCAGATGACACCACCCTTATGGCAGAAAGCGAAGAGGAACTAAAGAGCCTCTTGATGAAAGCGAAAGAAGAGAGTGAAAAATTTGGCTTAAAACTCAACATTCAGAAAACTAAGATCATGGCATCCAGTCCCATCACTTCATGGCAAATAGATGGGGAAACAATGCAAACAGTGACAGACTTTATTTTGGGGGACTCCAAAATCACTGCAGATGGTGCCTGCAGCCATGAAGTTAAAAGACACTTGCTCCTTGGAAGAAAAGCTATGACCAACCTAGATAGCATATTCAAAAGCAGAGACATTACTTTGCCAACAAAGGTCCATCTAGTCAAAGCTATGGTTTTTCCAGTAGTCATGTATGGATGTGAGAGTTGGACTATAAAGAAAGCTGAGTGCCAAAGAATTGATGCTTTTGAACTGTGCTGTTGGAGAAAACTCTTGAGAGTGCCTTGGACTGCAAGGAGATCCAACCAGTCCACCCTAAAGGAGACCAGTCCTGAATATTCATTCATTGGAAGGACTGATGCTGAGGCTGAAATGCCAATACTTTGGCCACCTGATGCAAAGAACTGACTCAATGGAAAAGACCCTGATGCTGGGAAAGATTGAAGGCAGGAGAAGACGACAGGAGATGAGATGGTTAGATGGCATCATCAACTTGATGGACATGAGTTTGAACAAGCTCCGGGAGTTGGTGATGGACAGGGAAGCCTAGCATGCTGCAGTCCATGGGGTGGCAAAGAGTCGAACATGACTGAGTAACTGAACTGACTGACTAGTTACGATCAAGGACTCTGGAAGCAGTTGTCCTGGAGACTGGATCCCAGCTCCACTGCTTACTAGATAAGTGATCCTGGGAGGTCACCCCTCTAAGCCTTTGTTTTCTAATTTGTAAAATAAGAAGAATAGTAGTGCCTACATCATAAAGTTATTGTGAATGTTTAAATAAGCCTTTCTTATCTATCTATCCTCTGTCTCTCTGTCTATCTCGAAGCTTAGAGCAGTGCGCCATTTCAAGCAGTTGCAGTCATTACTATTCAAGGAGGACTGGAATGGGAAAGGAGGAAGATGACCTAAGTAGTGAGGCAGCCTCCATTCTGAACTGGAATGCTGGTGTTATGGTACTGTTTTAAAATCCTGGTCTTTCCAAGATTGAATGGAAAAAAAAAGAAAGTGAAAGTGTTAGTCACTCAGTTGTGTCCAACTGTAGGCCGCCAGGATTGAATACAGCAGAATAAATAGAATTTCTTACACTTGGAACTACTTTGATTTCCCTTTCCTCATTTTGTTAGTTCTGTTCACCCTGGTCTGCATTCTTTAGCATATTTAGGAACCCACTACACGTTTCTCAGTCTTATCCAAATCATCATCAAATAGTTAAAGACTTTCAATGTCTCCTCTTGAAGATCTATTTCCCTGGGCCCTGTGTCAGCCTGAGGAAGGCAATGAGTAATGACTATTTCCAGTGTTCTTTCAGGACAGTGAAATGGGCATTAATCTTCTGTGATCACTAAGTGAGCTCTGGGCAAGTAAAATAAGCTCCAGGGCAGATATTTCTTTTAAAGTATTTGGAATTTACACATTGTAAGTACACTTCCAATGGAAGATGGTGAGTGGCTTTCCCATGATGCATCCCGATTAAAATCCTAGGAGCAGTTTGACCTGTGTCGTGTCTCATCCCCCACTTCAGTCTCAGACCTGTTTTCACATCCTTTACAAAACCTTTAAGTTTTCCCTGTAACATCTGGCTCTCACCCTTTTTGTAGCGTTCATCATTTTTGGCTACAATGAATAAACACAGATGGCAAACCACCAGAGTGTTTGATAAGTATGGAACTGCTTATAGTTAAGTTATGATAACAACATAATGGAATACACGCAGTGGTTGGGAAGAATGAAGCAGCTCTTTAGGAACTGACATGAATGTTCTTCAAGATGTGGAAGAGTCGATACCACTTTGCTGCATACAATGCATGTTAAGGAAGAAAAAAAAAAACACAGACTGTCTTATTAACTCTAAGGCATCATCCATTGTAAATGCATTATTATTTATCATTAAGAAAGAAAAATTGTCACCAATCAAAATTATGACACCATAAATTAAAAGAGATCGTGTCTTTTAAAGGTGAAAAAATTAAGTTTTAGAATTGATAAAATCCAACATTTTAGTGTTTACTTTGTATGTACATGGAATATCTCTAGTTATTGTCACAGCCTATAAAAACCTTGGGGCCTGGAGCCACTCTGCTCAGGGGTGGTAACTTTAGATACACATCTGTCAGCCACTAAAGAAGGCCACCGAGTGCGGTGTTCATGTGTTGGTATCTATCTGCTGCATTTATTTACTCTTTTTATCTTGTATACATCCTTTGTACTGATTGCTTGCTAGTTTGGGAATAAACAGAACCAACTTAGAACTAGGCCAGGTTGGGCTTCTTATCCATCCTGTAAATAAGAGATGCTGTATTTTTTATTTGCTCATCCATATGAAAAAGGCCTATGAGTGTGGCACTCAGTAGGTAGTGAGACACCACTTATAAGAGTGTTAAGCTGGATTGTCTCCATTTAATAAGACCCCTGACTGTGGAGGAAGGAGTGGGGAAATGGAGTGGGCACAGGAAGTTCCTGCTTCTACAGGAGATACAAACAGGTAGTGAAGTTTACTCTCCGTGATGCTTTCCCTTGCACTGAGGGTACAGCTTGGCGTAGAATTCCCTCAGTAAGCTGTGTAAGTGAAAGTTGTCGAAGGAGTTACAGGCTGAAAAGTAGGAGTAGACTGAAAACAATGGAAACTGGTCTTGGACTCCAGGAAAGTCTCCCTACTTTAGGCTACTTATTAAGGACTCAGATTCTCAGGAAATGAGAATAGTTACTAGGAAGTCTGGAGAAGGTTTTGGGGACATGTGGGATGATTCAGACCAAAGGAAAGTATGCCCAGAATTAGACAAATTTGGTACAGTCTCTTCCTAACACTGTTATTAAATAAAGAAGCCACATTGTGCCTAAACACATTATACTAGGCTACCCTACTGAACATCAGAGTTTAGCCTCAGTTCAGTTCAGTCGCTCACTTGTGTCTGACTCTTTGTGACCCCATGAATCACAGCACTCCAGGCCTCCCTGTGCATCACCAACTCCTGGAGTTCACTCAGACTCACGTCCATCAAGTCAGTGATGCCATCCAACCATCTCATCCTCTGTCATCCCCTTCTCCTCCTGCCCCCAATCCCTCCCAGCATCAGGATCTTTTCCAATGGGCCAACTCTTCGCATGAGGTGGCCAAAGTACTGGAGTTTCAGCTTCAGCATCAGTCCTTCCAAAGAACATTCAGGACTGATCTCCTTTAGGATGGACTGGTTGGATCTCCTTGCAGTCCAAGGGACTCTCAAGAGTCTTCTCCAACACCACAGTTCAAAAGCATCAGTTCTTCGGTGCTCAGCCTTCTTCACAGTCCAACTTTCACATCCATACATGACCACTGGAAAAACAATAGCCTTGACTAGATGGACCTTTGTTGGCAAAGTAATGTCTCTGCTTTTTAATATGCTATCTAGTTTGGCCATAACTTTCCTTCCAAGGAGTAAGCGTCTTTTAATTTCATGGCTGCAGTCACCATCTGCGGTGATTTTGGAGCCCCCAAAAATAAAGTCTGACACTGTTTCCACTGTTTCCCCATCTATTTGCCATGAAGTGATGGGACCAGATGCCATGATCTTAGTTTTCTGAATGTTAAGCTTTAAGCCAACTTTTTCACTCTTCTCTTTCACTTTCATCAAGAGGCTTTTTAGTTCCTCTTCACTTTCTGCCATAAGGGTGATGTCATCTGCGTATCTGAAGTTATTGATATTTCTCCCGGCAATCTTGATTCCAGCTTGTGCTTCTTCCAGCCCAGTGTTTCTCATTATGTACTCTGCATAGAAGTTAAATAAGCAGGGTGACAATATACAGCCTTAATGTACTCCTTTTCCTATTTGGAACCAGTCTGTTGTTCCATGTCCGGTTCTAACTGTTGCTTCCTGACCTGCATATAGGTTTCTCAAGAGGCAGGTCAGGTGGTCTGGTATTCCCATCTCTTTCAGAATTTTCCACAGTTTATTGTGGTCTACACAGTCAAAGGCTTTGGCATAGTCAATAAAGCAGAAATAGATGTTTTTCTGGAACTCTCTTGCTTTTTCCATGATCCAGCGGATGTTGGCAATTTGATTTCTGGTTCCTCTGCCTTTTCTAAAACCAGCTTGAACATCTGGAAGTTCATGGTTCATGTATTGCTGAAGCCTGGCTTGGAAAATTTTGAGCATTACTTTACTAGCATGTGAGATGAGTGCAATTGTGCGGTAGTTTGAGCATTTTTTGGCATTTCCTTTCTTTGGGATTGGAATGAAAACTGACCTTTTCCAGTCCTGTGGCCACCGCTGAGTTTTCCAAATTTGCTGGCATATTGAGTGCAGCACTTCACAGCATCATCTTTCAGGATTTGAAATAGCTCAACTGGAATTCCATCACCTCCACTAGCTTTGTTCACAGTGATGCTTTGTAAGGCCCACTTGACTTTGTGCTCAGAACTCTTATATTAGCCTATATAAGCTAATATAAGACAGTTGGGCAGTTGGACAGTTGGGCAGAACTGTCCAAAACAAAGCCTATTCTATAATAAAGTATTGACTATCTCATGTAATTTATTGGATGCTATACTGCAGGTGGAAAACAGACTGATCACATGGGTGCAGGAATCCCAGGTGGTGGTGTGCTGTTGCTAAGTCATGTCCGACACTTTGCGACCCATGGACTACAGCATGGCAGGCTCCTCTGTCCTTCACTATCTCCCAGAGGTTGCTTAAATTCATGTTCATTGAATTGGAGGTGCTATCTAACCATCTTGTCCTCTGCCACCGTCTTTTCCTTTGGCCTTCCATCTTTCCTAGCATCTTATACTAGGGTATAAGGGCTTTTTCCAGTGAGTCAGCTCTTCACATAAGGTGGCCAAAGTATTGGAGCTTCAGCTTTAGCAACAGTCCTTCCAATGACTATTCAGGGTTGATTTCCTTTAGGATTGACTGGTTTGATCTCCTTGCAGTCCAAGTGGCTCTCAAGAGTCTTCTCCAACAGCACAGTTAAAAAGCATAAATTCTTCAGTGCTCAGCCTTTTATATTGTCCAGCTCTCACATATGTACATGACTACTGGAAAAACCATAGCTTTGACTATATGGACCTTTGTTGGCAAAGTAATTTCTCTGCTTTTTAATATGCTGTCTAGGTTTGTCATAGCTTTCCCTCCAATAATCAAGCATCTTTTAATGTCATGGCTGAAGTGATTTTGGAGTCCATGGTGATTTTGGAGCCCAAGAAAATAAAATTTGTCACTGCTTCCACTTTTTCCTCTTCTATTTGCCATGAAGTGATGGGACTGGATGCCATGATATTGGTTTTATGAATGTTGAGTTTTAAGCCAGCTTTTTCACTCTCCTCTTTCACCTTTATCAAGAGATTCTGGGAGAACAAGATGGTGGAGGAGTAGGTGGACATGGAGAACATCTCTCTTCATGGATACATCAGGAATACACCTTCAGACACAGAAGTGCATACAGCTGAGAGAGGACAGGAGGACCTGATGAGCAGAAAGGAATACACAGAACCACGCAAAACTCAGGCCTGCGTGGAAGGGAGGCCGAGACCTCAGCACCAGCCATGCCTCCTGCCCTGGAGGCCCCACCCTGCCTTTCCTGAACTCTGAATTGGATCCTCCAGTTGGCCTCCCATCTGTCTGGCCTCAGACCAGCCTGAGCGGAGGCACACGTGGCTCGTCTCCTCATGTTTCAACCCCATCATTCCCCCTCCTCAGCTTCCTTCCTCTCGCCACTTCTGCCCTATGACAATGTGACAGTGTGCTCTGCTGCAGAAACAGATGTGCCTGACTGCACGGGCAGCTTTGATGCTGTCATGGAAAAAAACCAAGAGGGAACAAGAGGCAGAGTGCGTGCCCACCTTGGCCCTGGAACGTGAGCCAGAGGGCTGCACATGCAATAACACAGGAGAACACACCAAAACATGACACAGCCCCGCCCCTTTCAAATGACCAGAGCCTGCAGCCCAACATGGCAGACCCTTCCTTGCTCTCTGGCAGATGCAAGCATTGGTCAGGCTTGCCAAGCTTGAGTTTAAAAAAAAGAAGACCCTGGAGGGAGCTTGTTGAACCTCGGAGTCTGGTCTCAGCCCAAGAACAGAGCCCAAACAGTGGCAATTGTTCTCTCTCATATCCAGCCAAGGAGCCCTAGAGCAGAGAAGGTGGAAGATCTAAGGGGAGCCATGCTTAGGGAAGCCCCAGTTGTGCCTCTTAGGAGGAGTGGGCCTTGAGGACTTGATAACTTGTTTGAATCTCCTATTCCATATCTGTAAAATTAGCCTAATGACACCCCACGGGCTGACTGTATTAAAGGAGAAAATAAGCAAGTTAAAAAAAAGAAAAGGTTCTGTAGATCCTCTTCACTTTCTGCCATTAGAATGGTATCATCTGCATATCTGAGGCTGTTGATGTTTCTCCTGGCAATCTTGATTCCAGCTTGTGCTTTGTCTAGCCTGGCATTTCCCATGATGTACTCTGCATATAAGCTAAATAAGCAGAACAGTTTTGAATCACTCAGTTGTTTCATGTCCAGTTTTAACTGTTGCTTCTTGACCCACATACAGGTTTCTCAGGAGACAGATAATGTGGTCTGTATTCTCATCTCTTTAAGACTTTCCCACAGTTTCTGGTGATCCACACAGTCAAGACTTCAGCATAGTCAGTGAAGCAGCAGTAGATATTTTTCTGGAATTCCCTTGCTTTTTCAATGATCCAGCAGATGTTGGCATTTTGATCTCTGGTTCCTCTGCCTTTTTTAAACACAGCTTGAACATCTGGAAGTTCTCGGTTTACATACTGCTGAAGCATAGCTTGAAGAATTTTGAGCATAATCCTGCTGGCTTGTGAAATGAGCACAATTTTATGTTAGTTTGCACATTCTTTGTCATTGCCCTTCTTTGGGATTGGAATGAAAACTGACCTCTTCTAGTTCTGTGGCCATTGCTGAATTTTCCAAATTTGCTGGCATATTGAGTGCAGCACTTAACAGCATCATCTTTTAGGATATTAAATAGCTCAGCTGGAATTCTGTCATCTCCACTAGCTTTGTTCATAGTAATATTTCTGAAGGCCTACTTCACACTCCAGGATGTCTGGCTCTAGGTGAATGATCACACCATTGTGGTTATCCGGGTCATTAAGACCTTTTTTGTACAGTTCTTCTGTTCTTGCCACCTCTTCTTAATCTCTTCTACTTCTGTTAGGTCCTTATACTTTCTGTCCTTTATCGAGCCCATCTTTGCATGAAATGTTCCTTTGGTATCTCTGATTTTCTTGATGAGATCTCTAGTCTTTCCCATTCTATTGCTTTCCTCTATTTCTTTGCATTGTTCATTTAAGAAGGCTTTCTTATCTCTCTGGAACTCTGCTTTCCCTTTCTCCCTTGCCTTTTGCTTCTCTTCTTTTCTCAGCTATTTGGAAGGCCTCCTCAAACAACCGCTTTGCCTTCTTGTGTCTTTTTTTCTTTGGGATGGCTTTGGTCACTGCTTTCTGTATAGTGTTATGAACCTCTGTACATAGTTGTTCAGGCACTTTGTCTATCAGATCTAATCCCTTGAATCTATTCATCACTGCTACTACATAATCATAAGGGATTTGATTTAGGTAATACCTGAATAGCCAAGTGATTTTCCCTTTCTTCAATTTAAGCCTGAATTTTGCAATAAAGAGCTCATGATCTGAGCCATAGTCAGCTCCCAGTCTTATTTTTGCCAACTGTATGGAGCTTCTCTATCTTAGGCTACAAAGCATATAATCAGTCTGATTTTGGTCTTGACCATTTGGTGAAATCCATGTGTATAGTCATCCCTTTTGTTGTTAGAAGAAGAGTATTTGCTATGACCCTTGTGTTCTCTTGACAAAACTCTGTTATCCTTTGCACTGCTTCATTTTATAATTCAAGGCCAAACTTGCGTATTACTCCAGGTATCTCTTGACTTCCTACTTTTGCATTCCAATCCCCTATAATGAAAAAGACATCTTTTTTTAATGTTAGTTTTAGAAGATGTTGTAGTTCCTCACAGAACCGGTCAACTTCAGCCTCTTCAGCATTAGTGGATGGGGGCATAGACTTGGATTACTGTGATATTGAATGGTTTGCCTTGGAAACGAACCAAGATCATTCTGTTGTTTTTGAGATGGCACCCAAGTACTGCATTTCAGACTCTTTTATTGACTGTGAGGGCTACTCCTTTTCTTTTAAGGAATTCTTGCCCACAGTAGTAGATATAATGGTCATCTGAATGAAAGTCACCCATTCTGGTCCATTTTAGTTCAGATTCCTAAGATGTCAATGTTTACTCTTTCCATCTCTTACTTGACCACGTTCAGTTTACCTTGATTCATGAACCTAACAATCCAGGTTCCTATGCAACGTTGTTCTTTACAGTACCAGGCTTTACTTTCACCACCAGACACATCTACAGCTGAGCGTCATTTCTGCTTTGGCCCAGCCGCTTCATTCTTTCTAGAGCTAGTAGTAATTGCCCTCTTGTTCTTCCCCAGTAGCATATTGGATACTTTCTGACCGGGGGGGCAGATATGACATCTTCCAGTGTCATATCTTTTTGCCTTTTCATACTGTTCATAGGGCTCTTGGAGCAGGAATGCTAGAGTGGTTTGCCATTTCCTCCTCCAGTGACCACTTTTTGGCAGAACTCTTCACTGTGACTTATCCGTCTTGGGTGGCCCTGCACTGCAAGCTCGTAGCTTCATTGGGTTATAAAAGCCCCTTTACCACAACAAGACTGTAATCCATGCAGGGGATTCCTAGGGGGCACAGTGGTAAAGCATCCACTGCAAATGCAGGAGATGCGAGTACGATCCCTGGATTGGGAATATCCCCTGGAGTAGGAAATGCTTCCAGCATTCTTGCCTGGAAAATTCCATGGATAAAGGAGCCTGGGCAGGCTACATCCATGGGGTCACAAAGAGTCAGACACCATTAGCACGCATATATGCATGTGAGTACAGAATGGGTTTAAGGGTATCAGTGTTTACTCTCATGATCTCATGGCTATCTGGGAGCTGTGCTCACTGCTACTGCCCAGCATCATGAGAGAATCACACCATGTATTGCTAGCCTGGGAAAAGATCGGAATTTGAAATATGGTTTTTACTGAATGCATATCACCTTCACACCAACATAAAGTTGAAAAAATTTTAAGTTAAACCATCCTAAGTTGGGACTGTCTGTAGTATTTATTTATATATAAGAGCCATGCTTGAATCAGTATAATATTGAAAACTCTTAAATTGAGTTCTGTTGTTTCTCCACATAAACTAGCCTTTAAAATGCTAGGATAAATATAAATTCTCTGAAATTATTTTAATCTGATTTATTACTATCATGGTGTCCCTCTCTGGTGGATTTTACCCTTAGGGTCACACTGACTCCAGGTATTCCAGTATAATTTGGCATATGCCAAACTTACTCAAAAAGAAGGAAACTGTGGTTTTTCTATTAAAACTCAGTAAACATCTTATAACCTCATCACAGAGAGACAATTTGGAGCTAGTATCACCTTTAGGAGCCTACTTCCTCAAGAGCTATCAGGCTGAGAAAATTCTTTAGGTGCCTGGTAGGAGAGAATAATCTTGTGTTGAGATTCTTGTCAGCTCTCAAGGCCTTGCAGTCCCCAAACTTTGCCTTCTTGGAACATTCAGAGCAGCCCTGACTCTTTACAAAATTCAGTGACAGGAGCAAATATGGGTACTTGATTTTCTGAAGCAGCCTTTTGCATATCCAACTAAATTAAGGAGCATAAGCATCTGCTTTAAATGCAGAATCTCCCTTACAAAGTTAAGGGCTTGAGGGGAAAAAAAGCCAAGGTAAAGTACTTTTTAGGATCTTTTCTTTTAAACCTTTCATTTTACATTGGGGTATAGCCAGTTAACAAACAGTGTTATAATAGTTTCAGGTGAACAGCGAAGGGACTCAGCCATACACACACATGTATCGGTTCTCCCCAAACTCCCCTCCCATCCAGGCTGTCACATAACAGCAGAGCTCCATGTGACATACAGTAGGTCCTTGTTAGTTATCCATTTTTTATGTAGCAGTGTGTACATGTCCATCCCAAACTCCCTATCTCATTCCCCCTGTCCTTTTCCCCAGCAACCATAAGCTCATTCTCTTAAGTCTGTGAACCTGTTTCTGTTTTATAAGAAAGAATATTTGTATCATTTCTTTTTAGATGCTGCATATATAAGGAAAGTCATACAATATTTCTCCTGTCTTCAGTCAGTATCACACTCTGTAGGTCCATCCACGTTGCTGCAAATGGCATTATTTCATCCTTTTAAATGGCTGAGTAATATTCCATTGTATATATGTACCAGTCTTCTTTATCCATTCCTCTGTTGATGGACATTTAGGTTGCCTCCATGTCTTGTCTATTGTAAATAGTACTGTGATGAGCACTGGGGTGCTGTAGCCTTTCAGATCATGTTCCCCCCCACCCCCCACCCCATATATAGGCCCAGGAGTGGGACTGCAGAGTTATATGGTAACTCTGTAGTTTTTTAAGGAATCTTTATACTATTCTGCATAGTGACTGTACCAGTTTACATTCCCACCAACAGTGTGGGAGGGTTCCCTTCTCTCCATACCCTCTCCAGCATTTATTGTTTGTGGATTTTTTGTGTGTGTGATAGCTATCCTGGCTAGTGTGAGGTGATACCTCATTGTAGTTTTGATTTGCATTTCTGTAATAATTAGTGGTGTTGAACATCTTTTCACGTGCCTTTGGCCATTTGTATGTCTTCTTTGGAGAAATGTCTATTTAGGTCTTCTGTCCATTTTTTGAGTGCGTTGTTAATATTTTATACATTGTTGTTTATGTTATGTTGTTTATATATTTTATATAACATCACAAGCTGTTTATAAATTTTGGAGACCAGTCCCCTTGTTGGTCACATCATTTGCAAATATTTTCTCCTGATCTGTGGGTCATTTTTTCTGTTTTGTTTATTGTTTCCTTTGCTGTGCAAAAGCTTTTAAGTAGGTCCCATTTGTTTATTTTTGTTTTTATTTCCATTATTATGGGAGATGGATTGAAAAAGATATGCTACAATTTATGTCAGTGTTTTCTGCCTTTCTTTTCCTCTAGGAGTTTTGTAGTGTCTGGTCTCACATTTAGGCCTTTAATTGTAGAGTCTTTCTTTAAAAGATGATGAAAGTGTTACGAAAATAAGTATCCAGAAGGTTTTACTGAACAAGCATAAATATGACTGAGAAATAAACCTTTGGTTTTTGTCTTTTATTAGAATCCAATGTAATTGGAAGGGAAGTTTTCTGCAGTAACTTTAAAGGTAACTCTACTAATTTTTTTAAAAAGAGATACAAATTATAGAGTGGGTTTTAATGATTTTCTAGAATTATTTATAATGGCATAATAATCCCAACAAGTATCAACTCAAATATCCATTAGAAGAGCAAATATTATCTAAATTATGACACATACATACATGGGTACATCATATAGTTTTGTTTAAAAAAATATTAGTTTCAAAGTGATTCGACCATTTTGCATTCCCACCAGCAAGGCATGAGTTCCAGTTGCTTCATATCCTTGTCAGCACTTCCCATTGTCAATTTTTAAAAATCTTAGCCATTCTAGTGGGTGTGTAGTGGTATTTCATTGTAATTTTATTTTGCTTTTCTTTGACGATGATGAGTATTGAGCATCTTTTCATGTGCTTATTGACCATTCATATATTTCTTTTGTGAAGTGTCTTCAAATCTTTTGCCTCCTTTTTTTTTTTTTTTTTAATTTTTTACTGAGTTTTAAGAGATCTTTATATGTATTCTGGGAACAAGTTCTTTTTCAGTTACCTGCTTGAAAGTATTTTCTTCTACTCTATGGGTTGCCTTGTCATTTTCTTAACTGTGTTTTTTAAAGAGCAACAGTTTTTAATTTTAAAGAAATCCATTTCATCAATATTTTATGGTTCATGCTTTTTGTGCCCTGTTTTAGAAATCTTTGTCTAACACAAGATCACAGATTTCCTTCAAATTTTTCTTTTAGAAACATAATATTTTAAGTTTAAAATTTCAGTTCCATTTAGATTCATTCTGAGTTAATTTCTGTGTATGATATGAAGGGTTTGAAGTTTTTTTTCTCATACAGATAACCAGTTGCTATTATTTTTGTAAAGTTAAATTCTCACCACCTAACCCAGTTTCATTCCTCAGCACTCAACTAAGAGGACTGAAAACATATCCACACAAAAATTTGTACAGCCGTGTTTATAGTCAGCTTGTCAAGAAGTGTAAACAGCTCAAATTGCCCATCAGTTAGTGAACGGATAAATTGTGGGATAATCATATTATGGAATAGTACTCAGCAATAAAAAGTCATAGGCTATATATGCAACACGAATAATCTCAATGATACAGGACTTGAAAGCAGTCAGACACAAAGGCTGCATGATGTGTTCCATTAGACGACATTCTAATAGAGGCAACGTGACAGTGACGGCGCAGATCGATGACTGCCCTGAGGCTGGCAGTCAGGGTAAGAAACTGGCTGGAAACGGGCGTGAGAAAACCGTTCAGGGCACAGACAATGTCTGTCATGACGAGCTGTCTACATTACTGGATGTAATTGCCAAAACTCTGTTTGTAAAATGGGAAAGTGTTATTGTGTGTATATCTTAATAAATCTATGAACAGGAGAAAATGGAAAAGGAAGTAAGTGAAATTTTTTAAGAGAGACTCTTCCTGGAGAATTGATACTTTTAGCATTCTGTAATGACCTTCTATAAAAATAACACCTGAGATGCACAATTCATTGAGCAGTATGACCCTGTTATTGTACAGGAGACTTATTTTTTTCTTTAAAGTATTTTATATTGGGGTATAACTGATTAATAATGTTGTGACAGTTTTAGGTGAACAGCAAAGTGATTCAGTCATGCATGGATCATTCTTATTGCATGCATACTAAGTCGCTTCAATTAATGTCTGACTTTGCGACCCCATAGCCTGGAGCCCTCCAGATTCTTCTGTCCATGGGATTCTCCAGGCAAGAATACTGGAGTGGGTTGCCATGTCCTTTTCCAGGGGCTCTTCCCAACGCAGGGATTGAACCATTGTCTCAAGTCTCCTGCACTGGCAGGCAGGTTCTTTACCATTAACGCCGCCTGGGAGGCCCAGAAGGAGGGAAGGTCCTTGCCATAGGAGGGTCAGTCATTGAGAAATCCCTGATTTTCAAAGGAGAAACAGCCAACAAGTTTTAGAACAGGGTTGTTATATATTCAGCTAAGACCTTGGCTGTGCTTACATACCAGATGCCCCCACTCATCTCTCCCAGATTCTGAATAAAAATCCTAAACCTGCCCTGGTCCATCCTGTAGAGACAGGCTGTGTGCTATGCAGAATCAACAAATGAACAATGTGGGAAATCACTCCAAAAATAAAAAGCCTTGCACACAGCTTGAGGAGGACCCAAGACGTGGGGGAAAGGGGAGAGGGCTGACTCGAGACAGTGGTGTTTAATTTACGAAAGGACAGAGGCCCAGCTACCCTCAGGACTGCTGCAGGGCAGGAGCTGGCACTAGAGCAACCTGCGTTCCTCTACAGACTTACTGATGTAGTGGTGGGGTCTCGGCGCAGAGGAACTGTTCTGCGGTCCTACGATTGGGTGGCCATGATTTAGTGAGCCCCTGGAGCTGTGACCTTCACAAGTGCTTCTCAGATTGGTTCCCCCAGCCCTTAGGAGAGACAAGAAGGTACTGGAATTGGGTATTGTTATTCTTCCATGTTGGCAAAATAGTTTGCTAAGGGTGGGCCTTGTTAAGAAGATATATTTACATATGGCTACTTTTCTACTCTATCTGCTCAAAAAGTGAGGACTTTTTTTCTCCTGTCGTTACTGAGAAGCTGCTAGGGTTCCAGGAGGTAAATCTCATGAAAGTGTGGGAACCCTCCTAAGACTGGGCACCCCTGCCATTTTTAACTCTCAAACTTGTCCAACTGAGGCCTCCAGCAATTTGTTAATTATAGATTAGGTTTTCCTGTCCTGGTACTGGGGCTTCCCAGGTGGCTCAGGGGTAAAGAATCCGCCTGCCAGTGCAGGAGGCATGGGTTCAATCCCCGGTTGGGAAGATCCCCTGGAGAAGAAAATGGCAACCCACTCCAGTAGCCTTGCCTGGAAAATCATATGGACAGAGGAGCCTAGCAGGCAGCAGTCCATGGGGTCACAAAAGAGTTGGACAGGACTTAGCGACTAAAAACCAAAAGCCTGGTTCTGGTTACCTGCTGCTGGCCTTCTGCTCCTCCAGGAGGTTGTGATTCTCTGTATCTGCTTGTCTGTCTCTTCAGCTCGAGGGGCAGCAGTTTGCCCTGAACAAACTTCAGTTCTCTGGTGGATCTAAGAAGAGCTGTTGATTTCAGTTTGCTCAGCTATTTTCTTATTGTGTTAAAGGGATAGCTGCCTTCCAGGCTCCTTAAATGCTAGACAAGATTCTGAAGTTTTAAACACTTCTCTCTGAGTGGTAACAGTATCAGTGTTCTGTGTTTTTTTCTGGTACTTTCTGTACCTTTGTACTTTTCTTACTTTCCACATTTTCTACAATGTGCATATATTTATTTTATTAGAAAAAAGGAAAATAAGTGTTCTCAGAAAAAGTTTTAAGTGAATTTGATCCCTGTTGATGTGGAGGAAAATAAGGCAAGTTGCAGAGAATAGTACTGTACTTAAGAAACAAACTGAACATTCAACCCCAGCACAGCTTACTATCTATATTAACATGACTTTACAATTCCGTTGTCATCATTAGCATAATTGAAGTTTTTCAGGAAAACCTTGCCCTGGCAAATAATTATTGTCTATTACATGAGCTTCCTATAAGACACGTCAGCTCTTCAGGAGAAAGCAACATAGTTAATGGATAGCTATGCCCTAAGACTCTTAGATTGCCCCCTCAAAATCCTTACCTTACTCCTTCCACAGTCCTAAACTGTGTATCACAGTTTTTACCCAGTCTTAACCAAAATCAGATTTCAAGAAAATCCAACCTTGACTTTCCTTCTCAAACTACCAAAGCTCAATTAAGGCAGTGGGTTCCCTTACCACAGTAAGCAGTGAGTTCCACTTCATCTTATTACTAGGTTACACTGGTGATAGCTGGGGAGCTGGCCTTTGACGGTGTATGTTTCTCTGTGTGTGTGTTTTAATGTGAGGAAGAACAGGCAGAAGTAATCACATCAAGCTATTAAAGCTGATTGCCTGGTAGGGGTGAATTCCAAATTAATTTTCTTTGTATTTCACTCGTTGTGGTGGACGTATGTCCATTTTATCATCTTGGAGGAGAAATTTAAAGGTTTAACAAGACAATTTAAAATGCGTATTTTTCTGGTGGGGCACTATGAGTCCAGTCTCTCTAAGGTTTATAGTCTCACAGTAAGCATTGCTTCACAGCAGTTATTGAGTTCACAAAGAGGCCTCTGTTGAATGGATAAATAACAAAGTCCTACTATACAGCACATGGAACTATATTCAAAATCCTATGATGAACCATAATGAAAAATATGAAAAAGCGTGTGTATATATGTGTATGAATGAATCACTTTGCTGTACAGTAGAAACTAGTACAACATTGTAAATCAACTACACTTCAATAAAATATGCTTTGAAAAATGACAGAGGCCTCTTTCTAGTATATATATATTTTTAAAAAGAAACCAATGTTTATAAACAGGAATGCTGGTTTTTCCATAGTCTTGACTTAGTTGTCTTGCTTTCTTCAACTTGGAAAACCCCTTTGGAAAATTCTTACTGAAAATGATGCAGAATACAGATACTGTTTTGCATAAAGGGCTTAGTCACTAGGAACATGTCAACTCCACCCTCTGTTAATAAGCTCAGTGTCCTAAACCACACCAGTGATGAGTAGAGCTCACCTGGGCACAGATCTAGCAGTTCTAGACAAACCAGTCGTCGGTTCTTGCCCTGCGCTGCTTCATGTTTGATGACCTCTCCCCAAGTATAACAGAGACTGAAACCCTGCGATTCATGTACTGTATGACAGAATGTGTGAATAAGGACAGAAATGTTACTTTATCTGGTTTGATGTGGCTCTTATTTAGCAAATTTTAAGCAGAGGAATAGACTAGGCCATTCCTCCAGCGTATCTGTAGAGTGAGATTGACTCTTACTATAATATTCTCATGGGAACTACATTTATTCGTAAGGGGAGAATATGTCTCCAGCTTTCTGCTAAGAAGACCAAAAATATTTCCCCCAAGTATTATAGTTTATCAGTCTGAATGAGGTTCAAGTTAAGCACAATTGAAGCTTGCATCCTGGTAACCTATATGACAGAAAAGCTGTGTCAGAAAGAGAAAAAATATTCAGACTTTTCAGTTATTCCCATTTATATTGGTTTTACCAGAATGATGATTGTGTGATGGATGTACATGCCTGTACCAGTGATCTAAATCAGGATCAGCACCACTGTGGCCTCATACTGTTCCCCAAGGATGAAATAATGGGGATTAAGAATCTGATAGCTTTAGCAGTGGTCCTTTGATTTGAGCATGACCAGAATCACCTGGAGGGCCCTAGTGCCATCCACGTCAGCGGGATCTCAGGGGCCTTTAGGATCCAATGGCAGCTGGGTGTAAAGGACAAGGTATTAACCCTTGTGGAGTGGCTTGTCACCAAGAGAAAGAACCAAGGTAGTGGAGGAGCCGAGCCAAGAAAACCAGATAGAGGAAAGTTCCATTCTCAGTCATGGAAACCAAACACCTAAGCCAGGACTCATTTGTAAGCCTGGTAATATCAGCAACTGCCAAACAAAGGGGTACCTGGAGCTTATCAGTAAGATCAGTTCCAGGCTTCACTCACTGGGGAGTTAGGGAAGCTGCAAGGAAGATGGGTTTTGGAGGCAAACAAATCTTAACTTTCAAATTATGCTTTGGGGCACTGGCCATAGCTTCAGTCTCTCCTTTGCATCATCCTTATTTATAGAAAGGGAATAAGAACTATGCCTTCTTCCCAGGGTTCTTGTAATTAAATAATTCTAGTAAAAGATCAAGTACATTGCCTGATACTCTTAGCTTCCTTCTTCTGTTCCTGGAAAACTTTTGCTTTTGGAAAGAACAAAGCCTACCCCTGGGCTCAGCTACTGGAAACAGACAAGGTGGATGCTGTGACCAGGTTAAAAATAGGCGGATGTGCAGATGCCTCTTAGTCATGCATGATCACGTTCCCTGCCAGCTCACTAGTGTTCTAAGAGCCACCTTCTGCCTTTCCTTTCTACTTTAGCCAGGGAGAACAACACAGCAAGACAGCAGGAGAGAAATCAGAGAACATCCTTCACCCATAGACGTCCTAAACCATAAAGACAATGGTTTGGATGGCTTTAGAACAGTAGTGCCTTTAATAGCAAATCATCTCAATAAGAAAAACTAATGTGGTTTATTCTTTCCTGGGAGTCTGCAGTCCTACCGTCGTCAGCAAACTAAACAAGCCAAGAAGGGAAACCAACACATTCTGCAATGCTTAGACTAACTGGAAATTCAGACCTGAGTGGACATTTAGAAAGACAGGAATTTCGCAGGAGGATTGCGTTTTGTGTGGGTCAAATTTCCCTCAAGATTCAAAGAAAGATGCATTAGCAGTTCCTCATATTATGAAAGTAAGAATCCCATAGTTCTCCTTAGACATTTCTAAGAAATGAAGTTTCCACCAACTAATGCGTTAGAGACAAGCGAAAATGCTTCCATTCTGGTCCTTGTCATTGGTTAAGAATCAAGTGGGTGGGGGTGGGATGGGATAGAGTAGTCATTAATGAACCCTAGTAGAAAGGTATATGGGCTGTTCATTGAACCAGTCTTTGAAAATGAGCAATTTTCTGATCTTTCTAAATTGATATGAATATAGATTTACTAAATACCAAGGTATAAATCTATATTACCATAGATAGGCATACTTCATTTTACTGCGCTTTGCCTTATTGTGCTTTGTAGATACTGTGTTTTTCGCAAATTGAAGGTTTGTGGGGACCCCCGCCTCCAGCAAGTCTGTTAGTACTACTTTCCAGTAGCGTTTGCTTGCTTCATGCTTCTGTGTCACGTGTTAGTGGTTCTGATGCTTTCTCATTATTATACGTGTTGTGGTGATCTGTGATCTGATTATTACTACCATGACTCGCTGAAGCCTCAGATGATGGTTAGAAGGTATGTATGTTATTTTTTAGACATAATGCTATTGCACACTCAATGCTGTTATACACTTAAGACTATAGTGCAAACTGAACTTTACATGCAATGGGAAGCCAAAAACTCGTGGGACTCACTCTATTGTGCTGTTCACTGTGTTGATCTAGAACTGGACCTGCAGTATATCTGAGGTGTACCTGTGGATTTTCTGGTAAGTAAATAGAAGTTAAACCACTAGAAAAGGTTGAGCAGGGGCTTAGTGTGACTCAGTCCATGGCATCATCAGTCCTGTTATGTAAGTTTAAAGTCACACAAGCAATAAACTCTGCTCCCTTGCAACACACCGGTTCATTCTAGGGGATACTCTTAGTCTTGAAGAATTCTTTTTCCTACCATCTGCACTGTAGAAAGAGCTTGCCTGGCCCTCTGCAGGAGACGCTTACTCAGGCACCAGGGTTTTAATCTCCCAGAACTCAAAAACCAGAGGCAGTGTTTGTTGAGCTCAGTTATATCTTTATTAGGAAAGCACCAACACCACATTCTTGGAAATTACTGGAATTTTATTTGCCTCAGGCTTATGACTTGCAACCAAAGACATTGTGCAAAGAAAGCAAAGATTAAGTACACTTTAGGGAGAAGGAGACGATACACGTTGGTAACATAGGAGATAAGGTTGACAAAAGAAGCCATCCATTACACTATATAGATTGCAATATTCAATAGCGATTTCAACAAAACTTTTTTTTAAATCAAGAGCGAAAAAATTAAGCAATGTTTACAGTAGACATAAATCTTATACAATTCAAAAAGCATTTTTTTTTTCAGATCATAGAGCATAAAATGGAAAAATGTCTATGTAGGTGAAGTCTAACTACTGTACATTTATCACCTATTAAAGTTGCTTATATGTACCACAGTGTAAAAAAAAACAATACCAAACAAATAAAAACCTTGAAAATTGCCTGATGAAAAATAAAATAACCAGTGGCTTTTAATGGCTTCTCCTGGTTATCAGTGCTACAAAAAGACAAAAATCTTCTCATTTGAACAGGTGATAAAACCAGGCACAATCAAACTGTTACCAAATTAGACCCACCCATAGAAATATACCATCCACCCACATTTTTTCCATCAAAAGCTTTTTTGTTTGTTTTAATCTTTGAGGCCCATTTGGTCATAATATGTTACAAAGGTTTGTGTATGCGTGTGTGTTTTTTTACACCATGATATCATATGTTTGTCTGGCACTATTCTAAAGCTAGTTTATAGATGATAATGATATAGAAACGACCCAGTGCCCATAAGAGAAATGAACTCACTGGGTAGAGACGAGAGAGGGGAAGAAGGAGTTCCATTCTACCAAGAAAAAAATGTCCGTAGTGATCACTCATCATCAGTCCCACTGGCTTCAGATTGTTCCTAAAAGTAAATGTAGGACAGAAAGACAATAAGCCATGGAGAGGCAATGTGGAAAAGAAATGACATTGTGGAAACAGTTAACCCTGCTAGTAAAGAGGCATCAACAGGCTCTGTGCTGAAAAGGGGAGCTCCTACTTGGAAACCCCAAAGCAGTGCCAGCCGTCTGTGGCAGAGCTGTGCTCTCTTGCAGTTGGGTATGAAAAGTTCACGGCCTATGGTTTCTTTATGGCTCTGCTGGATCTTTGTTGCTGTGCGAGGGCTTTCTCTAGCTGCGGCTCTAGAGTGCGGGCCCAGCACGTGGGCTTACCTGGACCATGGCATGTAGAGTCCTCCCGGAGCAGGGACTGAATCTGTGTCTCCTGCATTGGCAGGCAGACTCCCAACCGCTGGACCACCGGGGAAGCTCATGGCTAGTGGTTTCTATTTTGAGCACTATTGTTAGAAAATCCATGGGCTTCCCAGGTGGTGCAGTGGTAAAGAATCCACCTACCACTGCAAGAGATGTGGGTTCAGTCACTGGGTCAGGATGATCTCTTGGAGGAGGGAGTGGCAACCCGCTGCAGTATTCTTGCCTGGAAAATCCCATGGAGAGCAGGCTACAGTCCATGGGGTTGCAAAGAGTCAGATATGACTGAGCATGCACACATTGGCAAGGGAGAATAAAGTACTGTGCCTTTGATTTTAGGATTTTAAATGTATTTGAAAATGCTTGTGTCAAGAGTTCAGGCTGGGTGGGGTGGGATAAGAATGCTAAACTTTTCTCAACAGACCTCAATGGCAAATATGTTGAAGGAAAATCAAACTAGCATACATTTGAACATGGAAAATTAACTTTCCAGAAAGCAAAAGAAGGGGATTGCTGGTAGGGAACTTGGAAGTCCTCTGGAAAGTGAATGAAATGGAGAGCCCTTCAGAAGGCACTGTATTAGAAGCTACCTGGGCTGCCCACAGAGTCAAGGGCAGCACCCCAGACTGAGCTATCCTCTTTGGGTCTGAAATCAGCCTCTGCTGTTTACTTACATGACCTGCAGTAAAACACACATAACATAGATAAGCACTGATTTCTGTAGTAAGGTGAGATTGACATGTATCTTAGGATTATTATAAGCATTAAGTATGGTACCATATGAGATGGTCCTTATGTCAGGACCTGGCTCCATCAATGCACCCTGAATTTTTCAAATTTTAAAAATAACACCTCTAGGTATGTAAAATTCATCTGAGTTCTTTGTATGGCACCTGAAGTAGCAACTCAGATCCAAAACTCTGACATCCTATCACTTTTTCTCAGCCTCTCATGTAATGGTTATTTCCTCCGTATACCACTATATACTAGGTATGCTGGGTGGTATGGCTATAAAATATTAACTGGCCATGCAGAAAACTCCATTTGTAAGTAGGCACTGGGAAGATAAAGGGAAAGAGGGAACTTGATTTAGCAGTTTTTCATTTTTGAAGACAATAAACAAAGCCCCAAATTCTTTGTTATAAATGACGCAGCTCAGTTCACAACCCTCAATAATGAAATCTCACCAAATCTTTACATTTTCAATTCTGAGTAATAAAGCATAGAGGGTGGAAGGGGCATGGGCGTACGAGAGGGAAACAGAAGTGGGGAGGGCTTCCCAACTTCAGCGAAGACAGCCGTACTTACATTTTCATCTTGCTCTTCATCGCTGTCAAAATCGCTCACCACGGGCTTGGCTTTTCCTCGGTTTGGCCTTTTCTTGCCTTTTCCTTTGTCCCGGCCTTTCTCATCCTTTTTATTGAGCTTGATTTTCACCTTAACAGATTTCGCTACAATGAAACCAAACGGACAGCAATGAGGAATCACAGGGGAATCTTTTCACAAGTAGTAAAATGATCCCAGCCTACAGATGACAGACTGCCCAGAATGTCCTTGACTCATGCCTGTTCTCCAGTGGCTGATCCAATTATAGTTAGCACTCTTTCACTTGCAAATGTGTCTTGGTTTGCATGATAAGTTACATAGTCACCCTAAACATGCAACTAGACGGAATGGGGTCCCAGAGGGAAGCTGCGCTGGGTCATTTTCCAGGTCTCTTGATGCCTGAACAGGGATCTTCCTAATAACCAGGATGGTAAAAGCTGCCTTACTGACTGCATGGAGGGGTATGGGCATTTTTTAAAAGAGAACTTTGACATTAAAAAATGTACGTAAGTGTAAAAGGGTTTTTTAAAAAAAAACAATGATTTTACTGTTTAAATAACTCCATTTGACTTAAAAAGTTAACAGCACAGCAAGGTACAAAATGGAAAGTAAAAACAAACAAATGAATTTGAAAGCTTTTTTCTCTCTTCTCTAGTCTCTCTTCCTACTGTTTTCTTTCTGGTGATTATTTCCAGAAAAAGTAGTATACATCCCTATTTGCAAATATATTCATCCCTGTGTGTGTGTATGAATCTCTATAGATGACATAAAATTCCATATAATTTTGTATACAGAGAATATAAAGAATACAAGTATACACACATACAGAAAGATGGCACCCATTTCCACTTTCACAGAACTGTTCTGAGGATAGAAATAAAAACATTTGGAAGAAAGAGGTCAAAGTATTATACCACAATTACAGGTATACATCCCAAGGTACACAGAAAATCTGTCCTCCAGCATTGTTCTGGGACAGGTGTCCCTAGAACAGCATTTTCAGGAATGGATGATGAGGTGACTGAGAATGAATGTCTCTCATTCAAACTCCTTTTGTTGGAATATCATGTCTGGTGGTGTCTTGAGACCCTAGAAATAGATAATTGTCATGGAGGCAATCAGCTCTGGAGGGAATCTCAGAGATGAGAACTTTTCAGACTCCTATGAAGGGGGAGAGACCCACTGAACATTTCCAGAGATTAAGTCTTCCATGGACATGTAGGCTGACAAAAAGGATGAGACACAGCTGTTCTGAAGGGTAGGGACAACATATGCCCTCCCCCCATCCCAAATAGGGCAGAAGCTGGCAAATCCTAGTGCACAAAACAGTATTTCTAGTCCAGGCTTCTTCCATCTACCATACCCACATGTCTGCTGCTTAATGAGCTATAAGGCAGGGACACGTTGCTTTGGGTAGAGTCATTTAGGACAAGAAGAAGAGACTGGGCATGAGAAGGTCTGCCTATTAATGGAAATGTGTGTAAGATGTGAAGGCCTTTAATTTAAAAAGTAATTTGGAAAGAAAAAGTGTACTACCTTTCCCTATACAGGCGTAGTTCTTCCTGACACAGGAGTACAGGAAATCCATGAAAGTCAGGAAAAGGCAGAAGATGGGCAGCAAAGGCGAGAAAGTACATGCTCAAGAACACAATCTAAATACTTACAGGAGTGGTGGGCACTGGAAAGCCATCAGGGTCGTGAGTCAGTGGATTGTGTTCCTCCACAAAACCCACCTAAAAGGCTGCCACAGGCTACTAGGCTAACAAACTGGCCCTTTAAGCAGACGGGCCCTTTAAACAGCATTCTAAGGCTCTACGCTACCACCACATAGACCTGTGACAAGTTCTAATTAACCAGGGTGGTAGGCAGAATGATGATGCCTCCCAGAGATGTCCCTGTCCTAATCCTCAGACCCTGTCAATACATTCACTTTGCACTGCAGCAGGGAGCATACCGTAATCCCTTGGGATGGGGAGATTATCCTAGACCAACCAGGTAGGCTCAGTCTAATCACAGGTCCTTCAAAGTGGAAGAAGAGGAGCTCCCGGTTCAAGATGATGACACAGGAAGAGGCTGAACTCGCCTCCTCCCACAGACACACTGAATGTAAGCTACAAATGGGACAACTGCCTCTGAAAAAGATGCAGAAACTGGCCGAGGGACACCTCCACACCGGGCAAATGAGGCAGGTAAGAGGAGCGAAGAGGCTGAGACATAATCTCACAGCAAACCCGACCCCTGGTGCAGTGACCCACAGCTGGTCCAGATCCAGGGATTCCTAAATAAGGGAAAACCCAAAGAGACGCCCACTGACACATACTGTAATTAGAATGTCAAAACTTAAAAAACCTTAACAGCAGCAAAAATAACTTAGGCACAAGGGAACCCCTGAGAAGACTAGCAGTAGATTAAGCAGAACTGGGTAATAACCTATGTGGGGAAAGAATCTGAAAAAGAATGGATGCACGTCTGTGTACAACTGAATCACTTTTCCGTGCAGCTGAAGCTAGCACAGCACTGCAAGTCAACTATACTGCAATATGAAATAAAGTGTTTTAAAAATGGACATTTGTGACAGCATGGATGCACCACGAGGGCAATATGCTAAATGAAATAAATCAGCAAAAGATACTGTACAATTTCACTTATATGTGAGATTAAAAACTAAACAGATATGGTGGTCGCAGAGATGGGGTGGGAAATGGGTGAAGGGAATCAAAAGGTATACCTCTCCAGTTATAAATAAGTCATGGGGTTTAAGGTAAGCAGGGTGAGTACAATGAATATTGTACTGCATATCTGAAATGTGCTAAGAGTACATCTTCAAAGTTCCTGTCACGAAAAAAAAAATTTTTTTCTAATTATGTGGTGATGGATGTCAAGGAGATTTACTGTGATCATTTCAAAATATACACAAATATGGCATCATTATGCTGTATATTTGAACCTAATATATACGTTATACCTCAACAACAAAAAGACTGTGGATGAAGAGGAGGCAGAAGAGAGGGTCAAAGAGATGCAACACGAGGAGGAGACACGAGATGGATTCTCCCCTGGAACCCCCACAAAGGAACGCAGGCTGCTAACACCTCGATTTTGGCCCAGAGAGACCCCCAGCAAACTTGTGACCTACAGAAGTGAGACAGTAAGTGTAAGTTGTACTGAGGCTTGTTTGCGGTCATTTGTTAGAGTTGCCATAGAAAGTTAATACACTAAGTCTCAGGAGAGGTTAGGGAAAAAGTCAACTGATAGCTGGGATACGAAGGGAGCTATTTGAAAACAGATTAGCAATCTCGCTCTAAAATTTGGAACTGTTTAGCTAGAAAAAATTATGTCGACTTACTCATCAAACACTAGGATATAAAAACTAGGGAGTAACCAGACGAAACCGAAAAAGGTGAAACTAGTACTTAAGGGGCAGAATCACTAAAGAGAATAATCCCGAGAGCAGATGCGGGTGTGGGGAAACACTTAAGTGCTCTGCTAACAAAGATGTCAGCTCCATTCTCTGTGGCAATACGTAGGCATCAGATGTGTTTTTAAAATGTGTGCGGTGATTTATGGGTAAGAATGTTCAGACAGCATTATTCAGAGTGAGATTACTCCCTGTTGGTACATTCATTAATGGGTGTTCGTATATATGGCTGTATAAAAACCTCTTTGCTGTGGGAAAATGTTCCTAATAGAAAAACCATGCTACAAAACAGTGTGTGATTCTTCTATAAATATTTGTGTGTAGAAAAAAACTGGAAGGCAACTGGAGTTAAATGTATATCGGGTGATGGAATTTTACCAATTTTCTTTTCTTAAAAATATTTTCCAAGTTGTCTGTACTAAGCATGTATCTAATAAAAAAATTTTAAAGCATACCTATACTGTTTTATCTAGAAGACTGTAATTACTTTGAGAGGAAGTATGGGGTGAAAACATAATTAGGTAAGAAGAAATTTTAGATGTTTTCAAGGCAGCCTTAACCTTTGAAATAATATGGTTACCCATCCAGGCTGGCACTAGATTAAGACTAGGGAGATTCTTGCCTTGGGTGAAAAACTTGAGAGGGCTCCAAGATTCAGTAACCAAGATAAATACCAGTCGATGTGATGTTTTAAAAGCTCAAAATTCATGGCCAAAAAAACCCCATGATGAATAAAATATCAAAACTTAGAAGACAGGATCAGTATCTGATCCACGAAGGACAAAATGCACCACAGTCTGAGTGTCAAGGTGGTGATTCTCAAAGTGCAGTGCTGGATGCACCCCCTGAGCACCCAGTGGAGACACGAGCCTCCCAGACCCCACCGCAGGCAACCGAGTCAGAAACTCAGGGGTGGAGCCCAGCAGCCACCGAGTTTAGAGACCCACTGTGCTGGGTAACAGCAAGGTGGTATTAGCAGCCGCGCTGGTAGAAAACATCTATTACACTGATTTCCAAAGGCAACATTCAGTGTGTGCTGTGAGCCTGGCCACGTGCTACGCTCTTGCATGGTTGGAGGTGTATCTAGAAGCTCAGTTTTACACAGGCGGACGCTGAGCTCCAGCAAGGTTAAGTCCACTGCCAGGGTTGCCCAGAAAGGCCACAGAAGACCAAGGCCTAAATCCAGATCTGCCTGACTCTCACATCTGCCCTGTGAGAAACGACGCAGGTGGCCAGGGCCCAAGGAAGTGGAGACACCACGTGGACTCACCCTCTGACTCCGACTCTTCTTCATCTTCCTCTTCCTCCTCGTCATTGCTTTCATCCTCACTCTCTTCCTCTTTGGCAATTTTCTGCCGAGCGCTTTTAAACACTGACTGTAAGACGATGGAGTCTTCATAGATCTAAGGGGTCAAAATAGCAACCGTTAAAATCCCCAATCTGAGGGCCTGAAATTCACAAATGCAGCGTGCTCTTTTCTTCCCTGTGCCCACACCTCTGACACCCAACAGGAAAACACCAAACTCAGATCTACAGAGAGATTCTTATTGGAAAAGTCCACATACAGCTGAACTAATTTCAGCATCTGTGTGTGTGCGCACATGCTTGAGAGGGAAGGGTGGGCTTCTCATTTTTGACAGCAAGACTAGCAGACAGCAAAAATGTCCTCTCATTTTTGACAGCAAGACTAGTGTTTAAAAAAATGTTATTTCTTAAGAGATCAAATTTGTGGTTACCAGAGGCAGGGGTAGGGGAAGATAGAATTGGATGAAGGTAGTCAAAAGATTGGAGAAGCAAATGGCACCCCACTCCAGTACTCTTGCCTGGAGAATCCCATGGACGGAGAAGCCTGGTAGGCTGCAGACCATGGGGTCGCCAAGAGCCGGACACAACTGAGCGACTTCCCTTTCACTTTTCACTTTCCTGCATTGGAGAAGGAAATGGCAACCCACTCCAGTGTTCTTGCCTGGAGAATCCCAGGGACGGGGGAGCCTGGTGGGCTGCCATCTATGGGGTCGCACAGAGGCGGACACAACTGAAGCGACTTAGCAGCAGCAGTCAAAAGATACAAACATCTAGTTATAAGACAAATAGTTACAGGGATGTAAGGTACTATATGGTAAATATAATCAATACTGCTGTACATTTTATATGAATGTTGTTAAAGTAAATCTAAGTTCTCATTACAAAGAAAAATATTTTTTTCTATTTCTTTGATTTTATATCTATATGAGATGATGGATATTCACTAAACTTACTGTGGCAATCATTTCATGATTTATGTAAGTAAAATTATACTGTACACTATAAACTTACACAGTGCCTTAGGTCACTAAAATCTCAATAAATCTAGAAGGAAAAAATAAATCAAACTGTATTTCTTAAACTGTTCCATCAAGTACTGTGGTATAGCAACTTTTTTTTTAAAGGTGCAATTCTCCTAACAAAAATGGAAAACCATTATTTATTACTGACTTTATCTGTGCCAGCCAACAGTATTGCAATAAATGCTTTATTTCTAGTGTATGCACATATGTGAGCACAGCCCTGTGCGGTTGCTGAAAGAACTCTAAAGTTCAAAAATGGCCCTTTTCCTCAAAAAACAGAACAGAAGTACCATATGATCCAGCAAGCCCATTCCAGATATATACCCAAAGGAACTGAAAGCAGAGTCCCGAAGAGATGCATACACACCCCTGTTTACAATAGCACTGTTCACAGTAGCCGAGAGGTAGAAGCAGACCACATTTCATCCATAGAGGTATGGATAAACAAAATGAGGTATCCATATGGTGGAATATCACTCAGCCTTAAAAAGGAAAGAAGTCCTGTTACATGCTATACGACATGGATGAACTTTGAGGACACGATGCTAGGTGAAATAATAAGCCACTCACAGACAGACAAATACTGTGTGATCCCTTATGAGCTGTCTAGAATAGTCAAATTCATAGAAAGAGAAGGTAGAACAGTGTTTGGTGGAAAGATTACAGAGTTTCACTTTTACAAGGTGAAAAAGTTCTGGAGATCTATTGCACAACAATGAAAATACCCTTCATGCTGCTGAGCTGTACACTTAAAAATGGTAAAGAAACACTGGGATGGGGTCACTGGGGCAGAATTTCGCCAGAGACACTATAGTTTAGCTGGATCTTAAAGGTGAGGATGATCCTATCAGGGGTCAGAAAGAGGGGTTTTTAGGAAAGGGGAGCAAAGGAAAAGATGAGGGGGCAAGAATCACAAAGATGTGTCTGGAGTGGAGCCATCATCAATTTCCTGGTTATGACATGGGATGGCTGTTATGCAAGATGTTACTATCAAGCAACTCTGTATTTATATTCTTTCCTACAACTGCATGTGTATCTGGGGAAGTGGGTGTTTACGGGACCTGTCTTATTGGACTATGAACTGTTTAGGTTGAGGAACAGCAAGGAGTGAGGATATAACCTCAGAAAGCAGACTATGATGATTAAATTCATTCTACATTTTAATAGTACGTGGGGAAGCTCAAAGCTTGGTGGGCAGTGGACAGAATAAGAAGGTGCTTAGAGAAAGATAAACCAACATCCCGGTGGGTCTGGAAGGGAAGCCAGTCGAGAGGCCATTTATCACCCCAGGTCAGGGGTGAGGCAGTGTGGCAAACGGGGGGTGGTGGGTCAGGGTGAATATCACGATGCAGCCACAGTCCTGTGAAGAAGCTCCAGTCTACCCACAAACCGTAAGCAGGCATTCACGAAACCCTTCCGTACTGAGCCTCGGACTTAACCGTGTCCTAGTTTTCACCTTCAATTTCTTTGACAAAGGCTTGCTTTCAAGACCTGTTGTTTTGGTCAAAATAACAGTAATATTAAGTCCCATTAACTGGAAAGGTATATAGTCTGTTCAAGGCACATTCTGAGGAGGCCCACATTCTCCAATTTAGTGACTAGGACTGACATGAAGATTAAAAAGCCCGATCAGGAAAGAGGCCTAAGGAATTTGATGGTGGTTTAACACTGCATTGGTTGGCAGACACGCTGGCCTGCCTTCATGTTCTTTCTGCTTCCTGAGTATGAGAGCATAGATGGGAAAAGGAGAGTTCCTACAAAAGGTGAGTGGAATTGAGGTGTAATTAAAGCGAGAGTGTCCTCCACCTACTTATTTTAATAGAATTACTTAGACTCATACCCACTAACTGCAGAGAAAGAAAGTAAAGAGAATTGCAGCTGACCTGATAAAAAAGCATTTTTGTAACAATTAGAGGTGATGGTTGTTTTTGCTATATAATTTTTGTTTTAAAAGAAAATAACAGTTTCAGCTCCCGAGGCAAAGTTACAATCAGAAAACCCAAGGTAAATATAACCAAATACACCATTTCTATAAAAGCAAAGATTGTACCTCTAGCTTTTAGGCATTATATTAAGTTATTAACTTAAATTCCTCCTCTGGTTAAAAGCCAGGCCTTAAAAGGGAAGCACAAGTAGGAACTAGCATGGATATGGTACAAAGGAGCTGGCATTAATTTAAAAATGCCAAAGCCTCGATTGACTTACATAGGTAAGTAACATGGAAAGATAGGCTTTTATTTTTCCTTTTCTTCTGCCAGGATAGAAAATATTTTGCTGAAAACAACACAGGCATGTTTAAGGTTAAACGTGTCTCACCTGGGATCCCTCCAAGTTGAATGTCTGAGCATTGTGACAGAGGAGCATGACGTCTTTCTCCAGGTCACCCAGGCTCCGGTACTTATGATTACGAATTCTTTCCTGATGGAAATTTTGGATAAAACAGAGTCGGGGGTGGAGGGGGGGCGGTGGTGGCGCAGGGGTGGGGGAGGGTGGAGATAGAAACACAACAATCAATACTTGGTTAACGAAGCCTGATCTCCCCTTTGTCTTCCCAGTAGACAGTCCTGCCAGAAAGGTGGGGCTACACAACCCCAGGGGGCGCCATCCACAGAGACCACCCTGCTTCCAAGGGGCAGTGAGGAGCATGTGACGGGAGCCTGTAAGAGCTCTGGGGTCATGGGAGCAATCTGAGACTTCTTAAATAAAATGCAGTGTAATCACTATGAACCCTCAATATGATGATTAAATAACGTACATCTAAAGGCAAAGGAACATCCTGACCTTTTTAGTGCTGAGCCCTGGTGGGTGTCAGTGGCAGTAAGATAGGTCACCACTGTCAGGTCCTAATAATTATGATTTTTTCAACCTATTTACATCTCTATTTTATTTAAGAAATAAAAGTTTGTAAACAAAAGATGTACCTTTATTTTTTTGAAATCCACCGGTTTCCTAATTAATTCATAATATTCTGGTAATTCTTTTCTTGAAGGTAACTGAATGAAGACTTCACTGAGCTGTCGCCCTGAACTGTAGGGTGGGGGAAACACACAGAACCATAACAGATCACGCACTGCTGAGACAAACTTGTGTTCTCTTTCAGAAAATGTCAAGAAAGCAAAGGGCATCCCATGCATAGAAACATGGGGCTCTTTAGAGCAAAGAAAATCCTATGACTAACGCTATGAGAGATTAGTCCCTGGTGCTAACTTCAAAATCACACGAAAATACCAGTAGGTCTCCACTTCTGTCATATATGTATGGGAAGTCCACAGAGTGAATCTCTTCAGTTTGATACAAATATTTAAAATATCCCATTCCACCAAAAATTCCATTTCTAAATGAATAATAATTGAATTGGTTATAAAAAAAATAAATACATGGACTTTCTTTCCATACCCCTTTGTTTTCACATTCACTGTATATTCAGAAAATAGTATGTGAGAACATACTCTGGAAATTCACATGAAAAGCTTTTGTATGAACTAGGGCTGTCTTATCTTTGCAGTCTTATTCCTTTGAGAGCATTTTTACACACTGTGAACCACACGTACCTTTATTATTATTTGCCGGAGGAACCCCTTCATCTTGCCTAACTCCATTTTGTGTGTATGAAGTAATTTGTGCAGAAAAGAACAAACATATTTAGCAAGTGTGGCTGCCTCATGCGCCTGGGATCAGTGCTGTACCCTCCCCCCGACCCCCTCAATTCATGGTAGCTTTATTTGAAAGCACATTTAATAGCAACAAATCTGCACATTTTGTAATTTTGAGAAACAGACTATAATACAATATAAGCATTTAACATTACTTAATGTTAGAAGCAGACACAATCAAAGGAACAAGATATAATTGAGGCTCAGGATCCTATTTTCTGACTGAGCCTATCTAGATCAATAACAGCTTGGGAGATATGGTATAGTCATTTTTCACAAAAATCTCACTTCCCTTACAATGCCATCTCCACTTCTTTTGTGAAGCCAGAAATACATGTAAAAAATAAAAATAAATCACTGCCATGTAAATTTTGGAAGGTAATCCTAGGAGTGAGTGATAATGCTAGAAGCAGCAGCAGAGAATGAGTGACAATATGCTGTTTTAATCTATAGTCCCAGTCGTATAATTAAAAAATAATCATAATGACAGTTATCATAAAAAAGGCATGCGCAGTAACTCAAATGGTTGCCTAGCAACCAGTGGGGAAAATGCTGAAGTGCAAAGGGGCCTGCATAAATTAACCGAAAATCCTGTCAAAGGGATGGGTGAGTTTTTCTGTGATACTGGGTCAGTATTTAGTTTTATTTTTTAATGCATATACAGGCCTCATGAATACTAAAACCAGGGGCTAACCCACGAGGTATAAGAAGACTGGACTTTGATAGGAAGCTGGATTTTAAAGATTACTGTGGCAAGAACCAAGGTGTTCTCTTGCCCTCAGCCACCCCTACCTCCCATTTGAGGTTGAGAAATGTGACGGTACCACCATGTATTATACCATATAGAATATGAAAAAAGCCATTTCATTTGCTGTCACCTTTGACACAGGGCCACAATCTCTGGTCTGTTTTTCTTTCTCCCATTCTGAGACTTAAATACACAAACATTTCACCAGTCTGTTAATGAATATCTGAAAGGCAATACAGGAACTTATAGATATTCATTTTTCTGTTTACAATTGGCATTCTTTATACCCTAGCAACAGTCAGACCTCTCTGTAATTTTGGATTTAACATCTGACCCTCAGTGACATCTTCAGTGTCATTTTCTACATTGCCAACAGATGGTGTCATTTTTCTATTGACGGATTACAAGTATATCTTTGCTGTGTACACCTGTGATGGACATCCTCTCAATTTCATCTGTGCTACTAGAGAAGTAGGAAAGAAGCAGTTTGCACTGAGGGTGTGGTAAAGCTCTTTTCATCAGGGACAGAATGGCTCAAACAATCTCGATCTGATGTCCTGGTCCCAAGACATATTCTAGAACCTATGAAGGAGACAAGTCCAGAGTTATCTATGCTCAATAAAAGAGACAGCTGAATGTCCTGAAACTCAGGACCAATACCTGTAAAATGACATAAATTTACTTGGTTTCAAAAACAAAGGCTCATGTGGCTTAATATTCCTATCTCACTTTGTTTATCCTCCCCCCACCCCCAACACCTCCGAAGAACCAAGGACCAGAGCTGAAGGAAGACCTGGACACCATCTAAGGAAACCTTCTTGTGGTTTCACTAGAACCATCTCCATTCAAACCCCTCAGTCTGGCTTTCAGAGCCCTCCTCAGCTCCTTCTCTGCAAACCCCGTGTCTGTCCTGCTAATGTGACTCTTCTGGTCAGAACAGCCTCTCTATGCATACTCCCAAGTACGTCAGCCGATCCCCTCTTTATCACAAATTCCAAGTCTCCCACCTCTCACTCCATGGCTAGAACATTCTCTATCCTTTCCTCCCTTCAAATATTCCATGATCCATCCAGGATCAAGAAACTGTTCTCCTCAATTAAACAACTCTTGGTACCTTGCTGCTCAGAACTTAATTCTATGTATGTTGGGTTTTCTCTCTCCTCCACAGAGCATGGGAACACTTTACGTGCAGTCAGAACCCTTCCCCCATCTCTTATCAGAGGGGATAATTCTCATTTCAACCCCAGGCAGGAAATGTCAGGTGGTCCTGAAGGACATTCAGCTTTTATATAACCTATAGAATGCACGAGGTAGCTGGACCACTTGCTAATGTTGTTATGATAACTTATTTTCCCCTAAATTAAAGGTTTTTTTAAAAAGGTAAAAAAAAAAAAAGAAGGCAGCCTGACAGAGTTTTAAATTCTTGGCATTTCTTTCTCAAACTTAAGCTGAACAAATGCTTTTTCAATATACCTTCTCAAATACTTTTTTTCTTCACTGCCAGGAAGTTTTTTTCCCCTAAAGTACAGAACAATGGACTAATTGTACAATGATTTGCAGAAGGTGTTCCATTTCTTATCCTACCCCCAAGGCATTTTCCATTATGTCATTTTATACATTTAAGGCTTGAGCAGAAATTATAATTTCCAAGTGTGCTGTTTGCCATGGCAAAAGTGATACCCGTCCCCCTCCTCCAAAATGGTCTGATTTCTCACGTATTTCATACAACAGTCTATCACAGAATAAGAAATGTGATCCTATAAGATGTAGGGGGTGGAGAAGTAGAATAACCTAAAATACAAACATAAAGGAACCCACTGCATTTAACAGAGTTCGCAGGTGCTGGTGGGCAAACACATTTCCTCTCCAGAGGTCAAAGAGACACCTGGCTATGCTGTCATGGTACATGAGATAGAAAAGCCCTACATGCCACTATGCTAATGGCGGTTTGCAAGTCCTGCATGTAGAGTTTACATGCTTACACACACACACACGCACACACGAGATTTGCTTTGCTGTGCTTCATCTGGGAGCCAGTTTTTCTCCCATTACCTCCACAAACAGAATGGCAAGAATTTCACATCTCTTCTACTGTGACTTTAAAATGATGATTACAGACATTATAAATGTCACATAAATACCAGGTCTACCTCTGATTACAGTTTAGGTAAAGCTGGAAGAGTGCATAAGGCTGTAATACTAGCTTAGAAACCTACTCCTTTAAAATGCTGCTGCTGCTGCTGCTAAGTCGCTTCAGTCGTGTCCGACTCTATGCGACCCCAGAGACGGCAGCCCACCAGGCTCCCCTGTCCCTGGGATTCTCCAAGCAAGAACACTGGAGTGGGTTGCCATTTCCCTCTCCAATGCATGAAAGTGAAAAATGAAAGTGAAGTCGCTCAGTCGTGTCCAACTCTTCGCGATTCCATGGACTGCAGCCTACCAGGCTCCTCCGTCCATGGGATTTTCCAGGCAAGAGTACTGGAGTGGGGTGCCATCGCCTTCTCCGAAAATGCTGGCTAGTATGTGTTTAATGATATTGGTTAAGGGTCCTTTTAAAAACACTTTTTTGGCTGCTTCATGATTTGTGTTTTTACCTGCCAAAGCTGATCTACTGACAAGAATTCCTAATGGATACTTCTGGAAAAGTAATCTCAACTAAAGCTGAAATAGGTTTTGTTTATATTTTTTTATATTTAATGAATGAATATAAAAATGTATGGTTTTCTTGCCTCCATAAGAAACTTTCATCCTGATTTAGAACACCCACTTGTAGTTGGAAAGGTTTCACAGAAAATTATTAGAGTCCTAAAGGAGTCAAACATAGGAAATCATTTGAGAAGAAAACCATAAAAACTGGGTCAGCATTGGAGGGCAGTAGGTGAAAGCATGTGTCTTTTTATAGGGTCAGATTCCTATAGGGTTTAGTAAATACCATTTAAAAATACACTTAGATCTGAGTAGCACTCTGCTTATCCGGGAAGCCCCCAGAAACCTGAGCCAGTCATACAGCAGGGGTCAGAGCACTTGCACTCTGCATTCTCTGCTGAGGCCTCTCATCTGAATCTTACTGAGTACTGACGGACAATACCGATAACTCCCAACAAGCCTGAGAATCTGACTTCCCAGCTTCTTGAAGCATATAGGAGGTAATACCAAAACAGAATGGGATGTGGGCTGACTAGCTTTTGGTAGTGGAATGGATAGCTGTGAAAATTACCCCAAGGGTTGTTTAAGGACTAGATATACAATGTGCCTATCAACCAAAATAAGGTTACCCCAGGTTTATGCAAGGTACATGCCCCAAAGTTAGGAGACTTAAAGGGCTCGCTCAGCTCAATAAGAAAAGCACCAAGGCTCTAACAAGTCTTCAATGCAATCATACTCTGATGTATGGTTTTGTGATTGGTAATCTACTCTAGGCAGAAATATGGATAAAGATATATACATATGTATATCATATGTACATGTAAAGATGTTCATCACAGGATTATTTAAAATAAGGCAGCCAATATGCTAAACAATTAGGGGAAAAAACAAGTGAGGGAATGCTAGAATCTAAAATTATGTAGTTTTAAATTATGTGCCTTAAAAGACAGGAAAAATGCTCAGTATGACATTCAATGGAAAAAAACCAACAGGATATCAAATTGTAAATGCAATACACATTTCAACTACGTTTTTTAAATGGCATGAACTAAGGACCAGAAGGAGAAATGTCAGAGCATAAATAAACATTAATAATAATGTGCTCTTGTTCAACAAAATGAAGATTTACAATCTAATATGATTTGGAACCATACTGTCATCCATAAATAAAGTAGACCTCAAACACTTTCCCGGGTTACCTTCTTTGAAAGCATGCTATAAGTCAAAAATCTAATTTGATTTTTCCCAGAGAAACGTCGTCTGAGGAGCATATGACCAAGTATTGTTTATGTCACCGTAAACAGCACAGTTCGTCACCGCCACCTTTTAACTCTTCCATATAAAGCCAAATAAACAGAATAATAGAACAATAATTCCATAAATTTTTTATTTTAAAAAAGTAGATTTTAACAGAATCTACTGTATAAAGTTCCTATCTATTCCTTCAGAATTTCCTCATTGAACTTACAATGAAGTAAGTTCTCACTGAACTTACAGCAAAGCAAAGGTGATGACCAGGACATGAGGTTTGGAGTATTATTTATTTATTGTGTATTTGGACAAGCATTTTGAGGAGACGACTGAGAAGATTTATCATCCGTCACTTGGCTTTTTAGAAATACTGACTTGGACCATCTAGTTTCCTCTTCTCTTTCTTTCCCACAACGCTTCATCACAGCAGGTGGAGGCACGGAATTCTAACTGTCCACCTGTCTCAAGGAGACGCTGCTTCCTTGGTCAGCTTTTGTCACCTCATCTTGGAGACTCAGAAGTGACTCGAAGGAAGCCTTACTTTCCAAAGGTAAGAACTCACCTTCCCTTCCACTGAATATTCTGTCCTTTGATCTCTCCCCAGGTCTCTAACTTCGTAATGTTAAAAAAAAAAATGCTTCAAAGCTTTTGGCTGAATTGTGATCAAGCTCAAAAAGCACAAAGCTTTTGCAGGCAAACAAAATCCAATGGCTCTCTCCCTGAGCTGCAGATCCCAAATGCCACTCTGTTAAAGTGGTGTGCCCGTGTGTTGCAGCGAGCACCCCAAGCGTGCTTTTTCCTCTAATGGCCGTTTTAGGAAATTCTTAAGGAAGACACGTGAGGTGTGATTCTAAAGAAACGAGGCAGATATTTTTCCTATGGGTGTATAAGAACATTTATGCCTAATAACTGTCCTCTTTCAGAATGATCCATTTTAAAATCAAAAGACAGAGAGTGGTTTTGAAGACAGCTTATCAGCCCTGTAAGAAAGTCAGTTTCCTTGTTTCTAGCTGGGGCTTTTTCCCCTGCCTTGTCCTGAAGCTTTGAAAGGCAAAGACCCTGGGCTCCTGGGCTAGGCTGAAGCTTGGAGCCCCGGGGAGGCCTTCTGTGCCTCAGAAAGCGGATGGGCCAAGTTTATTTGTGGGCTGCCCACCTGCTGTACATGGTTAAAATTGGCTGAGCATCATTAATAAGTGTCAAGTCACCAGGAGGCAAAGAGCGGCATATCCCAGTACACATCTGAGAGTATCAGTACTGTTTAAGGAGGGCAAAATTAAGTCCTGGTATCCACATTTCCCTGAGCTGACTCTCTCAGGACTAAATGCAACTTCTGAGCCCTCATTTCCCAATAAGTGTGCCCTATGGAAAACGAGCTTAATGGATCATTAACAGTGTTCCCTGGACAGGGGGCGGGAAATGCTGAGTTAAAGGAAGTTCAACTGGCTACTTTGTAGCAAAACACCTCCGGGGCTTTAACCACACTGGGAATTCTCCAAGAAGCCTCAGGACTAGAACCTCTAGTGAGGACCATACTCTTGAGAAAAAGCACTGCCGGGAACATCACCTGAGGCTCTGATTTCCTCACTCGCGCTGCTAGTACATGAGTGCACAGTCGCTCAGTTGTATCCAATTCTTTGTGACCCCATGGACCCATGGACTGTAGCCTGCCAGGCTCCTCTGCCTATGGGATTCTCCAGGCAAGAATACTGGCGTGGGTTGCCATGCCCTCTTCCAGGGGAAAATACAAGACAGACTGCCAGCCCTGTCTGTGAGCCCACAGTACCCAAACTGAGTAAGGGAAGAAAGCTTCTTCACCCAGAACTAAAATTCTCTGAGCATCTCCACTTGGTTATGCTTGTATTTCATGGCAATTTCTCTGTAATCTAATTAAATGAAAAGGGTCCTGCTTGAGCCTGAGGTCTGGTCACAGCTTCCCTCCCTCATTTAAAGAAATACTGAATGTCTGGTGCCAATGTTGCTAAAAATAAATATTGTCTAAAAGAGCTTCTTGGCTGGTCCTTAAGGGCTAGTCAATACTAACAACATAATCACAACATTAAGGGCTGTTAATAACCATGGAGAGAGTTTAGATTTCCTAGGATGGCGTATGTGGGGCTGGGTACCACAGGCCACCTTCTTTTTCAGCCCTATTTCTGTAAATATACATTTCACCAGATCCACTTACCACTCAGGACAGAGAACCAGGAGTTTATAAAGTTCTCCTGCACCTCACATCTGGGCTGCCCCAAAGTCCTGTGATCACACCTCTGAGTACTCGTTCTCTTGCTCCCACACCCGCCGCCCTGTCCAGTGCTATGTCCCTCTTCCCTTGCACCCACTCACACTGAGAGATGTATGGTCTCTAGAAAGGGTCCCGCTTTTCTCCACCTCCTCCCTGGCTGCCTACACATACATGGGCCTCCTCACCTCGCTCCCCCCACCTTGCTTCCCCCACCACACCCCTAGCTACTTTGGGGGGATTTACACTCCCCCCACAAGCCACCGACTGACTTGGCTTCCGCCGTGCCTACCCTCTCACCTGGCATGTACACTTGATTCAGACGATAGATCGGTGTTACTCCCTTATATAAGTCTTTCCAACTATGCTTTAAGGCATTTCATTTTACTCATCCCTCCCCCGCCCCATTCTCAATACTTACACAGAGACTGACATGTAGAAAATGCTTAGTGCTTTTGAACACATGGAGGGATTTTTTTTAAGAATTTTTAAAAATTAATCATAATGCAAGCTCTGAACAACATGTCTTAAACTCAGGCTTCTGGGGAGAAGCAGCATACGTGACAGGAAGGGGCCAGACAGGCTTGGAAGAGTCCCGAGGAAGCAAACGTTACCCCCTTCTATGCCTCTGGAAGCTGCAGTTTAAATGTATTTTCAAAAGATTTATCTGGGTCCTAACTATACACAGTCATGTCGTCTCCTCAGAAAGCCTAGGCATGACCCTGGGGGCCCTTAATACCCTTTAAAGTTATTAATCCACTTTTCATGGTCACATGACTATACTGATGGAAGCCGGGCAGTGGGGTGAAGGAGCTTCTGCCTGTTCCTGTGCACTGCACCAGGCATGGAGCCTGCATTATGCATTTTAGACCCTAAAGCTTCCTTTCTACATCCTGATGGTGGAAACATTTGCCGTGTTGGTTCATATCAAGCCCCCAGAAGTCAAGGGTTTCTTGTTTCACTTCTGAAATTTGAACCCAGAACGAGTTCTTTCTCATAGTGGCAAAACCAGAACACCATTCTTGACACCTCTTAGTACCCAGTATGGTTTGTGTGTCTGGCTTCCAGGATTGATCACTGTTAACTAAGAAACATCAAAAAAATGACAATCTCGTCCAACAGCTTCATCTCCATACAGATATAGGGGGTATGAATCACCCTGATATTTAACCTCCCTATACAAACGGAGTGCCACAGCCGGTGACGGTATCTGTTCTGCAACGCTGCTTGGATTCTTTTTCCTTCTAGCCCCAAACTGGGGGAAAAAATGCCATAAGGGACATTTCTGAGGCAACTGACAAAGTGGAACATGATGGCAAAATACTGTATCGATGTATATATATTTTTAAGTACAGGCTGACCAAAAGGGGGAAAGAAGTTATTTCACTATACTAATAGCAACTCCTCACCCTTTGTCATGGCTGCACACCCCTCTCTCCCAACCGACATCATGTCATTCTCACAAAGTCTCCAAGAGAAAAGCATTTCCTCCACCCGACAGAAGCAGAGCACACGAAGGTTAAACAGGCTGCCTGAGGCTGCTTAGACCATAGGAGACGGGTAAGCCTGGAAGTCGCGCCCTGAACCCAAGCTAGTGACAGACTCTCCGCACAGGTGACCGCACAGGGTCGGACAGCGCGGGGAGCACGCGCGCACAGCACCCGGCGCTTTCCATTAAGCTTCGAACCGAGACAGCGCAGAGCTAAGAGGCCCGCGGGATGGAAGGCGGAAGCCGCGCTTAAAGAGGAGGGGAAGCGACAGAAACCCATGTCCGGTGGGAGGGTCCCGCTGGTGGCGCGGCTCCTGATGCCTTTGTAAGAAGAGCATTTACAGGATGGACACGCCCAAATGAAAACACAGCACGAACAGAAGCCGCAACATCTGTGCCTCCATCGCCCACTACAAGCAGGGATGATCAGGAGGCCACTGGAGGGATCTGCTTCGAAGGCCGGGTGGTGGGCCAAGGGATACCTGTATATAGAGACACAGGAATACAAGACAGATCCTGACCTGTTTCCTTCTATTTCCAACTGAGAATTACTGGGCACCTTCTCCACGTTACACCTGTGGTAGAGTAAAAAGAACACTTGAGTCAGAAGACCTGGGTCCTCATCCCAGCCCGGCTGCTTCCTCCTAGGCTGGTGACCTCTGGCGGTTCATGTCACACTTCACGCCTCAGTATAATCACCTACCTACCTTGCCCACCTCAGGGGTTCGCTGGCAAGATGACTGGGGACTTTTCCTGCCTCTTTCAGACAAGTCAATGCCTGCTACTCTGGTCCCATCTCCCTCTACACATTCCCATCAGTTGTGCTAGAAGCAGTGGGAGACAGGTAGCATCTGCTTGGTGGGTGTGGGGGTGGTCTTAGGAAGGCAGCTTTAGCCTACCCGAGTCTAGCTCCTCATTTGTAAAATGGGGTGAGTACTTACCTCAGACAGCTGTTGTGCCCATGAGACAGGATGCTGTACTTTGCTACAGCGGTCAGCACCCAGAGGGGGCCCTGAACCCTAACTCGGTTTCTGAGCACCATCTCGGTAGTCGGATCACAGAGTTAATCTCCAGCTCATCTTCAACTGGAAATGACAACCACCACACAAGAGAGGGCGCTAGCCTCTAGGGAAAGCCTCTTCAGTTGAGGATTTTGAAACTGCCCTTCTGGTGTCCCTTTGTGTGGTGGCAGAGAAGTAGGCTTCCCTGGTAGCTCAGATGGTAAAGAATCTGCCTGCAATGCAGGAGACCCAGGTTCGATCCCTGGGTCAGGAAGATTCTCTGGAGAAAGGGAATGGCTACCCACTCCAGTATTCTTGCCTGGAGAATTCCCTGGACAGAGGAGCCTGGTGGGCTACAGTCCATGGGATTGCAGAGTCAGACATGACTGAGTGACTAACACTTTAACTTTTTTCAGAGAAGTAGCTGAGAGGTGTGACACAGCTGGGAAAACCGCCCCCATCCCCTCTAGGTCTTTCTCCAGGCATAGACGGTGCCTTTGGCATACAGAGCCCATGTACAGCCACGTACACGTCCGTCCTCAGGGACACTGCCCACTCTGCCCCAGGAGAGCGGGAGGCAAGGCAGAGATAAACCCGGGAGAGAGGAGCCAAAGTACAAGACCATGCTGGAAAAGCAGAGTCAGTCAGCTGGAATGTGTGACATACAAGGGAAAGCTGCATGGTGGAAAATGAAGTCAAGAAGGTCCTAGGGCCAGATCACGGAAGACTGTCTTTCCCACGGTAGGAAGTTTGGTCACCATCGGTGAGGCGATGAGGAGCTACTGCGAGTTCTTAATCTGACAAGAGGGATTCCATGTCTCTGAGAGAAGGCAGGCCATCCACACACGGCCAGTGATGAGGGTGAGGGCCTGATGCAGACAGAGGGTGAAGACACAGAAGCAGTGAAGGGCCTGGGAGAAATGCTGAGGAAACTCTGTATGTAAGGGGATGTTGGGAATAAGGCACAGCATTGGGAGTGCTCTTTTCATGACACATTTGGGATCTTGGGTTGGTGATGGTCTTAACCAAGGGGATACAGAAGCTGAAACAGACTGTGTGGTGTCAGAATATGTAAGAGTGAAGAACATCCTGGGAATGACATATAGCACGGTAGACACATCACAAGACATGCTGCAGATACCCTGGAGAAGGGTGGGCATGGTTCCTGGACCTGGGACTGACCGAGATGACAGCTCATTGGGGAAGGGAAGCTCTGAACAGAGGAG